>NC_042617.1:356249046-356549046 GCF_901001135.1 Rhinatrema bivittatum | reverse complement strand
CATCCAAATGGCAGATGAAATTTAATGTGGACAAGTGCAAGGTGCTCCATATATGCTGTAGTTACACAATGTCAGGTTCCATATTAGGAGCTACCACCCGGGAAAAAGATCGAGGCATCATAGTGGATAATACTTTGAAATAGTAAGCTCAGTGTGCTGCAGCAGTCAAAAAAGCAAACAGAATGTTAAAAATTATTAGGAAGGGAATGGTTAATAAAACAGAAAATGTCATAATGCCTGTGTATCGCTCCATGGTGAGACCGCACCTTGAATACTGTGTACAATTCTGGTCACCGCATCTCAAAAAAGATTTAGTTGCAATGGAGAAGGTACAGAGAAAGGCAACCAAAATGATAAAGAGGCTGGAACAGCTCCCCTATGAGGAAAGGCTGAAGAGGTTAGAGCTGTTCAGCTTGGAGAAGAGACGACTGAGGGGGGATATGATAGAGGTCTTTAAGATCATGAGAGGTCTTGAACGAGTAGATGTGAATCGGTTATTTACACTTTCGGATAATAGAAGGACTAGGGGGCACTCCATGAAGTTAGCAAATAGCACATTTAAGACTAATCGGAGAAAATTCTTTTTCACTCAACGCACAATTAAGCTCTGGAATTTGTTGCCAGAGGATGTGGTTAGTGCAGTTAGTGCAGTTAGTGTAGCTGGGTTCAAAAAAGGTTTGGATAAGTTCTTGGAGGAGAAGTCCATTAACTGCTATTAATTAATTTTACTTAGGGAATAGCCATTGCTATTACTGGCATCAGTAGCATGGGATCTTCTCGGTGTTTGGGTAATTGCCAGAGTCTTATAGCCTGGTTTGGCCTCTGTTGGAAACAGGATGCTGGGCTTGATGGACCCTTGGTCTGACCCTGCATGGAAATTTCTTATGTTCTTAAAGTCGAATAAGGCCTGGGACAGCGCAGTGGGCGGGCACAGGCTGGCAGATGGGGGTCCTTTCTCTACTGATACGCCCTCGCTTTCTATCATGGGGAAAGCAGCTCACAAAGTCGCCTTTATCGTAAGGAACACAGACCTTATGACCTAAACTTCTCAACAATGCTTAGCCAAGGGAGGCAACGAGAGCAATTCGGGGAAGGCCGGGGAGGTAGGCAGCGAAAGCATGCCGGAGGGAGGGGGGAGAACGGTGGGGCTGGAGATGCAGCCATCAAGCACTCGGGGGATGGCGGGGGGGGGGGGGGGGGGGAGACAGGCTGGATGTGCGTCTGGGGGCCGAATCAGTGAGGCTGGCAGCGGGGCCCATTAAGAGAGCACTGGCGAGGCAAACGGTAAGTGCGCTAGGTTGGGGGGAGAGGGACAGGACTCGGGGAACGGGAGGCAGGCAGCGAGCTGACTTGACAGGAGGTCTGCATTTTTTTTTGTTGTTTGAAACCCTGATAGTGACGACGACAAACTACTGAACCGTTTCCTGTATATTCAAGGAAATGTGTGTTTGTTCTGGAAAGGAACTCACGGGTGCGTGCATGATTACCAGACTGGCAAAAAAGCACATGGCTTGCCTGGAAGGCCCAGGACTCATTAAAAGCCATTTTGGTTTTATGTTTGCTCATAACAAACTCTGGCTGGTCTGGCTGCTTTTTCGGAATATGCCTTCCTCCAGCTACCCCCACTGCTCCACCTGTACAGCCTCTCACAAAAAAGTTTTTCCTTACAACAAAAGAGGTTTTTTTTCCTACTGCTATGGCCGGTTAAAAGCTACAACCAGCACCGAGGAGGTCCTGCGCCATAACTATTAGTATAAAAACTTTTTGTCCTGCCAGACCCGAGGACTTCCTCAAGTGAAATGAATTCCACGGTTCGAAATTCCTTGCATTAGTCTGAAACATAAAAGGGTACTAGGTAGGTTACGTTTTAATCTCATTGATCCTGGAGGAAAGGGGGTTGGCAGTACTCACAGGAAGAGCACCATGCATTAGCTTAAAACAAACAAAAAACAAACAAAAAAAAAAACGTACTCAGATGCTTCTGTGGTTATTCACATACACAAACACACACATACCCCCTGGTTAGCTCATGAACCCTATATTTGTGTGGGGTACTTAAGGGTAGATTTCAGAAAAACCAAAAAGAAAAGAAAATTCTAGAAATATGCAGCTGCATTATTCTCTCTGTCTTGCAGACCAGTGTTTCCCAAGCAGTGAGGCGCGCTGGTGCGCCTTCAGAGCTGACCAGGCGTGCCACGTTAAAGTCACCACTGCCAGATGCCCAGACCCCAGGCCCAACACTTGGTCTCTACTCTCAGCACCTCGCAGCAACACATCGGCGAAGGCTCTTAAAACAGGCAGGAGCGCCTTTCTGAGAGCACGCGCAGTCATGCACGCCTACAGCAGGAGCCCCAGAGTGAAGCTTGCAAGGCTTGAAGAGCTGGGCCCTGCTTTCTGCAGCACAGACACACTGCACACAGCACCTCCTCCTCTTCCCCATCTTTGAGCGCTCCCAGCTTCTGTCTTACCCCCAGGTTGACTGAGACGGGGAGAGAGCAGGCACGGAGTACTGGATGCGACTCATTCCGAGCGCTGGGAACAACAGTGGAGGAGCTCTGGCAACCGCAGGTGGAAGCCAAGGCAACTAACTAACCACGCTGACTTCTACCTTCCTCTGCACACGTATACAGAACAGCAATTCTCAACCGGTGCGTCGCCGAGCATGGGCAGGGGTGTCGCGCACTTCCCGGTCTCCCGCTGGCCCAGCTGCTCTTCCCTCCCTCTCCTCCTCCCCAGCAAGAGGCACACACTCTCCCACTCTTGCCGCTGCGGCCCGGGGCTATCGGCACATTCAAACCCGAATGGGAATGGCAGCGGTGTCGGTAGAAGCTGGCAACAGCGGCGTTGCCTTTTCTACTTTCCGCCCCCGTGGCCCAGAAGAGGACGTTATGTGCAGTGGGACGCGCGGGAAGAAGAAAGGGCCATGCTGCATTCAAAAGCAGCGGCGGCATCAGCCCCCCGAATAGCAGCGCAGACCCGGAGCTAAATGAAGAGCAGCCGGCAATCAGCAACGGGAGACAGCAGCGGTAGCCCTCGTGGCTGATGATGATCTTCTTTCCTGGGCCGCAGGGGGTTGGAAGAGGAGACTGATGCAGCTATCATTTGTGTTCGGCAGGGCGAGGAGAGAATGAGTGAATGAGAGAGAGAGAGAGTGAGAAACCAGCATATACATGAGTGAGAGCATGTGTGTGATTGAGAGCGTGTGTATGTGTAAACGTAATTGAGAGCTTGTGTGTGTGTGATTGCAAGTGTGATTGATAGCGTGTGCATAAATGAGCGAGAAGATGTGTGTGATTCACAGCTTGTATGTGAGAGAGCATGTATGTGACAGTATGTAAGTGAGAGAGAGCATGTGTGTAAGTGAGATAGACAGTATATGTGTGATTGAGAGTGTGTGTATAATTAAGAGAGAGCATGTGTGTGATTGAGCGAGAGACTGGTCAGGGAGGAGACTGGTGTGTAAGAGAGAGAGAGACTGGTCAGGGAGGTGACTTGTGTATGTGTGAGAGAGAGAAATAGACTGGTAGGGGAGATGACTGGTGAGTGAGAGACAGAAACTGGTTGTGGGAGTGTGACTGGGTGTGTGTGTAAGCGAGAGAGAGAGTGAGACTAGTTGTGGAGTGTGTGTTTGTGAGAGAGAGACTGGTCGTGGACCCTAAGGAAGAGGACCGTGAGGGCAGAACTTCAGCAGCCACTGCTGCTTCTGGTGTGTGCTACTGGCCTGGAAGGGTAAGGAGTAAGGAGAGTTTCTGTAGAAGGTAACTAAAAGTGGCTTTTTAAGTTTATTATTCTTGATTGACTGCCATTTTAATTATTGGGTATTATGTGATGTGTCTGCTATTTGAACTATTTTATTGGTGTTTGGAGAATTTTTAATAATTTTTATGAGTTTTTAATTATAGGATGTTGTTCTATTCACCTGTTTTGAAATATTTATTGTGTTTATTAGTATAGTTTTACAATTATTTTTTTATATTACTTGAGGAATGTATAAGTAGAAATGTGCAGACAAAAACTGTACTGGAAACAGCAAGAAGCCAAACTCTATGCAATGCAACAATGGAAAAACAAAAACATTAACTTTCTGGTCACTTTATTCTGTATTTGGTGAGGATCTGTCTGTTCTGCATGTGTGACCGAGGTGAGGTATTCTTTTTTTTTTTAATTCTTTATTTATTGCTTTTCATCGAGGCGAGGTATTCTGCAGGCTTGTAGTTTCTGTGTGGGCATCTATAGCAGCTTGGCTTGTTCTGTTTTCCTAATAGGAGGTGTATTAGTGTTTAGGGCCTGGTGTAATATTTGAAGTGTTGCTTTTTCATAGATAGGGTTGTTACTGTTGAGTGTGTTCCATACTTCAGGTGTAATTTTGTGCAGGTTAGTTTGTATGCATTATTGTAGATCCTGAGAGTGTTAGGTGCTATATTTCTCTTTCAATTTCTCCAGTTTTGCACTGCATGCAGTGCAGCTTTTTTGGGTTTCCATTCTGGTTTCTGTCTCCATGTTTGTAATTTGTGATCTTTCTGGACTTGGTTCCATGTGTGTGAGTAGGGCTATTGCGCCTAGTAGTAGAGGGAGCTTGTGTTGCCCTTACTGAGATAACACCAGAAAGAGAATATCTCTTTTGTAGGGTGAACTGTATAGGGCAGTGATGGGGAACGCCAGTCTTCGAGTGCCACAAACAAGCCAGGTTTTCAGGATATCTACAATGAATATGCATGAGAAAATTTGCCCGTACTGCCTCCATTGTAGCAAATCTATCTCATGCATATTCATTGTGGATATCCTGAAAACCTGGCCTGTTTGTGGCACTCGAGGACTGGAGTTTGCCATCACTGGTATAGGGAATATCCTAGTTCTGCTCTGCACCCATTGTTGGGGGTTGGGGAGTTCCTGTGGAGGCAGAGTGTAATTTTACACTGAGCCCCATGATGGTCATGTGTTCAGTGTGTCACACGTATCAGAACCATCTGTCAGATGTGTCCTGACAGGAAAAAGGTTGAAAACCACTGATGTAGAGGGAGCTGGTCCATCGTGATGGGTTCATTTATGTCCCCTCTCTCCCTTGTTTTAAAATTTGGAAGAGAGACTGCCGGGGCCTTTCAGTTCTTCCCTAGCTCTTCTTTTGACCATATGAGTCCTCTCCATGACCACACTACTTACTCCACGGAGGTTGGGTGTGCCACACAATATTTTTATTAACGTAGGTGTGCCTTGGGCGTGAAAAGGTTGGGAGACAATGCTGTAGAGGACCAATAGCTGCAACTGGCCCAGAAGAAAGAAGTGAAATCTTTAGAAGGACAAAGGGATGAGCTTTCCAATCTTCATCCACAGGCCTTGTCTTCCAACGTGGAAACACACCAAAATAAATGTCTTGTGATAGGGAAGCCCCTACCTTGTTTCTCCCACTTTCATTCCCGTCTTTAAAATAACGAAAAATGTAAATTAACTAAAGGCGTGATCCCGAGGCAGCACTGGGACAGCAGGTTCATTTCCTACTGTGCCTCCACCTGAAGGTTTCACCACCACACACTGTTTGGTCAACCATTTCAGCTTTACAAGCTCATTTGGTATCCAGGTCGCCGTTACACTGTGAGAGTGAACAGCCATGGACCGAGGGTTGAGGACCAGGGCTCTAAAGCAGCTATTCCCTCTCTCAACTCCCACTACAGTGTTCAGAGCAGGGAATGGGCAGCTGAAATTCAACAGGGGAGAAGAATTAAAAACAAATTAAAAAAAAAAAAAAAAAGATGATTCCGTCACATCTCTTTCCTTCAAAAATGCTGTGACAATAAAAACGCTTCAGTCTTTTGGCATAAAGAAAAAAAGGAATACACCTCAGTGCCACAGATTTCAAGAACGGACTCTGCACTGTTTTAGCAACATTTACAATAATGGTTAAGTGACCGTGAGGAAGGAAGCCATACTTGTCCAAGAACAATCCACTACAGACATTCTTAAGCGATTCCCAATTAAAAGTACATGATACAGGGGAACCTGAGCCCTGCCTACAGAGACGCCACGAACACCTGAAGCTAAACCCAGAGGAAATGTTCAGCAGACTGAACCGGGTGACCATTTTTTAACAAAATTCAGGCTTTCCCCACCTCCATGTCAACAATACAAACAACAAAAGCAAAACAGAACCAATCCATGAAAGAATACAGAATTTTACAGAGAAATGGCACAATCTATGACGCCAAACCAATAATAATTTAAAACAAAAAAAAAAAACCCTTTCATCGCCAAATTTACTTACTTGCATTCAACGATGGAAATAATGCAGAGTGCATAAGAAGTTCAATCATGAGTTCTGCTCTCCTCACAGATCCATTAACAGAGGGGCTGCAAGGAAGGAGCTATTGACAGGACCTCAGCGTGAAGTGCCCAAATGCTGTTATGTTTCTCGGCTTCTGTCCTTTGATTGCAAGGCCTTGCTACGCACATGAGGTACTCTTAAGCACGAAAGAGCACCTCGCGAGCTGGACAACAGAGCTGTCAGACTGGCAGACAGTTGCTCTGAATTGTTTTCCAGTGATCAAATGCATCAGTGGCCACAACAGACTTTTAAATGCCATTATTAGTGTTACTTGTTAAGCTATGCTTGCTCCCTTCTCCTCTGACATTCACACTGACAAAATCAAGTGTCTTATTAAAAAGGGGGAAAAAAACGCAATAAAAATGATACTGCAGCTTTTCAGTGAGAGCAAAAAAAAAAAAAAAAGCTATGATTTGTTTCTGAGAGAGTGACTGTAATTTTCCTTCCCTGCCGCACACTTCTGCTTGCTACTCATCCATCTGCTCATGCACCTAAGGAAACTTTACATCACCCTCCCACATAACAGAGCTTCCAGGATAATCCTTAACGAACCCAAATTACCTGATTACAGGAAGTATTCCCGCTGTCAGAGGCACAAACAAGAGGGAAGCACCCTTGTAAACCTGGGTTTTCCCGAGACTCACAAGGGTCCACTCGGCCTTTGCACTCTTCCACACCAGATGAGAAGTTAAGTGCCGCTTGCAGGTAGGCAAAGATTACTACCAATCGTGCGGAGGCCACATCTGAAGGAGAGACCAGCGTGGTTCCAAAAGCTCGTCTACTGCTTCAGATCTGGTTCTGTTCACATACGGATCCAATGAAGGTTTGACAACCTGCAAACAACCCCGGTTACCTCCAGGCACAGTACGGCTGCTAGAACTCCTACACCTCCGAACCCGTGAAAGAGGATGGGTGTGAAAGCGTTTTAGATGTGTGAGCACGGACAGTAGGATGATGTGCTGCCTGGTTCTGTAGCAGCTTTATCCCAGGCTCACAATGGCATCCCAGCACCCAAACAGGAGCCTTGACCTGCAGTCGCCCAGGCGAACGCCCAAAACAGTCTCTGAGGGATACATTTTCAAAGAGTTTAGGAGGCTAACTTTGGGTGTTAGGCACTTAGGGGGTAACACTCAGCTGCTTGGCAAGTTAGCTGGATAAACTTATCCAGCTAACTTGGGTGAGATATTCAATGGCGCGGTCTCACCAATGAATATGCCCGACTATCTTAAATTCAGATGGGTAACTTTACCCGGCTAACTTTAGGGCTACTCTACAGCACGACCAGAGTGAGCTGGATAAGTTTTCCGCCGAACTCTAAATATCAGAGTTACTCCACCTCCAAATGCCCATACGTTATCGCAGCTAAATTTTAGCCAGATAAGAGGCAGAAATATTCAAAAGTCGACATTTAACTGGACAATTCATATGGAATACCGTGCACCTGCAAACTGACTGGGGCTGAGAACCTACACTTCAGAGCTAGTTTCACCAGGGGCAGCTACGTGGGTGCAGTTAGGGCGAAGGAATAAGATCGGCCATGGAGCACCAATTCTCAGCACCAGGCAACTAAATCTAGGCAAATAAACCGAGAGGATACCCTTTTTGGTGAATTTCCAGCTGATAATTTAGAGGCCTAAGTTCGCCTGAAAATCTTCCTAAATTTAGGCCACATAATTCAGGGACTGAGCCCCCTCCCCCCTTTTTTTTTTTTTCAAACTGACCCCTCGCTGATTGCCATGACCTATTTTAAAGGTCACCGGAGGAAGAGCTGCCTTACAAGTTGCCCAAAGAACTCATGCTGCAACCCAGGGGAGGGAGGAGAGAGGCAGGAGGGGATGCAGGATGGGAGAACTGTCACCTTTTTCGGTGGGGAGAGACTGACTTCAGAAGAAGGGGGAAAATGGGGAAAAACCTGGAGGGGGGGGGAGAGAGAAAGCCAGTGGGGCGAAGTGGAAGAGATACTGTGCACTGAATGGGGAGGGAAAAGGGCAATGAGAGTCAGGCTGGAGGGAAAGAAAAGCAGCAGGAAGGAGAGAGAGAAGGAGAAGGAGAAAGAGCCTTGTGTGGGATGGGAGGGGAAGCTATTTTAATGTTAAAAATCCACGTGTGTATTACACAGGGCCGGCGATGCAAAGCGAGGCTGTTGGAGGCAGGCTCGCGTTCTGTACTGTGACAGGAGGCTCCGGGTGCCTGCAGCATTGGCCTTTTTTTTTTAAATTATTTTTAGCAGCCTTCTGTCATATCTGAATTCTAAGGAAGCAGAGCATCTGCCCGTCTCTATGGAGGCACAATAAAATATCACAAATTAATTCGAATGACAAAACGTTAAGGATTGTTTTGGGAGGAAAAAAAAAATAAAACAGCCAAAATGCCAGCCCTCGGGATACGGCGGGGTCTTAAACAGATCGCGCTCTCAAAAACCCCTTCCAAAAACCAAAACCGTGCCCTTAGAAGCAGCACTTTTCTGTGTTTCTCCAGTTGTCTGCCGTTGCTGTGCACAGGGTTCGCGGCCTTTTCGCGAGCTGACTGGTCCTTCTCAAACAGGAGCAGCACCCACTACTTCCCATTCCTGACAGCATCTCAAGGCTCAGAAAGTTTATTTTTGGCCTCTGGTCCTACATTCCCATGAGTCTTCAATTCACAGCCTCCTGCGAATTCTTCCTCCCTCCCTAAATGCTCACTCCTCAACTCAGTCCGAACATCACGAAAGACTTCAGCCAGGTGGGGTTACAAATCAGAGCTTCCATGGCAAACTGGCTAACATGGACTTTCTATCCAGCCCACTAGGTGTCACTGTTGCACAACGAGCAGGACGCCCCACGGGGGGGGGGGGTGGTGGGGAACGACTGAGAATGTTGTCAGCCTCAGCCAAGCCAGGCAGTGGAAGACCTGCTCCGGGAACCAAACACAGGACTTCCTGCATGGCAGAACGCGGCACCGCCTTCAAGCCGGCCGTCCTCACAGGCCGATGCAATATTTTTGCGCAAGAAAACAGGCACTCAACGTTGAGTGCCCGCTCTCCTAACGTACGCCCGGCCCCACCTCTCCTGGGCACGCGATGCAATAATTAAAATGGGGAGGGGGGGGGTGTCACGTTAAAAAGGAGGCGATAGGGAAAACTGTGCGTCCCTAGTGCCTCCTCGGCATCGGGCACACGGGAGAGGTGGCTGTCAGTGCTGGTTGAGAAAACGGACACTCAGTGCAAGCGTCTGTTTTCTCCCGCTACTGGCACAATATACACGCACAAGATACACGGCCTGGACCGTGTATCTTGTGCGTTTATATTGGGCGCCCAGAATTATTTTGTTTTCCCAAGGCTTTTTTTTTTTTTTTAACCTGAATCTCCTTTCTGTCATTCCTCCACTTAGTATTGTCATGATATTAAGTGAAGGAATCACGGAAAACAGAAATTATTTTTTTTCCAGTGAGCCGTTGAGCGTGGTATACCCTTTACGCCAGCCCCGGGCTGCACGGGCCGCCCAGGACATATTTTTTTTTAATCGCAGGTGTTAGCTAATAGGCCTCATCCACAGGGAATTTACATGCGATGAGCGCTATCGGCTACGCGGTGGTCTGGACGCGCGTTTTGGACGCGCTAATCCCCGCCCTGCACTGGGGGGTTATGGACGCCCGTCCAAAAGGCGCATCCGGTCGCGTGTCAAGCCGTGCGCTGGCCGCGGCGCCCGGTACTGCGCCGGAGCTTAAACGAAAGGCGTTGGGGGGGGGGGGTGGGGTGTCTATTTACGCGCTAAAGGCTGGCGCCTACCCAGCACCGACCCGGGTCATGCACCCATGGAAACCGGAGCGCCCGTCGATGCCTTCCGGTGCTTAACAAAACAAAAACAAAAAAAAATTAATTGGCAATTCAAACAAAAAGCTTTCATTTGCAAAAGTCGTTCTTGCTCTCAACGCGTAGGAATGGTGAGACTTGCTAGAGCCAGAAATAGTTCTGGAAGCCTGGGAACAACGCCATGTCATCCTTACAGTAATGGGTTTCAACGGAGGAGGGGCACAGCCATTCCTACTAAATGCTGTTAACAGTAATTATATATCTCCTAAGCAAAGCTTTCATTAGCCTCTGTATATATAAAAAAAAAAAGAGCAGCACGGGAACAGTTTTACAATTATTATTTTTTTTTTTTTGCTACCTGATGGCAAAGCGGCTTGGGATCCCCCCACCCCCCCGGTACAGGCAACTGCATGGGACTGCAGCGCTGCAAAGTCATGTTATTACGTGAAAAGGGGGCAGGAGGAGACCACGTCCCCAGGCGTTTCTCATTCCTGCCGAATTCAGGAACGGGAGGGCTCCCGCCGGGCTTCTGGAAGGAAGGCCTCCCGCCGGGGCGCTGTAAGAAGCCTTATACAGAGGCAGATAAACATATCTGCCCCCCAATCTTTAACATACACACTGCTCTCAGTTTGAGGGGCACAGTGCGAGACAAATTATGCTCTTACGCTTCCCCGCACGTCCTGGTTCATTAAAAATTTGCTCCCACTAACCAGAACAGTACATTTATGTATAATGCAAAATTTACTTAGGCAATTCTGTTCGAACAGTTGATAATAATCTGCCTAGAACATTACATTCAGCTTTAATTATTAAGACCAATAAAAAAAAATTAACCATATGGTAAAAACACCATAATTGAAATCACACTCCCAGTGTTTAAAACGCTAAAAGATCACTCATGCTTGTAAACTTATCCCATGGTAAGTTCAATATTCTATAGTTGTAAGGAAATGTTGGAAAATATTCTCCAAATCTTCAGTATCTTGCCATGGTACATAAACAAAAGAATAAACCTTTTTATAATCCAAGAGTCTCTCCGAACTGATCTTTGTTATCCTCAGAGGAACATAAGAACATAGGGCTTGCCATACTGGGTCACACCAAGGGTCCATTCAAGCCCAGTATCCTGTTTCCAACAGTGGCCAATCCAGGTCACAGGTACCTGGCAGGATCCCAAGGGGTAAATAGATTCCAAGCTGCTTACCCCAGGAATAAGCAGTGGATTTCTGCAGCTCTACCTTAATAATTGTTAATGGACTTTTTCTCCAGGAATGTGTCCAAACCTTTTGTAAACGAAGCTATGCTAATAGCTTTCACCACATCCTCTGGCAATGAATTCCAGAGCTTAATTATGTGTTGAATAAAAACATATTTTCTCTTATTAGTTTTAAATGTATTACCCAGTAACTTCAAGGTGTGTCCCCTGGTCTTTGTACTTTTTGAAAGAGTAAACAACTGATTACCTTTTATTTCACACTTCATGAGCAAACAGGCAGAAAGTTCAATCTCACATTCTTGTTTCAAATATCCAATCACAAATGTGATGCAGTAAACTGCCTTGAAACAGTTTCCTTTTACATCTCTCCATAATTTCCCATTCGCAGGACACTGCAGCATTTTGGCAGTTACTTGCCTGCGTCAGGGGCAAATCTTCCTAATTCTTTGGAACCAGCGGATCTCTCTCGCCTGCATTTCGATTAACGGCCACTCAAACGCTCAGAGGTGAATACTCGGCAGGCCGGTGAGCGGGAAATTTACACGGATTACTTTAACCGAGCAGTCACCAGATCTTATCCGGGTAAACGTGTTGCCGAATATATACCCGGATAAAGCTTCCTGGACTCCTAATTTTTCCCAACCAGGCTCCCCCCAGGTAACTTTTCCCAGCCAGCGTCCCGGGGCTATGAACGAATAAAGTGAAGCCCCACTCTGGGAACGCACTCAACACCGTCTCTATTTATCCTGCTAAATTTTGTTTTAAGTTACCCGGACAAGGAGAGCGGATGCCGGGAAATATTCACAGCTCGGGTTTCTCCGGTTCCCTTTTGGAGTCAGCTGGACCAAAACACGTTCAGGCCGATGCATTATGGTGCGCTGGCCACAGCGCAAGACTCAAAGCATGGTTGGATGCGCATTTTGGACATGCGACCATAACCCCCAATGCAAAGCGATGTAAATTCATGTGGATGAGCGCTATTATGTATTCCCCTCAATGCAGGAAAAAAAATGTGCGCCCAAGCCGCACATTTGTACGCTCAGAAATTAACAATTGCCCGATACTTTAATATTGTTTTATTCACTCCTTCACGTATTGCCGATTGGTCCCTTCACTGTCACATGCCCGTGAAAGGACCAATCATCTTTCAGAAGGCTGTCCTGAAAGGGGATTGGTCCTTTCACTGACAAGTGTCAGTGAAAGTGTCAGTGAGCGTCCCTAGCACCCGAGGTGCTAGGGACGCTCTGGGGTTGCACATTTTTCCCTAGCGCGTCCTTTTAAGAATGAGCGCCCGCTTTCTACGCACCAATAGTGCATCGACCTGTTTATGTGTCGACCTCTTGGGAGGAAAGGCAGCCTGGTGGTGGAGTGCAGCAGCAGCAGGGCCCTTTCCGTCCTGAAAGCCTGTGCCTCAGACACTTTCGGTGATCGGGACCGGCCAGTAATAAGGCATCGTTTCGTAACCAGGTCTTGGGGGGAGGGCGGCGGTACCCAGGCTTCTCTTTCCAGCAAGCTGTGTGAACATTTTACATTCGAACAGGAACCGCGGAAGGCAAAATGGAAAAGAAAACCATTGCCCCCCCCCCCCCTCCTTTCCCCACCAACATCAACGGGAACATCTTTTGAACGTGGTATCAGGTGACCATAAGTCAATATAAGGTGTCAAATTATTCAGGAAAAAAAAAAAACCTCAAGAGCTTTTTATTCTGTGAAGCTTTCAAATTTTATTATTGATAGTGTAATTAGAATGACATACCGGTAATTAAATAGGCAGAATATAAATATTTTAAATAAATAATGGACCGGGACCCAGATAACACTCCTGCCTGGTTGTTTGGGGTTTTTTTTCTCAGGATTCGGGAACGGAGTAAGTAGGAGCCGAGATGGGAGCTCTCCGGCCCAGCCCATTTAAAAGGGGAGAGAGCCCCAAGCAGGACACGTGGAGGTCTTGACTGGGCCAGATTAAATTTCTGGGCCAGGAATGGAAGTCAAAGGGACCCAGAAAGGCCAAGCTGCACAGGCCTATGCCCCAGGTTTACATTTTGCTGGGCGAGAGGGGGTTTTCAGGATCACAGGAGGCAGGGGGTTTTTTTTTTGTTTTGTTTTTTTAATTCCTCAAATATGTAAATTTTAGGTATTTTCGTAGGAGGCCATTTTTTTGGTTCGTTCCATTTGGCTCATGGTCACATCAACCTTGGGAACTAAACAGTGGCAAAGGATTTCACTGGGAATCAGATGAGGGAACATTTGAGGCAGCTGCATATTCCAACGGTATTATCCTCTGGCAGAAGCCTGCTAGATTTTGCAGTTCATATAGATATAAATACATGAGTTTTGTGTTGTCAGGGTTTGTATTTTGTAATTTTTGTTTTAAAATTTAATTTCTGACAGTGATAATCCTCGACTGCCCTTTACCTCACCTTGGGGTCTGGGACATTGATCTTTATTTGCGGGCAGGAGAGCCCTCTCCCAGGACATAAAAAATGTCGCCACTACAAACACAGCGAGGGCTCAGTCAGAAGGACAGACCGAGAGACGGAGCAGCACAAGCGGTCAGCTCAGACCAGCAGGACACAAGCCCCCCCCCCAAGACCATTAGGCTGCACAAAGCAGAAAGGGAGGCTTGGGTTAGCCTACCAGAAATAAAAATCGGCCGGTTTGTTAAAATACCTCTGTAGGGCCAAGGCACGGCTCAAGAGGCAAGCTTCTGTTATTACTAATGTCGCTTCCTCCAGATGCAGGACGATGCCTTAGGCTGTAGAGGAAAGGTCACAGACAGTCCCTGCACTAACACACTGTGCTATGCGGCTACGGCCTGGATACCAACGTGTGAATGCTGTCCTCCAGGCAAAAAATAAAAAAAGCAAAGACGATCCACACCTCCCTCCACTCCCCGGATAGGAACCGAAAAGTCAGTGACACAGAGGTGAGCCTTCCCCTCCCCCCCCCCCGCCCTCTTCCCAACCCGTGCCAGATGTTTTGAGTGAGCAGAACCAGCTCGTGCCGGTTACAGGTGGGGAGCGTGAGCTCGAGCCGACCTTCTGGGCTCAGCAGCTGTGCACAAGCCACGAAGGCGTGCGGAACATCAATCCCAGCTTTGGTGGCCGCTCCTTGGCAGGGGTAGAAGTGTTCATGACCACACCCCCCCCCCCCCCCCCCCGAGTGACGCTGGAAGGAAGGCACTGGAGAGAACCCACAGTCCGTGCCTGGCAGCTGAAGGACAGCTGATGCAATGGCTGGGCTGGAAGGGAAGGGGAATCAACTGTATGCGGTGGGGAGAACCCTGGCTAGTCGTGAATGAAGGCTAAAGACAACCCGGACCACTTGAGTCAGGTTCCAACTGAGCTGGAAACACAAAGAAGCCAAGAGGCAAAACTCAACAACAACAAAAAAAATCGCACCCACTAAAACACAAGATCATGGTGACAGGATTTGTCCTGCAGGAAACCTTTTGAGATATGGCTTGTATGCTCTAACTGGAAAAAGCCTGCAGACACCGGAAAGGGAGGGTTTCCAATCAGTAGCAGTACAGATTCGTGCTCTCCCCCTCCCTCCCCACCACCAGCAACACTGACCTGGAAGAGCCCTAATTCGCCTGATCTCAGAAGCTAAGCAGCATCAGCCCTGGCTAGTAGCACCCGGGTGGGAGAGCCTCAGGGAAGGCCGGGAGCTGTGGAAAGCAACGGCAAGCCACGTGCCGCGCCCTGCCAGGAACATCACGGTCACCGTGGAGGGGCCGTGATGTTCCACCGGATCACCAAACCGAGCTGGAAGCCATCTCTACAAGAGCAACACCTGATCTGCAGCCCATAACTCTTGCCCTGCCCCGTCCGCACCACTATCCTCAGGGAAATACAAATCGAGCTCCAAGAACATGCTTACTGCACGGCGGTACAACCATTGCCGGGACGTTCCTTCTCGGATGCAATCTCCCTCTACCTGAGCAGCAATGAACACGGGTGCAGCAGGAATACTCTCGACTCTGTACCACGTGGTAAAGTGCCTCCTGACTACAGCCGCTCGGAGGCTGGGAAGCAGGCGCCACCAGACGCCCAACCCCACAGAAGCAGGATAAGATGAACCATGTTCAGATTTGGGTTGTCCAGTTGTTCTGTTTCGTGGGGTATCCCGCAGCAGGGCATACTTAATGCAGGCCAAAAGCCTATCCATGAACACTATGAAAAGGTACATGCAGTTCACCTGGAATAAAATGGTCCTGGGCAGTCACCTGAGCACCCTGTACATCTGCAACTGTGTTGTACTGCAAAAAAAAAAAAAAAAAAGTGCTGTCACAGTTTTAATGTGGAGGGAGGGCGAGACCTGAGTTTCAGCAAATTTTGGAATCATGTTCTCATGAGTCCCACATTCTAGAGTAACAAAATGCGGCCCAGAGAGGACACATGGATTGCCCCCTCCCCATAAGATGTTAGCAATCATTTAGCAGCCAGGGCATGCATGGCTCCCAGAAGGCTTTCTGAGCTCGATTCTCAGTGGACCTCGTGCAAGGGGGGGGGGGGGGGTAGGGAACAGGAAAGGCTTTTGCACCGGTGATCCCGACGACCTTTGCTCCGAAAGCGCCGGGAAGCCATCGCGTCCTTCCCATTCTGCAGAGCTGCGTCCAGTAGCCAGAGTAAAAAAAAAACCCCAGAGGAGGAGCATCTCGTCCACTGCCGTTTAGAAAAAAAATCCTCCTCTTCCTTCACGGGAAACACAAAAAAAAAAAAGAAAAAAATTCACACGGCGCAGTAAATGTCCGCGGGAGGGAGTCAAACAGCTTCCTGAGGCGGCCAAAATATCTTCACCGCGGCAGGGGAAAGAGTTGCTGGTGGGGGAATAATCTTCAGCTTCCCCAACCGTTCATGCAGCTCGGAAATTCAGCAAGTTGGGGGCCTGCATGTCGGGCTCCTCCATGCAGAAGTTAAGTTAAGTTGTCCCGCTTTATCCGGTGGACTCCTGGATAAGAGGACAAAATTTTAAAATGATGTCCCTTGTGGGGGGGAGGGGTGATGCTGTGCGGCCCCCTTCGCCTCCGAACACCACGCGGCCCAAGACATATCCACCCTGTCACGGTGGAGTCTGAGGTTTTCTTTTGCTTCTTTTTTTATTAACTGGCTCGCACTGTACTGCCGCTGATGTATTCATTTAAAACCTTATCAGTAAAACTGCTAAATTAATAATGTCAAGTTTTATGGAGCGGAAAATAGAAGACATTCCAGGCCCGTTTATTGCCCGCAGCGTTGAATATTTAAACTTTCCATTTTCTGAAAGTAATTAGCATCAGTTTCCGCCGTAAACCGTGATTCACTACATCGGGTGTCAGACATTTAAGTCGGCGTATCTGATCTTTACGAGGAGTGGGTTTAAAAAAAAAAAAAAAAGAATTGGGGTTTTTCAATTGGCTTTTATTTTTGTCTCCAAAAATTACAGAAAAACTTCTGAAGGCTGGAGAAGCAGATGAAAACAAAGCAGGATGAAATGCGCCACCCGAGATGACTTTCAAAGATATCGTTTCAGGCCTGCAGCAGGCATATGCAACCACAGGGTTAGTCATAAGGCTACAAAACAGGCAAATCAGTAACAGCGAAAGAAAGTCTACCGCAAGCAAATCCTGTCAAAATGAAAACATGGTTACAGCCAGTGGCTTACTGTGATGATGCAGGAGGAACTGTATTAGTCCCCTCGCAAGACAGAAAGTATAAGACAGCAGACGCTGGGAGTAAAACAGGACATGTAAAGGCTAAGATGGTCTCTACTGGGACTACAATTCCCAGCTACCCCTGCAGCCAGGGTGGAGAGAAGCTGTACACAGAGGAGTGGAATCACACCAGTTGGTTGATAGGAGCTATAAAAAGGGTGGAGCTGCAGAGGGGAGAGAAGCAGAGGTCCGGGGAACTCGGTCTTAGCGCCAAAACCATGGAGCAATTGATAACTCGTTTTTAGAAATTAATTGCTGGCAAATGTATAAAAAAAACCCAGAACTTCTGAAATATAAAGAAACTTGGAAAACAATGAGTTTTCAGGAAGACTGGCTAGCGGTTTAGTGACACTGCGAGAAAGCCCACATTGCTTTCATGGGAGCAGCTTAATTAGCACTAATGGGCAGCCAGGGTCCAGACTGTGCTGACACCAGAAATTAGTCGGCATTCCAGGGTGGTGTGGACAACAAGCTATCATCAAGGCTGAGAGTCCTCAGGTAGTTAGGGATAGCTGCAGCCTGGTGGTGGTGGTGGTACGAATGCGGGGAATACCGCGGGCTTGGAAGTTTGATAAAGGCTGTGCACTACAGGAAACTCTCCTGGTATGAGGTTTAGGGGAAGCCTAAATAACACTGGTGCTGGTGCTAAGCGTAGCACACTGAGACCTGGCAGGAATTACAAAGTAATACTCAGTGGCTCATTCTTATGATATTAAACTAGGGTTTGCTTCTAAAGAGCAAAGTTATGTCTACTCTCAGAGTATGGAAAGATGATTTTATTTATTTATTTATAGATTCTTATATACCGCAGTATGTATAATCATACATCACCTCGGTTCACAGTGAAAATAAATACATTTAAACATTAGAGTTCTGTCTGAAGGTAACTGGCATGGGGCAACTGTGTTAGATAATTTTGTGATTCGGTCTTTTTCCGTTAAAACATTGAGGCAATGCCTATGTTTCAGCAAATTGCTGGAGAGAGCCTGTAGAGAACTGAAAGGATGCTCATTAGCTGTTTTAAAGGAGGACATTGCTTGATTATGAGATGCAATACTGGTTGTGAAGAATTAAGTACAACTTTTTAACAGGGAGCTGGTTTCAAAGTGTATTGTATGCTTGCCTTAAGGAAGGGGGAATTAACGCAAGGCCCGGAGGGGATTGAGAATGCTGGGAAAAGAGGACCTCAGACTTGCAAACTTTTATTCCAGGCACTAAGTGTGGTCTTTTTGGCAATCCATAGGGTGAATCTGTTGCACGGAAGATGGATATAGGGAGAATGGAGTGACCTTTTGCACTAGACATTAACATAGGGTTACATTTAAAGGGGAAGAAAGATCGCCATTAGCACTCAAAGAGATATTGAGACTAAAGCGTGTTTAAAGTCAGGTGACACAGTCAGAGGGCCTAAGTGAGAGCCCTGGTATCTTAGGGAGGGAGAAAGTTCAGTCTCAAAAGCCTTGCTAGCAATTTACTACCTGGCTCATGCTGGCACAAGCTCCTTTCCATTTAAGCCAGGACCTCTGATCAGCTGACCGATGGACCAGAACGCTCCCTAGGACCCGAAGCCACACCACACTTGCACGGCACATCACAGAGGGTGTGACTTCAGGGCTCAAACAAATTCCCACCTTATCCAGGTCACTACTTGCTCCACCATCAAGACTGGAGGATAGCAAATGTAACCCCAATATTTAAAAAGGGCTCCAGGGGCGATCCGGGAAACTACAGACCAGTTAGCCTGACTTAAGTGCCAGGAAAAATAGTGGAAAGTGTTCTAAACATCAAAATCACAGAACATATAGAAAGACATGGTTTAATGGAACAAAGTCAGCATGGCTTTACCCAGGGCAAGTCTTGCCTAACAAATCTGCTTCACTTTTTTGAAGGAATTAATAAACATGTGGCTAAAGGTGAACTGGTAGATGTAGTATACTTGGATTTTCAGAAGGCGTTTGACAAAGTTCCTCATGAGAGGCTTCTAGGAAAAGTAAAAAGTCATGGCATAGGTGGCGATGTCCTTTCGTGGATTGCAAACTGGCTAAAAGACAGGAAACAGAGAGTAGGATTAAATGGGCAATTTTCTCAGTGGAAGGGAGTGGACAGTGGAGTGCCTCAGGGATCTGTATTGGGACCCTTACTTTTCAATATATTTATAAATGATCTGGAAAGAAATACGACGAGTGAGATAATCAAATTTGCAGATGACACAAAATTGTTCAGAGTAGTTAAATCACAAGCAGATTGTGATAAATTGCAGGAAGACCTTGTGAGACTGGAAAATTGGGCATCCAAATGGCAGATGAAATTTAATGTGGATAAGTGCAAGGTGATGCATATAGGGAAAAATAACCCATGCTATAATTACACAATGTTGGGTTCCATATTAGGTGCTATAACCCAAGAAAGAGATCTAGGCGTCATAGTGGATAACACATTGAAATCGTCGGTTCAGTGTGCTACGGCAGTCACAAAAGCAAACAGAATGTTGGGAATTATTAGAAAGGGAATGGTGAATAAAACGGAAAATCTCATAATGCCTCTGTATCGCTCCATGGTGAGACCTCACCTTGAATACTGTGTACAATACTGTGTACAATTCTGGTCACTGCATCTCAAAAAAGATATAATTGCGATGGAGAAGGTACAGAGAAGGGCTACCAAAATGATAAGGGAAATGGAACAGCTCCCCTATGAGGAAAGACTAAAGAGGTTAGGACTTTTCAGCTTGGAGAAGAGACGGCTGAGAGGGGATATGATAGAGGTGTTTAAAATTATGAGAGGTCTCGAACGGGTAGATGTGAATTGGTTATTTACTATTTCAGATAATAGAAAGACTAGGGGGCACTCCATGAAGTTAGCATGGGGCACATTTAAAACTAATCGGAGAAGGTTCTTTTTTACTCAACGCACAATTAAACTCTGGAATTTGTTGCCGGAGGATGTGGTTAGTGCAGTTAGTATAGCTGTGTTTAAAAAAGGATTGGATAAGTTCTTGGAGGAGAAGTCCATTACCTGCTATTAAGTTCACTTAGAGAACAGCCACTGCCATTAGCAATGGTAACATGGAATAGACTTAGTGTTTGGATACTTGCCAGGTACTTGTAGCCTGGATTGGCCTCTGTTGGAAACAGGATGCTGGGCTTGATGGACCCTTGGTCTGACCCAGTATGGCATTTTCTTATGTTCTTATGTTCTTATGACTGCCACAGGATGTTGTGCAGAAGTCTGTGATTGATCTGACGTGACAGTGAAAGATGTCCTCTTTGAATCAGGATCGCCCAGAACCAGAAGGATATGACAGGAAAGGACAACTCTGCACACACACCCTGCTCCTTCTAAGCTTCCTCTAATGCCACCGGCTCTTGAGGAATGTTTACAGGATGGTTTGGAGAGGGGGGGGAGGATGGGTCATACAAGGTGATGTTTTGGTGGTTCCACTTCTTGCTCACCGTCACTGAAACCAGAGTAGCAGCAGCAGCGGGGGAGGGGGGGGGCATAGTGAATGCAATTTCCTGGGTCCCCTATGCCCCTAACGTCTCTCCCTCTCTCATACGCTTCCTTTCCAATAGGAAGTACAGGAAGGGGCTACCGCCTCCAGCTCCCCCCACTCTCGGCAGAAAATCAGGCGTGTACCCTCGCTGCGCCTCGCTGATTTAGCGGCAGTGCGCAGAGTGAGAAAGGAGCAGGTGATATTAGGTGGGTCGACAGGATGCACCCCTGGTGCGCCAAAGCCCTGTCCTCTTCCTCAACCCCACCTTGGGTCAAAGAGGACCCTGTTGCTTTGAGTACTAACTAGGTTGGCAGCCACCAAATCACTGCTGCCCACAGTAGGGAACACAAGGTCTCCAGACAGATGGGTGAAAGTTGCTGGAAGTCACACCCGACACAAGACTTCAAACATGGCTGGGGCAGGCTGGCTAGCGTGACCAAGCATCTCCTCTTCATTTTCAGGCTGCAAAGGTCACGTGATGACCAGAGAAAGGTGGGGGAGGATGCGGACGAGGGTCGCAAGGGTTTGAAAGGTTAGAGCAACACTTCCCCTGAGCACCTGCTGCACACGACACTGGGCTCAGATGGACCTCTGGTCTGACCTAGCAAGGCAAGTCTTCCGTTCAACAGCAAACCCAGAGCAGCAGCGACAACACACGGGGCCTTATTCAAAAAAAAGATTCTTTCCACACACTCGGAACGGTAGGGTCAGGAACATTGTGCTCCACAGAAATATCATCCACCAGTCCATGTGTTGTGAAGAGAGTGCATTATGGAGATTCCAACTCCGGCACATTCTGTACTTCAAACACTGCTACATGAAAAAGGCCCACGGATCTTAGGGGAAAAGCCAGTAAGCATGAGAGAAACTCGCTCGGTCTTCCAGCAGGCTAAAAGGTTTGGGGAGATATCGCCGGGTTACACTCGCAGAGGTCCCGGCCAAAGCGCACGCTGGCGGCACCCAGGAGTCGCGCGCGCCCTTCAGCACCTTCATTCCCTCAGGAAACCACCAGGGAGATAGCGCAGGCACGTGCTGGGGAGTCGGGCGCAAGCCTCCAGTTCAGCTCAGCATGGAAAGGATCCAGAGTCCGAAGAACCAGGCATAGGGGAGTTATTTAAAAGAGGGTACCGTCATGATGGCAGGGGGGGTGGGAGCCGAGGCACAAGGCCGCATGCGGCAGCTCCTAGCCACAACTGTGACCGACAGAGCTCCAAATCCTGCCCCCTTCCTCAGTACTCTTCGCTCATGGTGCACCAAAATTACATTTTGCAGCAGAGTTTGAAAGAATTACAGTGACAGCACCCGGCTACTAAAGGCTTCTGATGGCCTCGGTTTTGAAAAGGGATCCGGATCAAGATGGGAAAAACAGAAACAGGGATGGCAGAGCAGCAAAGACACGCACAGGGATGAAACTCCAAGATCATCTGCAACTGATTCAACAGGATGGGCCAATCCTGTCCCTTCAATCTGCCTCAGCCAGCTGCTGCGGCACAGAGGAAAACTGAAGTGACCTGAGAAATTCGAGTGCTGGCATTAAATAGCACGTTGGGGGTTTGATTTCCTTACAAGGCGTGCAAGAATTTAACCCAATTTAATCTGCACAGACATGCAGATTAAAGCTTTTACAATAATTAGATCACTTAATGTTTAATATATTTTAATAAATCGGTTTTTTTTTGACAGATAATCAAGACAATGTACAAAAAAAAAAAACCCACACACTTACTAATGTGGAAAAAAAAATCACTTGCATACGCTTTCTTGGCGTGCAAGCCCATTTGCAACTATTTCCCAAATGAAAGTAGCCATCAAAGTGTAGCCCGGGCCTGGAACCTCCACACTGGGTCTAATTAACGAGGACAGAAACTGCCTTCACATTAATGGCAGTAATTTTGCAAAACAACTGGCGTACGCTGCTCCCAACACGGAAAGGGAGATGAATGCCCAGAAAATGTGCGAGGCGCATAGAAATTCTACGAGGAACATGGACTGACAAGTGGGCAACGAAGAACATGCCACTTCAACTCCAGTCTGCTCCACTTATCCTTGCTACTGCCGGACGAATCCACATGCTTTAACTCCTCCCCCCATCTTCAGCTGCCCCGGCCTAAAATGTACCCAAATAATAAAAGTACCACCAAGGGGTGTTCCCGGGTTGTGGTTTTACTTTGGGTAGCGCTAATAATTCAGTTCTCTCCCACAAGCTTTGTCCAAATGGCTTCAGACCGGATACTTAGCTGGCACGGGTTCGGGTCAAATATCCAGATAACGTCTGGGTAACTTTGCTCGGGTGTGGCAGGTGGCATACAGGGCCCTCCTGGTTCACAGAGCCTTTCGGAACAGCACAGCAATAAGAAGAAGTTTCAAGCATTTTCTTTTTCTGATAGAAAGTAAGTTCTAGGCCCAGGGATCGTGATCTCAGACTGGAGGAAGCAGACTGGAGAGTGACATATAGAGAAGCCCGTCTTTATAGAGAGAGAGAAGAGAGAGGGGGCAGTTGGATGCATGGAGCACCCCCTGCCCCTCAGAGAAAAATTGCCATGGTGGCTGCAAAATTAAAAAAAAAAACAAAACAGAATTCGAGAGAGCCCTGAGCAAGCACAGCAGGACCCGCAATGACAAGAAAGTGACGGTAAATCCAGAGATCCTATTGAATGTGGCCCTCTATAGGGTGCACACCTGCTGGCCATTCCTGGGTAGTGAAAGCAGTACAGCGGCAGTAAGATGGTAGAGAAGGGTACACAGCGACCATCCAGTTATTCCAGTCTGCATAGCTAAGAAGATCCCCCAGCTGACAGCTATAAAAGTGTTTTTTGTTTTTTGTTTTTTTACCAATTCCAGGATGTTTGGATCTGGGTTTATTTATTTCATGACTACCCTATCCAAACCTGCACTCAAGGTGAGTTATAATTCAGGTACTTATAGGAAGGTCCCTTCCCCAGAGGGCTTACAGGTTGCTAATGGAGAGTTAAGAGACTTGTCCGAGGTCACAAGGAGTGCCGGTGGGAGAAGCAGGATTTGAGCCATGGCATCCGGTGGTTGCTCTAGCCACCGGGCCATTCCTCCTCGAGTCTCTGCAATTGTGACTAGATGAGCATAAGAGTTCCCAGAGACCAGGGCCCGCCCACCCTGATGTTTTACCACCAAGCTTTCTAATACTCTAAACAGCTATCAACACTAGGAAGGCTGTGGCCCGAACGTACTAAAGCCTAGGTCCCCGAGGCCTTGCTGGATGGTGTCTGGCCATCAGCAACCTGTCGGCATCAAACCAGTTGGTTTCTGGCAAGCGGCAGCCTGCTAGCTCCAACCCGGCCACCTCGTGGCGTGCAATGTTGCTAAGTCACGTTTCCTTCACTTCTCCCTTATTTTCTCGTTATCATTTCTCCCCTTTGCCTCTGGTTCGGGGGGGGGGGGGGGTGTCAGGGAAGGGTGGGCTTATTTGGAATGCTGCATCCGTACCTGTCCCAAAAGCGTTTGACCTCTGCCACAGTACGGGTTCCACTACCTCCGCTGGCACCAAAGCAGGCCTGGAAGCAGTGAAGGTGATGTTATGGGGCATAGAGCACCCCCCCCTGGTTACCTGCACCTTGCCTGTGCCTCCTGCCTAAGGAGCTCAGCACCCAGACAGCAACAGGCGCTGAAACATAGAAACATAGAAAATGGCGGCAGAAAAGGACCAAACGGTCCATCCAGTCTGCCCAGCAAGCTTATGGTAGCACCTGCTGCGCCGTACAAGTCGCAGGACCCTTGTTGGTTGCTGTCTGAGTCCAATTCCCCGTTACCTCTTAACGTTGAGGCAGAGACCAATGTTGGAGTTGCAGCCAATAAGTATCAGGCTTATTGGTTAAGGGTAGTAACAGCCGCATCAGCAAGTTAACCCCCGTGCTTATTTGTTTTCCCAGACCGTAAAATCCAATGTCCTTGTTGGCTGCTGTCTGAATCTAATTCCCCTTTTCCTCTTCTCCCCCTGCCATAAAAGAGTCTGCAAGGCTCTGAACTGAAACCGCAACGGCCTGGGTGGGAGACGTACGCGGTGAACGGAGAGAGGCCACAGGTACACGAGCCCGACAACAGAGGGAGAAGGGCGCCACGGGCTCAGGAAGATGCCACGTAGTGGAGAAGAGCGTTACGGAGGGGGGAGGGGCAGTCAATTCCAGTTTTACCCGCGTAAATGGGCTTTTTGAAATCTACCCCGGCTGGCTGTATGGATGGAAATGATTTTACTTGTGCTTTTACGTGTTTTATGAAGAGACCTTCCCAGGGGAGGAATTAGGGGACGGGAGGGGGGGTCCAGGAAAATCACTTACGCTTGTACTTTTGATTTTCGAATGCACGCGTGTTAACGTTCGCACGGACACGTACGACTGCTCTCTCGTGCACGTCCGTGCCCCCCCAAGTTACACGCAGACTTGCTGATTTTCAAAGTGGACTTACTTCCTCAAATTTGCTCTGAAAGTACACGGGGTCTTTTTTTATAAAAAACCACCCTGCAAGAATGCACATCCTGGAAACGTTGCTTATGGCCAGGCTGCACCTTATGTGCTGAGAGAGCGCTGAGCACACCATGAGAAGAGATGGAGAATCAGATGTTCCAGTCCAAGCACACCGTGAACGCTCACCCTAAAACTTCCTTTCCACTGAAAAATAACAGAGTCTGCCTCTTGTAAATTATTTAGATCTCGGAGGTATGCAAACCTCTCTCTCCTGCAGGTTTTACATATTTAGGTCCTGGGGGGGTCTCATGTCCTAGGATTTATCATGCAGACTCCGTGCCATTTCCGTAGCCCTCCCGTGGGCAGCCTCCACTCTGTCTATATCCTTTGGAAGACGCGGCCTGAATGCAATACCCCAGATAAGGTATAGAGGTCCTACCGTCTCCTCTCTTTCTGGCAGCTATGCGTCGTACTATTCCTCTAGCTGTTACCTGCACCTGGCTCCATTACCTGGCCACTGTCAGATCACCAGATAGGGGGGGATCTTAAGGTCTCATTTCTTTGATGCCCAACAGCTGCTCATCCCCATCACGTGCTGCTCCATTTGGGTTTCTGTAGTCCGGATGCATGGCTCGGCACTGTTTTTCATTAAACCTCAGTTGCTAAAGTACTTGACCACTTCGCAAGCTTTCTTCGATCATTCCTTATTTTTTTTTACACTCTGGAGTGTCCTCCCTGTTACAGATCTCACTATCATCTGCAAGAAAACAACAACAACAAAAACCCTCATTCCTACTAACAATTATGCAATATCACTTCTGAGAATAGGGAATAAAAACCAGACCCAGGACTGAGCTTCAGTGATAACCTGCCACCCCTATGCTTGCATTTATCACTTCATTCAATACCCTGTGTTGCCTGTCACTTAACTCGTTTAATCACCTTAGCACCCACCCCTGGCCTTCAAAGCTTGTTTATGAGGTTCCAGTGTGGAAACGTCCAAAGTCTCTCTGAAATCTATGTACACCTCCTCCAGCGCTCATTCCTGGCCCAATTCCTTCAACAGCCAGTCAAAAAAAAAAAAACTGATCAGATTTGACTGACAACATCAGGCCCTCCCTCCGGTAAAATCAAGCTGTGTGGGATCCTGTCATCTGCTGGACTGAAAATATTCCACTATCATATCCTCCATTAATTTACCTACCACTGAGGTCAGACTGACAGGCCTGTAATTACAGCCTATCTATCTCCAGTTTTATGACCAGGGACATTTGCTTCTACCCAGTCCTCATGAAGCAACTCCTGTCGCCAAAGAAAAACTGAACGGAAAACCTCTCTTAAGCTCCCTTCGTAATCCTGAAAGGTAATGTACCACCTAGCTCCCTTTCCTCGTTTCCTTTCAATGTTGCTAATAGAGAGGGTCATTTTATCACAGCCCTCGCAGGGCTGGAGTCTGCCTGTAAGCCCGCCTTGACAAGTAGGAGCAGCAGCGCACGTATCTTAACAGCGCATAGGTATCGCGCACATTTTCCAAAATCCAAACTACATATGTGAATGACTTTCCCGCCTCCCAACTCTACCCCCGGAACGCCCCCTTTGCAGGACTCGCAAAGCTATGCACGAAACCGCTGCCACTCATACAGCCCCCAGAGTAATTTTCAAAAGCCCGTTTACGTGCGGAAATGCTTTCGAAAAATTGCCCCTTTGTGGCTATTCTGAAAACAGACTGAGATCTACCTCCCTTTCATTTATATTCCTGACATTAATCCACCTCTCTCCTAACCTATGCACAAAAGAACCTGTTCAATACTTTTGCTTTTTTATCTTGCCGTCTGCCCCACCACTCAGTTTTATAATCCCACTTCTGCACTTTCTCCTTCCAGAGACACATCTGAGGAAAAAAAAAGAAAAAAAAAAGCAATCGTCTTCTTTTACTGCCTTACTATTTTTTCCTCTTTGCCCTTTAGCTGTCCTGACTGCCTTCCTCGCTTTTCCCAGCTTTTCCAGATACTCTTCTATCCTCCCCTTTCCGAGGTCCCTCGTACCTTTTTGCATGCTAACCTTTTTGTCTGTAACTTTTCAGCCACCTCTTTAAAAAAAAAAAAAAAAAGACACCTCTTACTTTTATTTACTTTCTTAGCCTAAACGTTGGTTGCCCTTCCAGAGAACAATTTTATAACAGCGGTAAAGTCTGCAGGCTCACCATACACGCGGAGGCATGGATTCAAAAGCCGTTCAGAAGGGTAACGGGAAAGTTAGCCCTTTCAATGATTTAACAACATATTTAAAAAGGCTTATCCGTCTAAATTCTAGCCTGAAAACGAATTAAACGGCTAGAATTTTAGCCGGGCAAATTGGGGGCATTCCTGGGGTGGGGAGGTAGGTGTTCCAGGGAGGAGCGGAGTTACCGGAAAAACTCTAGACATGCCATAGGGGAGGTCTAAATTTAGCCGGATACCACATATCCAGCTTACTCTAACTTACCCGGGTATATTCAGTGGCACGGCTGCACTGCTGAATATCCCAGTTAAGTTAGCCGGATAGCTGCTCGGCTGCTGAATATTTACCCCAACAGACTTTACCAAGGGTTTTCAAAGCCAACTTCCGCACATCGGTTCATTCTGAAAAGCCTCTGGTCATTGGCTGGAGTACACGCACAAATTTCCTCAGGCAAAATTTACACCCGCAGCAAGCAAAAAGTATGCACCCAAGTCACGATTTCATTCCTTAGTTACCCCTCCCCCCCAGATCGATTTTCAAATTGCCACTTACAAGCATAAATAAGGCAGGTATGCAAACGCACCTATAGGTGGCTTTGAAAATCAAGCCTCCCAATTCTGCTCAGTGTTCGTCGCCCACAACTTCTAAACCTGCTGCTGTTCTCCTCACCACCCCTAAAGATATCAGTGCATCTCAGAGGATGCACTGATATCCTGCCCCTTGTCTAGAAGTACCATAACAGGTACAAGTTGCTGTGAGTAACATCTGGTCAATTGCGGGACGGTCCCACAACCTCGGGGAGCAGCTGACCCACCCAACACCAAACCTCCATCTTCACGGCCAGAACATCGCTGCTGCTGCGTGCGCCCATAGGCACAGGCGCACGTACTCTCTCTGATATGGACCCCACGGTGGGCAACCTCCAGAGACCCCACGGGAAAGCCATGGGGTCCCTGGAGGTTGCGCTCTTAAGCTCA
Organism: Rhinatrema bivittatum; assembly: GCF_901001135.1. Lineage (NCBI taxonomy): Eukaryota > Metazoa > Chordata > Amphibia > Gymnophiona > Rhinatrematidae > Rhinatrema > Rhinatrema bivittatum. The sequence continues at coordinate 356,520,906 of NC_042617.1, read as the reverse complement.
GTCATCCCGTTCCTCGGTACCTCAGCAACAGGTCCTCCTGCCTTGCGGTGCGAGTTGCCACTTCTTGCGCCTTGCCTCACTGCCCTACCGTCTTGCCTTGCCTTATTCTTGCCTTTGCCCCGAGTCTGTTACCTTGCCCTGTCCTGGTCCTTTGTGTTTTTGTCTTGCCCCGTCTTGTCTGTCTTAGCCTGATTCCTAGTTTTGATCCCTGCTACGGATACTGACTACGCCTTTGGACTGCCGCCTGCCCTGACCCCGATCTGAACCTGGATACTGACTGCTTGCTGCCTGCCTCAACCTTGGCCTGGATCCAGATACTTTCTGCTATGCTCCTTATGGGACTTTTGCCTAAGCCTTGCCGGCCCCTGGAATCCAAAGGGCCAACCTGTAGGGAACGGGGCTGGTATAGGTGAAGCTCCAGTCTCAGTAAGTGCAAGTCCACCAGCTGTCGGTGTGGGTTGACTCACCTTCTAGGCTGAGTCAACCACGCCACAGCCCAAGGGCTCACATCCATGACACTGTCCTCATTGGTCAATTAGACCAAACCATTTATCCAGACACATGTAGGTAAATAGAAATTGACACTGCGTAAGTAATATCCTCTTATAGCCACGGCTTGGTTTCCATTTTCCAACCAGCAGTATCTTCCTGTTTCTTTGAGCTTCCAACTCAGTTAGACCGGGGGGGGGGGGGGCTAGAGTGGGGAAGGTGGCTAAGGCACCATAAGCCCCCACACACCCCCCTCCCCGTATCAAATCCAGCCATCACAGGGCCAATCGGAAGCCGGAGGCCACCAACCGCAACTCCCTCTGAAAGCTGGCACACATCCAGCCGGCAGGTATCACGGACCAGCGAAGACCAGGACTCCTTCCTTCCCCCTTGATGGCTCTGAATGCTGCTCCCGCAGCATGCCAAGTCTTGCTCGATGGGAGGAACACAAAATGGTGTTGGGCGCCAAAGTCAGCACACAACCAACCGCACCAGCAAAGCTGGCCAAGTCAACCCATGCAAAACCAAATCGGAAACATCAATCTAACAGAACAGAGCATTTCCTCATAATCAGCTCCCAAAATCTGAGAAATCTACGCAGCGGCAGCCACCACTATGACAATACCAAGGCACTTAAGGCTGCAGCACTAACATTAGTCAATATATCAACTTACCAGTTTCTGGGTTCAAAGCACTTCCTTTCTTGGTCTTATTCCTAGATCTCCTTTTTGTCCTAGTACTCAAATGTTCATAGAAACAGCAGAAAAAGACCATATGACTCGCCTTGTCTTCCCATCCAAATGAACTGCTCTGCTCTCCAGTCCCTACCACTCCCTCAGAGATCCGCTGTGCTTGTCCCATGATTTCTTGAATTCAGATACTGTCCTTGTCTCCACCACCTCCACTCAGAAGCTGTTCCATGTATCCACCACCCTTTCTGTAAAGAAATATTTCCCTATCCCTTGACTCTTCGTTCCAGTCTCCTGTCCATTGCAGGAGACCCACCTCCCATGCACTGATACCTTGGAGGCATGTAATGTCTCCATCAGAGTTTATGAAACTACATCACATTATATTTTATACTGACTTAATTCCTAAATATGAACCCAGAGTGGTTTACACCACAGCTAAAAACACAATAAAAATACAATATTCAATACAAAGTAGTCCCTAATGGAAAGAATATTCCCATCCCCCACTCTCACTGCAATACAAAACTAAAAACATAAACAGTCATTCCAAATAAACCCACAAAACCTCATCCCACACCCGGCCATCTAAATACCAAAGTATCTTATACTAAACTACTAAAACCCCTGCAAACATTATCCCCTCACTCCAAGAAGAGAGGATGTATACCCTATCACATCCCGAGTAACAATCCCTGTTTCCCCGCTCATTCCTGAAGGAGCTCCCTAAAGGGGCGGCAAGATATCGGGCCCCTTTTCAGTCACCCCTTTGGGGCCGACCTGCCACCCAGCAAAAGACCTCTGTATAACGTCTGCCATGGATGACGTCATGAAAGAGGCGGAGCCACCGGCGAGACCAGAGTCTGGGAAGGCACCGACCTGCCAGGTGACAGGTACAGGGGGACCAGATGGGAAAACGCCTCACCCCCTCCATCTGGAACAAAGTGAGCGCCAGTTTTGGCGGGAACGAAATGATCTTTGTGCCATTTTTCTCCCCAGCGGCCTCCACCTTCCCGCCCCTCCCCACGCCACCAAACAGCATGCCCTGGCAGCCTCCCCGATCCGAGGGCCACTAGCGAGCTGGCGGGCGGCCACTACGGTGGCGGCAACGACCTTCACTCCTCCTTTCCCCCCCCCCACCCAAGCCTGAGCACGCTACCGCCGCAGCTCGCCCAGGCCTGACCATATCCAGAGAGGGGGGTGGGGAAGTCCAAACCAGGATCCCCCTCATCACAGCCTGAGGCGGGAGAAAAAAATAAATAAAACGTGAGCACACCCACTCGATGCTGGAAGCCTCCTTCCCCGATTCCACATTTCCGCCGCTCACTTTCCCTTCCGTGTGTCGGCATGATGTCTGCCCAGGCCTCCGATACACTTAGATGCAGGAAGATTCCGGGTGCGGCCAGGGGAAAGCAAGCAAGCAAGCGTTTTGATAGAATCCTCCCTCCCTAGCACCCTCGTTCCTTAAATTATACGCTGCAGGCGGCTTACGCCATTATTCAAATTCGCATTCAGTAAGTTCCTGCCCAAAAGAGCTCACCCTCTCAGCGAGTTCCCGAAGCAACAGGAAGGGGGATAAAAGTGATTTGCACAAGGGTCGCAAGGAGCGCGCCCTTTCTCATTCTGCTCTCCGAGTCACTCCTCGAGAGATTTCAAAGTTTCTGCCGGCAACTCCTACCCCCGGCAACTTAAAAGATTCATCCCTCCATGGGAGCAAAGCTGAGCTCACCCTGACCAAAGCCCCCCCCCAACCCCAACCCCCACCCCCTCGCCTCTCGGACATGGCGCCAACGACTTGCGACCCCCGTGAACAGGTGAAGAGCGGCCGGAGCCAGGATAAAGCAAGGTGGACCTTTTCTGCCAGGAAATGCGGGAGCAAGGCAACCAACAAAATACACTGGGGCAGAACAAACAGACCCAGGAACGAGACCAAAAGGGCAACGACGCTGAGACACAGCCACGCCGACACAAAGGTCAGGGCAGGTAAGGACGGTTCCGGGGTCAAGACTGGCCAATGCCAGGGACACCAGAGTAGCTCCAGCTTTCCTTTCTAGTCTGTTTCCCTTCTGAAGATTTTTGCTTTAAACAACCCTGTCACACAAAGCATGGACTTTCACAACCTGTTTTGAAAAGAAATACTATTTTTTTTTTTTGTTTCATCTCACCGACATGTTGATTAGCTGCAGGCAAGATAAGATAAAAGAGAGAGAGGTTGTACAAGGTGAAGGTGTATCTTAGCCGCCTCTTATCGAGCGATATACTACAGCAGGCACGAACACATCTCGGCAGAACTTCTTTTGCTTGGGCTGAGGGAAAACCTCATGGCATCCAACATGTCCGACCTTAAGAAGCAGAGGGGATCCCACCGCCTTCCCCGTTTTTCCTTCTTCTGAAAATGTATTCTTTTCCGTACTGGAAAACGCCGCCGGGTACGTCTGGGGGGTAACGGCGGTATCGGTTCCACCCGCCGCTTATTCCGCGACTTTTCACCTTTCTTCCTATTCACGCTCATCTCGGGAGTCCTTTGACACCCGCTAAAAAAAAAAGAACAAAATTATCGCAAGAGACTGCCTCGGCTTTCTGGGGTGAACGGCCTGGTCTCCTCCCTGCAAAAAGAGCTAAGGACTGACCTGCAGCACCGTTAAGTGATGTAACCTGGCAGGAGGCAGGGTCCATGCATACCAAGCTAAGAGCCTCTCAAACCAGTTAGAGGAAGGGCACGGGGCCTAGAACCGTGAGAGGCACGTGCCAGAGCGCTGTGTCCACCAGAAAGATGCAGAAAGGGATAATCCGGCTGCAGGACACCAGTTGGGGGGGTAGGGTTGGGGGAAGGGAGAAGCCCCTCTCTGCGGCATGCAGTCTTGTGTTTCAGTTTAGGCACGTTCTGAATGCTGCGTTGCGCGGGATGGTTTTGGGGACTGCAATACCCCTCTGTTTGTTTGTTTTTTGTTTTTAATTTTATTTTTATTGAAATTTCAATTTAATACAGAATACTAGATACATCATCCATATCCACAAAGTTATACCTTGATAGCACAAAAAGCAAATCATCTTTCTACATAAGTAATCTAATAAAGTAATTGATTGAGAACCATGGGTTGCCAATTATCTAGGAGCATTTACCACCAAGGAAAAAATATAAAATTTACACCATACTTGATGCTTGACTTATCCCACTTAACTCTTTACCCTTATTTGCACAGTTGCCTAAGAGTGTGTGTCCAAGTAAATTCGTAGTTGTTCAGGCTGTGTGAAAACATATATGTTATTTAATTGTTTAATTAAACATTTACAGGGATATCTTAAATAGAATTGTGCACCTCTTGATATAACTTCCGATCGCATTACTATAAATTTCTTACGTCTTAGCTGAGTGGAACGAGCTATGTCTGGAAAGATCCTTATGGATTGCCCATAAAAATTATACTTCTGATACTTAAAATGCAAGCTTAACGCTGCATCTCTATCGATTTGTGACACAAACTGTACTACTAACGTTGCCGTAGCAGTAATCTTTGATTCAAAAGATTTTTCTAAAAAATCTGTCAGATTTAGATCTTCAATAATCTCTCCATTTTTCCCATTTCTCTCCCCTTCCATTATTTGTTGCAAATAATTGATTTTATTTAATTTAGGTAAATTATCCTGTGAAAATTTCAGGATATTCTTTAGGTAACTGTAAAATAAATCAAGGGGTGTTACCAAATGGCTTTTTGGAAAATTTAGTAACCTAAGGTTTGATTTCTTCATCTGATTTTCCAATACCTCGATCTTATTTTCATGATCTTCCTCTGATTTAATTAAGTTTAACTGAATATTTTGAACTTCCCCCAAATGTTTATCCATTACATTAACACTCTTTTCCAATGAATCCACTTTCTCTTGTACCTGAATATTCTTTTTCAAAGCTTCTTAAAACTGTACTGGCCAATCTATTTATTGATTTTTGCATATTTATCATCATAATTCCTAATTCTTCCATTGAAAATTTTTTTGGAGTGATAACAGAAACATTCTCAATACCATTCAAATTTAATTGAACATCAAGTCCTCTTAACTGTTGCAATGTCCCATCAATCACATCTGCATTAGTTGCCCTGGGACTATGATTTTCAATGTCCTCCAGAATTTCAGTCGTTTTCACGACATTTCTATGGGATACCAAGGAATCTTGCACAGAGGAATTCAAATCTGAATCAGTTTTTGCAGACTGTGGGACCGGTTTCTCTGGGGCACCTGGGGTTAACGATGTTTCAAATGCCTCGTAGACCAACCCCTGCTCCTGGGTCGGACTACTAGCGGCCCTTCCAGGTGTATTTGTGGGATTAATCTGAAAACAATCCGTGATAGTTGACTGAAATAAATTACCAGAAATACTTGACGCAGATGACTCCCTCATCTTTGCTTTCCTCTTTGTATGAGGCATAGCCCCACTGTTGAATGTACCGTTTTTAATTTATAATTTCCGTGATATTTCTTAACATCAATTAGTAGTGTCCCCCATCCAATAACACTTTAATGATGTGAATTTTCCTTACCAATAACATCATTTTTAACCATCTTTTCTTGTACTAATAAAGTTGTCTATAAATAGCTCTCTCCTCCATGGTCACCCTGAATCGCATGAATTGACAATTTTATTCACTTAAGCTAATCTTTATGTAGGATGCTATCATCTCTTGTTAAATCCATTTGTTGCCGCAAAATTGGAGCCGTCTGCCCAACACTCAGTGTTTCAACGATCCCATCTTCCTCAGGGATAGCATCCTACATAAAGATTAGCTTAAGTGAATAAAATTGTCAATTCATGCGATTTAGGGTGACCGTGGAGGAGAGCTATTTATAGACAACTTTATTAGTACAAGAAAAGATGGTTAAAAATGATTTTATTGATAAGGAAAATTCATATCATTAAAGTATTATTGGATGGGGGACACCACTAATTGATGTTATGAAATATTATTAAAAAAATATCACGGAAATTATAAATTAAAAATGGTACATTCAACAGTGGGGCTATCACCACTATATGGTCTCGTCCATTGAAAGAATACCAGACATCAGTGTACATAAAGGTATATAGTCCTCTTTTGGTTGGCAATGAGTAGATTACAGAGAGGACTTATAGGGTCTTGTGGTTTATGGAGAACCAGGGAAGCCAAGGTTCAAATAAAATAGTTTGTTCCATTCAGTGTTGCCAGTTGGACGGATTTCATGCGCAATTGGAGTAGTTTTTTATTCCGTTGTGCGGGAAGGGTTAGTTTTGGGCTGGGCGACCAGACGGCTAAGTTACCATAGTAACCCGCATCATTTTTGTCTATCTGAGAAAGTCCCTCCTGTGCCAGCAGTTGCAGAGTGATGACTCATCAGGCATCAGCCAATCAGAAGGGACTGTAACAATTAGCTCAGAAGAAAGCGACACATTCTCTCTCTTTACTACCTCGGCTTGGGTGTGCACATGGTTCATCCAGGTGCCTTTGAGCAACGCAGCCGTTTTGAGAATTTGGTGTCTGCTGTCCAGGTGTCCTAGCTAACTGTAGTCTGAGGCTAAGGCATTAGGGAGAAAAGGAACTTAAGGCGAGTATGTAATGTGTGTGGTTTATGTCTAACTTTAAATGCGCTATAGCAGCGAGAAGGTGGGGAGTGTATTATACAGGAGGGAGAGGGGAGTACGGTAATATGTCCCATCTGAGATACATACGCAATAGGGAGGAAGGTGGCACATTTTTTTTTTTTGTTCTTCAACAGGAGATAGCTGTGGTTGTTGCTCAGGCAGAGCCACACTGGAGCACAGATTCACTTGATCTGCTTTCTCAGTAAACGCTGCTGCTGCTATTACTACTAACATACTCATGCATACTATACATTCATCATGCTTGAAGTATGAGAGGGGGCTTACAAATTATACAATTACATTTTAAGTTGCAAATGGACCCTTAAAGACACAATTACAGAACAAAGAAGTATTGTTTGCACCAAGGGCAGCTAGTAGCAGGGTTTACCGTTACAGAGATCAATAATTAAAACCTAGCCATTCAGCTAAACTAGCCGGATAGACATATCCAGCTAATTTAGATGGGATATTCAGCAGCACGGCTACGCTGCTGAATATCCCCAGACAAATCGCTACTTAAGACAGGTAAGTCTATTAAGCAGGTCTAAGTTAGTCAAAATAAGTTAACAGTCAAAGGCTGAATATTGTGGCTGAGAGAGAAGCTGAATGGCTAGTCAGATATTTGAACAGCAACACGAGGGGCACCACCACACCCCTCCATCCTCCCCCCCCCCCCCCCAATGTGTGTGTTCTAGGAACAAGCACTGCCCTCAGGGCAAGTGGGTGTGAGCTGGAGTGGAGTTGGGGGGGCAGGGGAGGATTCGTGTACTGTGGCGAGGTGTTTGTGGCAAAACCTTTAAATGAGGGCCATGATCTTGTTCATATTCCAACATGAAGCTAGTTCTGAGAGTTTACTGAAGGGGAGAGGGGGGCCAGGAAAGGAAGGCAGATGGAGCCAGGTTCCATATCTCAACCCAGGTCACTCTGTTTGCTGGTCACGAGACGCGGCAGGGGTGACAGAGCCCGGCGCAGCTCTGCCATGGGGCGAGTCACTCGCCAGACGTGCCATGCCTGCTGCTGCAAACTTTAAACAAAAAAAAAAACCCCAGAAATCGCACAGGCAGTTATAATTTTATTTTATATAAATATTTTATAAATATATATTTTATAAATATATTTATATATTAATATATATATATATATAATATATATATATTAATATATAATTATATTATATATTATATATATTTTAAATAATTAATTAATTAATTAATGTCCCTGCTTGACTCTTTTTTTTTTTTTTTTTTAAGCTGCACCGAAAGCCCTGGAGCAGTGATTTAAAAAAAAAAAAAATAATCGACGCCTGTAGCAGAAAAGAGTTAAGAAGAAAGGTGAGCTCCCCGGGCTTTCACAGAGCCCGTTCAGCTCTTCTGACCGGCAGCGGAGCGAAAACCGCGCTGAGTAACTCATGGAGCCAGGTGGGCGTTCTCGGTTTCCGCCGATACAGATGAGTCATCGGCATCGATAAGGGTTGCCGCTTCTAAATATAAACCCTGCAAGACATTCAGGTCGTGGTTTCAACCCCCCCCCCCCCCCCCCCCGAGTGGAAGGTCGGAAAGTATTACAGATAGAAAGAAAAAGGCATGCATGATATGTAAACCTTCGAGTGCAAACCTTAAAGACCAGGGCTAGTACCTGCCAGCGTTTCACATCCAAACACACTGGGCTCGGCTAGGAGTCTGCTCCCTGTTGGGGCCAACCGGGGTGGGATACACTACAGAGGCAACATAAGGAGTGGCATGGAGGCTCTCCTATAACAGATGCCCCTCTAGTCCTTGGAACCAGTGCAGGCTCACAGGGTCACCCAGGCATCCTCTCTAGGGTGGGGGTTAAAGAGAGGGAGGTGGAAATATTTTTATGGTGCTGCTGGACAGGTGCAGCACTGTACAATGATGATAAGTATTCAGGTACAAGTCCCTACTCCAAAGGGCTTACAAGTGGATACCTGAGGCAAGGAGCAATAATGAGATTTGCCCAAAGTCAAAAGGAATGTCAGTGGAAGATGCTGAGATTTGAAGCCTGGCTTCTCTGGTTCTCAGCTCACTGCTTGCACTACTGGGCCACCTAGCCTGCCAGTTGACAGCAAAGTTTGCAGTGCAGGTAGTAAGAGCTTTTCCAGCTGCATGGAAATCTTTCAGTGTCCTGATACCTCCCCAGAGTCTGTCAGGGAACTTTAAGAAGCCTCAACACCACCCCTCATCCACTTATCTGAAAGTCACACTTCCAGAGGCACCAAGTTACCCAAACACCTTTCCCAGCCTGGTTGCGTCCTCTTTTGGGTCTTATTCCTAGGTGCCCTTTCTTCCATTTTGCCATGCATGCTTTGTTGGAATAAACAAAAGGGAAACAGACTGGCTAATATAGCCTAATCATGAATCCTATTTCTGTACATATTATAAACTCAGTAATGCTTAATGAGACTTACTATATTCTTAGATATATACATATATTTTTTTTTAAATTACTACTACGACTTTAACGGTAGGTAAATGCCCTTCCACATCCACCCTTTGTGCTATTTCCATGGAGCGTAAAGAACATCCTCACGGTGGTAGCCCACAACTCAGTGATCACAATGAATACCGAACAAGGCAGACAGCCCAGATCTCCCAGAAGGACAGGTTCTCTCCCAGGGCCTAAAGGAAGCTCCTGGCGAGGAGTGCTCAGCCGGCAGCCCCGAAGCACGTGGTGCTAGGAAACCCTTGTGATAAGGCGCCAGTCACGCCGAGTACAGGAGCTCGTGCAGCTGGCACCGGGCGCCAAGAGACGAAGCATGTGTACGCAGAGCCGGACACAGCCGAGGCCACAACCTGTGCCACTGGTGCAGTGCAGAGGCAGACAGGAAGCAGGGGAAGTATTTTCTGGAGGGGGGAGTTCTGTAAGAGGCCTTTATCCCCGAATTTATGGGGGAAGTCCTTATGAACTGCGCAACGTCGCCACTCTTGTCCACTGAACGTACGGCAGTGCAACGCCTGCATGGGAGCTGGAGAAAGAACGTCACGGCAGCATCCGGCGTCTAGACCGAACTTCCATTCAAGATGCTCTGGAAAACTCTTGAGTACCAACGGATCCTCGGGGGACAAAACATAAACCAGTATGAAAAAGGGGAAGCACCGTGGCTTTGTTTAAGTGCCAACTGAATTATCTTTCAAAAAAAAAAAAAAGAATAAATACATCCCTAGTGCTGCTGCTTTAGCAGAGTGTGAACACAGCACAGAGACACTTTGACGCGACCTGCAAAGCAGCAGCAGATCCAGCTGACAAGAAACACTCCAGGGGCACAGCGCTACCAAGCACAGCCCCCAGCTTTATATCCATGCACTATAGCATTTCACCAGCCAAAAATGTTTGCAGCCTGACAGATGTGAATTCCACTAACAGCCACCACGACAAACTCAAATGCTCACAAGCCCCCCTCAACTCTTGCGGTGTGCCAGATTCACGACTTGAGTCCTCTCCAGAGTGCAGAATGTGCCCCGACACAGGAGCGGCCACAATGACGTGGAGATATTTGGAGACCGCACCTTCAAAAGAATATACACAGGATGGAGTCGGTCCAGAGGGTGGCTACTAAAATGGTCAGTGGTCTTTGTTCTAAAACCTATGGGGAAATACTTCAAGATCTAAACATGGATACCCTAGAGGAAAGGCGAAAGAGGGGAGATATGATAGAGATATTTAAATACCTCCGAGGTATTCAGTGCACAGGAGGCAGGTCTCTTGCAGTGGAAAGGAGGCTCTGGAACGAGAGAGGTCATAGGACGAAGGTGAAAGGGGGTAGAGTCAGGGGTAATCTAAGGAAATATTTCTTTACAGAGAGGGTGGTGGATGCATGAAACAGCCTCCCAGCAAAGGTGGTGGAGACAAGGACAGTCTCTGAATTCAAGGAAGCATGGGACAAGCACAGGGGATCTCTGAGGGAGTGGTAGGAATTGTAGAGCTGAGCGGTTTTGTGGATGGGCAGATACCATGAACTGTATGGTCATAAGAACATAAGAAATTGCCATACTGAGTCAGATCTAGAGTCCATCAAGCCCAGCATCCTGTTTCCAACAGTGGCTAATCTAGGTTACAAGTACCTGGCAAGTACCCAAACATTAAACAGATCCCATGCTACTGATGCCAGTAATAGCAGTGGCTGTTCCCTAAGTCAACTTGATTAATAGTTTATGGACTTCTCCTCCAGGAACTTATCCAAACCTTTTTTTAAACCCAGCTACGCTAAATACACTAACCACATCCTATGGCAATGAATTCTAGAGCTTAATTGTGCATTGAGTGATAAAGAATTTTCTCTGTTTTGTTTTAAATGTGCTACTTGCTAACCTCATGGATTACCCCCTAGTCCTTCCAATCTATGAAAGAGTAAATAATTGATTCACATTTACCCATGCTAGTCCTCTCATGATTTTATAAATCTCTATCATATCCCCCCTCAGCCGTCTCTTCTCCAAGCTGAACAGCTCTAACCTCTTTGGTCTTTCCTCATAGGGGAGCCTTTCCATCCCCTTTATCATTTTGGTCGCCCTTCTCTATACCTTCTCTACTGCAACTACATCGTTTTTGAGATGCGGCGACCAGAATTGCACACAATACTCAAGGTGCTATCTCATCATGGAGCAATACAGAGGCATTATGACATTCTCCGTTCCCTTCCTACTAGTCCTAACATTCTGATCGCTTTTTTTTACATCATTTTTCTTTTTCCCTTGTACTCTTTGCAGGCACCACAAAGCGGGAAGGGTTCAAAACAGCAGGCCGCAAAGAGAGGAAACATAGGAAACAGTTACACAATTCCCCCCTTTTATTCTACCTGGAATGCGAGTTGGTCTTCTCCCTCAAAACAGTGAAAGAAATCTCAAACACCTGCAAGCTGTTTCTGCCCTGGTTCTTAATAAAAGAACAAACTGTCACACACAGATGACATCTCAGTTTATATGTTTTTATTTTAAGAGAGTCAAACCACCGCTGGGGGCCTAATTTCCTATAGCTTTTCTCACGAGTTGCCTATGAGGCAGCAAAGGCTCAGTGAATCAGGCCCTATGTCGATGCCTAATCAGCTGTGATCAGCTTGTCCCACTACTCCTGTGCACAATGAGGCCGTTTTCCCAACGTGCTTGATAGCCACCTCTCCTGTGCGCCCGATGACGAGAAGGCGCTGCGGATGCACACATTTTCCCTAGCGCCTCCTTTTTTTGCGTGACCCCCCTAATTTAAATATTGGATCGTGTGCCCAAGGAGAGGTAGCTGGGCACGCATTAGGAAAACGGGCGCTCTACACTGAGCGCCCGCATTCTGCGCATAAATATTGCATCAGCACCAATATGTTAAAATTCAGAAAAATTCTGCGTAACCTTATTTATCAAAATAAATGTAATCACTGTCTGAGTAAGAATTTAAAATGCAACTTTAAAAAGTTATTGCTCAAACATGCAGGATTTTTATATTCTTTTTGTGCAGAATTTCCCTGGGAGTGTTATAAATAGTGAGTAAGTCCCACTGTGCAAAGTTTCCCAGGTGCAGAATTTAGTTCACTCTTTCATCTAAAACAGCCTTAAAGGTGACAACAAAAAAAACCAGCCCTTGACCGATCCTGACCAGGGCAGGCTGGCTTCTCTTAAAAGCCATAAGTGCATCATTAAAAACCAAAAGGTAACCAGCACCAGCAGCGTTGCCACTAATGCAATTCACTGGTTGCAACTGAGCGCAGCTCCAGCCACAGAAATCTCCATGGGGGGGGGGGAGAGCAACTGAGTTGGTTTCGAGGATTCATGCTGAAGCCAAAAAATAAAGTATGTCAATGAATAAATAAATAAATCATCCCAGTTGAAATATGCAACATGGAAACCCTTGGTAATTGTGGCCTGACACTTAGGCCTGGATTTTCTAACGTCGCACGGCTTTCTGAATCGCTCGGTAATGGGGGGGCGGGGGGGCCTGCAAAAGCCGGCAGTGATCGCACCACCGCGGTGTTATCGCTGCCGGCTTTCGCACCCAATAGCGTCACCGTGAAAGGTGGTACTATTGGGCGCGCTACTGGCAGTGATAACAGGTCTTACCTTATCGCCGCCAGCAAAGTTTCCACCGCATCCGCCCCGACACCACCCCCAACTCCGCCCCATCTAGCTATCGCATGCGAAAAGTCCCTTTTCGCGTGCGATATTGATAGAAAATGACCCCCTTAATTAGATATTCTGCCCACAGGTTAGCAAGCCCACAGCAGGAAGGCTCTCCTTCCTCGCTTTCACAGCTGGGACTGCTGATGCTGGAAAAAGAAAAATTGTTTGTAAAAAAAAAAATTGTTGAAAAGTAAGCTATAAAAATAAAAAAAAAAGGCCAATCTACAGAACTATTGATTTTTGCCAGGCTGTGCTCCATCAGAAACTCTCTCTGCCCCATCCAGGACTCGGGGGAGGGGCACACACTCATCTCTTCAGAACCCCTGTAATCACACTTTGTACTATTTTATTGAAAACGGTAGAAACTGAATTATTTTAAATAAACAAACACCATCTGTATAACTGCACTTTGCCCTTTCAATAATTCTTGGGCATCACAGAATTCTTGGGGAGAACTAGTGACCGGTTTCTAATTCTATCACAAAATCCTAAAAGAAATCTATAGCAAAAATAACAAAAAAAAGTATCAGAATAAATAGTGGAACCATAGCCTCCCTGGACCACATTCCAATTAAAAAAGGGTCATCCCTATTGATGCGAGTTCTGCAGGACATGGGGCAGCGCTATGGGCAAAGCAGGCAGAGCTTGGCAGCGAGGTGCAGAGCTCACGCCAGGCGCCCGTAAACTCGGCAAACACAAGAGGAGGGTCCTCGGCTCCAGAAGTGCTCCGGGACCGGCAATGCGCTACCGGCCTCTTGCACATTCAGACTACTGTAATACCGGTATACGTTGCCAAAGTAATTGTCTAAAGCGGGAACGGTCGGGTTTACAAAAGCCTGAGCACAGCGGTAAGCTAAAACTGCCGCGTGCAGGCAAGGACGATTCCCCCTCCGGGAATCTGTGCTGCTGGCCCGTGTTGTCTCCTCTGGTCACGGGGAGCCGGCGTCCCCCGGGGGGTGGGGCAGCGGCGTCGGCTGCTGCTGCTGCTGCTGCTGCTGCTGCTGCTGCTGCTTCCGGCTGCGAGGAGCTCCGGACTCGTGAGTCAGCAGCAGCGGCCGCCGCCATTCGGAAACTGCTGAGGCGCCCTAAAGCCAGCAGCCCCGCCCACAGAACACGCCCACCTCCGCGCGGCCACCTTTTGCCCGCTTCCAGCTCTCAATTAGCAAAAAATAAATAAATAAATACAAATAGCCATTCTGCCCTGTCGGCCCTTTTCAGGCGGCTGGGGGGGGGGGAGAGAATGTTATTTTGCTATTGTTGTTTTTGGTCTGCTTTTGGGGGGTTTTTTAAATTATTATTTTAAATAGAATCTCCTTGCAGCTGCATTCAAATCTGGTGGCTTCTCGGGCTGCCTCTATTCAAATAGCATTTAACTGCTTTTCCTCTCCTTCACTTCTCATCCACCCCCGACTATTAATTTTTTTTTTTTTAAAGGAGAAATCGTTGCTGATGGAAACCGCAAGAAGTGCACAGTCACAGACAAGCGCAGTTCCTGTTTTTCAGAGGGGGACTCCTCTCGAGCCCACATAACCGAAACGCTCACAAACACAGATGGAAAATATTTATGCTCTTCTAGCTGTGGGTGAATCAGAATAATAAGTAACGGCCTCCAGATGACCCTCCGCCCCAACACACACACAAATATACCCGACCAGCATTTCTCAGGTGCAGCTGGCAGCAGAAACAAAGGGGAAACCTTTGCGATAACCGACCAGCGCATTTTTTTTTTAACAATCCTTTGCAAGCAATTAACAGAAAGGAAAAAAAAATGCATGCAATATTTATGCCATCAACGTCAGATCGGTTACCTCGTAGGGAGCGACCTAAGCACCTAATTATAGCTGCTCTCCCACCCCCGTCACTGCCCCCGCTTACAAATGTTAAATGTCAAATAAAACCCGGACTCGGGGTTTTATTTGTAGGTTTGTGGTGGAGGGCGCAACGCTTAGGAAGAAGCTGTGGGAGGGCTCGACAACTCCAGCCATTGTACAATGGAAAGCTCCCCACACCCCTTGCCAGACTTTACACAGCCCCCACCCCCACGCCGCCTTGCACCAGGACACAATGCACAAGATTAGAAAGAAAGGAACCACCCATCACGACTGGGTGCATGCCCAAGAAGGTGAAGGACCGTAAGCAGAAATTTCCTTTTAGTGGGTGCACTGCCCCCCCGCGCAAGGCTTTGCCAGCTGGCTCCAGTGTTTGTTTGTTGGGGTTTTTTTAATGTTGGGACGAGTGATTCCTGTTCTGGTTTTACCTCCCGCCTACATGCGACTTGTTAGGGAAATCAGATCTACAAGTTCACGCATGCAAAGGGGGTGACACCAGGACTAGCTCATCCTGTCCTGAAAAAAAAAAAAAAGGTAGCCAGTTGGCATTTCACTCCCTACATTTGACAACCCGGATTCCCTGCCCAGCGCTCAGCTTCCCAGACTTAGGTGCATGATCAAGATTTCTCACACCCCCAGACAAAATGGGCTTTTACAATCCGAGGACATTACTGCACATTGAACGAGAGACTTTCGGCATCCTCCTTTGTAGACTATCTTTTTTTATTTTCTTTTTTTATAGGCTGTCAGATCTTCGAGCAAAATGCAAACAGCGAGGAAGTTAGAACAGATGCCTGGGTTTATAAATCGTTACAAAGGCACAGCATTCTCGTCAGACAGCAGCCAAGGTTAACGTCGCGCTGCAAGAAGCCCAGGAAACAATGACCGAAAAAAAAAAAAGGCTGAGTAAGCTTTCTAAATCGATCGTGACCCCTGCAAGCACGAGCACAGGTTGGAGGTCACCAGCCACACGGCCGCCGGGTGCACGCGTTTTACAGTCCATATACAACTCCTCCTCGTGATCTCGAAGGACAGTATTTGTTGGGGGGGTTTCCCCTCCCTTTCCTGCTAGTTGTACTGATCAACTGGCCTAGAAGAATTCACAGTATAACATCAATCATGCTCATTTGAAATCTGAAATAAAGCCCAGCCTTTCCTTTCACAATCATAAAAACTTGTGCGAGAAACATCAAACGGCGTGTCTTTTGCCCTCGTGGGGGGGGGGGGGGCAAAAGACCCCCCCCATAGCAATCTAATTGTAAATGGACACATATGGAATGCAAAATATTTGACAGAAGACACGATCAAGTGGAGAAATTATTTTTGTCACTGCTTTGAATGAAAAAAAAAAAACCCAACCTTACAAAGCATCGGTTTTACGAGATGAGTTTTGCAAGTACAGTAATTGTAAATCAACAATGGCATAAAATGCCTCTTAATGCCACGCACCCGAGGCAATCCCAAGTAGATTGGCACATTTTGCAAATCATAGACAGGCACTGACAGCACCCTGGGACCAAACGCTAGGGGGTTTTAGTATAAAGCAAGCATGACGTTAAAAAAATACACACAAGTGTTTCAGCATATTTTTGTGCAATCACATAGCCCAATCTGCAGGGAAGTCCCTTCTGACTGCAGGTTTTACCGCACAGACTGGACAGAAAAGTTCAAGGCAAGCTATTAACGAGGATCCTGCAGTGAGAGCACTACGATTTCACAATACGGGGACTGGAAAGCTGTAAGAAAAAAAAAAAGGCACTAGCAGCGTTACAAAAATAAACGATCCACAAAAGGAGAGGCAAGACTTCACACTCAGCTGCTTCTTTCATGTCACTCGGAGGGTGGGGGCCCTTCCAGCGTGCTGCATTTTAAATGAACTGAGAAAATCGTTATAGTTACTCTAAAATACACCACAAAAAAAAAAATCAAAACATTTTTATCTGCGTGCTTTAAAAGGTCTTTTCATGCAAAGTGACCAAAGCATCATTTTGGTGGCATGCACTCAACTGTTTTAAATTTACAATAACCAAGCCTGTTCCTGAACATCACTCGCCTTGAGCCACATGTAAATAAAAAAATAAATAAGCAAGCAAACTGTTTACCTAAGGTGGGATATGCGAGAAGAGGCTGCGATCTGGCACTTGCCAGAGACCGTGCTTACATGGATTTTCGCCTTGCTTACTGGAGGGATGCCTCCAGTGATCGCAGCAATTTTTGCATGACATGATTGGCGGCGCAGTATCGTCTAACCTGTAATCCGGATTACAGAGACGGCCAGAACAAGTGGGGATCGGATACTACAGGTTTGCATGCGTTTCACACAAAACCAGGGGCTTGGACAGGCAGTTGATAATCTTTGGGGATTTTGGTTTGGTTGTTTGTTTATTGTTTTGTTTCTTTTTTTTTTTTAACAACTCAACCCCCGCGTCAAATCCGAAAAAAAACCAACTTTCAAAATCGGTTTCAACCTTCGTTTCTAATTTAAAAATTGCCTCAAACTCATCTAGCCAAGATCACCCAGAATACCATTAACATGAATCAGACCAGGGAGACACCGATCTTGCGTCAGATATTTTTTCTTTAAAAAAAAGGATGTAGTATACATATTACACAGGATGATTTAAAATAGAGAGGAAGAGAAAATATCTTGAACGCAGGTATCAAGTACCCCGGACAGGTCAGATCTCCGTTTTACACAACCACATCTGTATTTTAAAGAGCCAAGCAAGAGGAT
Source organism: Rhinatrema bivittatum (assembly GCF_901001135.1). Taxonomy (NCBI): domain Eukaryota; kingdom Metazoa; phylum Chordata; class Amphibia; order Gymnophiona; family Rhinatrematidae; genus Rhinatrema; species Rhinatrema bivittatum. The sequence continues at coordinate 356,503,432 of NC_042617.1, read as the reverse complement.
TAGAATCGAGTGAGTAAATTAGAGCAGGTTTAGATCGGGTCTGTCTCGATGCAAAACAGGCCTGGAAATCTGACAGCTGGCTTTGCAGCAGTTGCAGCGCATTGCAAGAGCCATGCCTGGCTGATTCACCCTCTGCTTTACTCTGCTGCTGCTGCTGCTCCTCCTCCTCCAAACATCCACCAGCATGCACACATACACAAAAACACCCCGTGTGTATCCGCTTTTCTAACCCAGAATGACCGCGATCTCCATGTACAATAAAAATCTGACAGCAGCTTCCTCAGCAACAGCACAATAACAGCAGCACAAGGAGAAAGGAGGAGGAGGAGCAGCAGCAGAGCCCCTTCGTGGCATTTCCTAAGTGCAAGGCGCCGCTGCCCCGCGAAAATCCAGCAAGAAATCGAGAGAAAGGGGGATAGCTCCTTTCTCCCTCCTCACTTGCACACACTTCCAATTTCACTTCAAAATGCTCATTCCGCCTCCTGCAAACACTAGCAGTCCTGCATCGCTGTAAGCAAGAAAACTTCAATCACCCCCGATCTGGTTTGCCAAAAGAGAGAAAAAAAAAACAGAACCATTTACTCACCCTTCAAGTAACTTTCCAGGTTTCTTTTATCTTCTTCTCCCCTATTTTTGCTAGGGTTATTGGGGCGGCTCGGAATTGTATTGTTGTTCGCTTGTTTCAAAATTGTCCCCAGAGAAAACTCATCACATGGCGATCGGTGTGTTCGGTGCCCCTAGGCGGGGAAAGGCGCCGACGTTGCTTTCGCTGTTCAATTGTTAATCCAGCGGGAGAAAAGCATGCACAGGAATGGGTCCCGTTTTAGGCTGTCTGGCTGTCTGTCTTTGCTGTACACAGCATCGGCTTACCCTCCCGCGGCCGCCTCGCTCGCATACAGCGCCTCTCCGTTTGTTGCTCTACGCTGGATGGAACGCCTACTCTCTCTCAATCGCTACATTGTTGACATTCGGAGGCTGACGTCACCCTCACCCCCATTCACAATAACTTTACGTAAAGCGGGCAGGGCAGCCGTTGCCAGGAGCTGGGGATCGTACGCTCCGAAATTAGCGTAAGCGACTCCGCGAATAGCGGTTCGAACTCCCCCCTCTCCCCTCCCCCGCCTCTCGTCTTCCTGTTCCTTTTTAGACCGTTCGCTGTGAGGAGAACGCTCAGGCGCGCGCACCAGCTTCACGCGTCTTCCTATTGATGTTCCCCTCCTGCGACTCGCGCGCCCGCGCGCTCTCGCTCTCATTCCCATGCCTCGAGTATGTGCGACGCACGGAACTCTGGGGTTTGTAGTACAGCGTCCCTCCCTAGGCAGGAATGTTGAAGGGGTACTGGCAAGGTTAGTGAAACAAAGAGAACATGGAAATCTCTGCATGAATAAGCATTGTTATCCCAACGTATTATGATGCCGTCTATTTAATTACGCCTTTCGGCTGACTGCTTGACCTTTTAAATGACAAACTGACTGTTTTATTACCAAAGCTGACGTTTAGATCTTTCTTGCAGTAGCAGCAGGGTTGCCAACTCATGAAAATGTTTTTTACTGACAGTCTTCTAGATTTTTACTGACACAGCTGCCTAACTTTTTTATTGGCACAGATTTTGCCGGCACACATTTTAACATTGCCAATTTGTACATAACTGATGTTACTGTGCCAAGATTCACTCCCTTATGTGCTGAGATATAGTCTCCAACTCCCAAATAGTGCAACCTTGCAGAGACTGAGCCCAGGGCACCGAAGCCGCATGTCAAGCTGCAGATAGGCACACATTTTTGCCCATACAAGTAAAATTGCACACAAATTAGCACTCCTCCATGCAAATCCCACGTTAATTAAAGCATAAACTATTACTCTCCAGTGCAGAGAGATGCATAGGCTTAACTCATGTTTTCTTAGTGCTGGAAATTTAGAGGTCCATGTTCAAAAACATTTAGCCACATAACTCAGAAGTTAGCTGGTCAAATGAAGATTTGGACACTTATCCAGCTAAATTCTAGCTTGCTATATCCCGCTCTCTGCCGTGGATCAGAGCGGTTCACATCTTAAAAACATTCATAATTATAACAACAGACTAAGAACTCTTAATAAAAGAACTAAAATACAGATATCCATAAAATAAACAGCTGGTTAAGATAATTTAAGATAGCCGACTATATTCAATATACTTACTTACAGGCCAATACAGTAAAGTGCGGCCACCGTCTACCCTGCTTCTAACCCGCGGTTACCTTGCTTCTAACCCGCGTTAGCCCAACCTGCTATTCACTATCCCCTTTAACCTATCCTTACCGCCTCTTTAACTCAACGGGTAACCCTTTCCACCCGCGGCATGTATATGAGATGTAAACAATCGGATTAGCTATTCCCTCCCATACAGTAACACGCGCCCCGACTATCGCTTTTTAAACCTGCATTTTTCCCGCGCGTTTAACCTGCTAACTTACCGCCTACCCTTACCCCTGCGTTAGAGGCAGGGGTAAGGGTAGGCGGCAAACTTTCCCCCAGCCCCCGCTCACCTGCCCTGGCCGCGTCCATGGGTGCCGGTCTCCGGGGCAGCCCCAGTCCTCTCAAATTGACGGGCCAATCCCCCCCGGGCTCTCCGGAGCTGCAACCCAGCTCTGCCCCAGTCTTGCAAAAAAAAAAGTTTCCTTTCTTCTTGCAAACACGTTTCTTAACGGCAGGAACAATTGCAACTTCTGTTCCTTGTGTGAAGCCGGGTTAAAACAAAAGGGAATAAAGTGTGATAAAAGTAAACTTACTGGCGGGAGCCGGCGGGCGCGCATTCTTCGAGGCGGGAGCTGGCGGGCGCGCATTCACCGAGGCGGAGGGAGCCTGTGGCGAAAGCGGCCTCCAACAGCCCCCGCCGGCGGTGAATGAATGCACGCCTGTGCAATTGGGACGCTCAAGGCGTGATGTCGCGACGTTTGGCGTCACGGCGCGTGACGTCGGCGTTCGCTAATGCGCTGCCTTGAGCGCCCAAATTGCATTCATTCACCTTCGCCGGCGGGGGCAGGGGAGCCAAAGCGGCTTCCAGCAGCCCCCGCCGGTGTGTGCAAGTATTGTGAAGAGTGCCTCCACAGTATCTGCGACTCCTGCCAACCCAGGAGCAGAAAATCCGACTCAGGGATTGAAACAGGGACCTTCAGTATGGCAGTGCACAGCAGGATCACTGAGCCAGCCCCATTCCCCATTTCTAAAATAGCCCATGGTGCCTCCTCCTTTCTTCATATCCTCTACATTTCAGCCTGTTAGGGCTGAATCCCAGTTTTGGGACTCAATATACCATATCTCTGTGAAACAATAACAATAGCCACATCTGCCTCTGTCAACAGGGCCTCCAAGTCTCATAGAGGTGTGCTTGGATATTTTCGTTTTCTTTCGTTTCTGTTTTAGTGTGCGCTATTTTACAATAATAAGCATTAAAACCAAACTCCATCTGCCTGGTTCAAAAAATAGCTCCCCCTGGGCTTTTTCTCACCCTTCCTTAACTTACCACAATACTGGGGATGCCCCCAGCGGGCAGGAGCAGTCCTCAGTCATTCCTGCCCCAACTGGCAGCGTTTTCTGTGATGGAGCCACGCGACCCAAAATTCTGTTGAACAACAAAATGGTGCCAGCCTCTTTGTTGGCCAGTGCCACTTTGTGGCACAGCGACATTTTGGTTAAGAGGGAGTCCAAGGGGATCCGCGGGGGTCTGCAGGAGTTGGGAGAAAGCTTGGCGGAGGAAGGGGGGCTGTTTTAAAAAATGGCACAAAACAAAATGGAAAATATTTTGTTTGTTTTCCTTTCTTTTCAAAAACTAAAATGAAATAAAATAGGAAATATTAATATTTCCTATTTCATTTCAAGACAGCTCATCCTTAGATTACATTATCTGGTCTTTGAGCAGTCTCACTCATAGCCTTCCATATATTGCTCCTTTCTTGGTCTTTCTTCGATATAGCCTCATACTCATTCACTTTCTCCTCCCTGTTCTTTATAAGTGGCCTTGTGGGATTCCTAATTTTGTGTGTTTCTCCAGTTGCCTCATTTGCTTGTTGAGGAGAACAGCCTGATTCAACCAGCCCATGTCCATCCGCCACCCGCTCACCTCGTTTAAACTCGTGTTAGTATATGATCTGGCTGGCTCTCCTAGGACCAGGGAAGCTATTCCAGGTACTGTCCCAGTCCCCAGGAATTTCAAACTCCTCTTTCTCATGCCAGCTCTACAGCCAATGGCCTTGAAAGTTCCTTTGCCGCACACAAAGGACATCGCTTCAGATAAGGTTGCTGGACTTTGACCAGCTCCCCGAGACCCTGTGCTCGTTTCCTGAATTTCCCTTTGTATTACACCAACTCTGTTCCAGGCCAGATCATTTGTTTCCAACTGGGATATGACATCAATCTCTCCTTCCCTTCTTTCTGCTCCAGGAAGAGGCCTGATACCCTGCACCTCTGATCAAGCAGTCTCTGTTCCTCCATTAACTCCGCCCAATAATCTACCTTGTTCTGATTCTTCCCAGTCATGCCCTTGTCTACTACTACTACTTCTACTACTTAACATTTCTATAGCGCTACATGACCTTCGCAGTGCTGTACAAACATACAAAAAGACAGTCCCTGCCTAATAGAGCTTACAATCTAATAAGACAAACATACAGGACAAGAGACTTGGGGTATAAAGCAAGGTAATGTTTAAAAAGAAAAGGAAGTTAGATAACAAGACTGAAAGCAGACAATCAGGCTTAAGATTTAAAAGTGGTTTCAAAAAGGTGGGTCTTTAGATGGGATTTAAACATGGCAAGAGAGGGAGCACAATGCACCAGTTCAGGAAGACTATTCCAAGCACACGGCACAGCCAGGTGCAAAGCACGGAGTCTGGAACTGACAGTAAGATTTTATCTTAAAGCCTCTTACTGCTGTGTCTTGACAAGACTATAAGCTCCACAGAGCGGGGATTGTCACTAATGTGCCCATCTGCACAATGCTGTATACATCTGGTCAGGGGTGGCTCAAGGCAATCTGCTGCCTGAGGCAAGGGATGAGATGATGCCCCCACCGCCTGCCCCGCCCCCTCCCTTTTCCACACACACCCATACATGCATACACACATATTTAATTCTCTCCCTCTTCCATACACATGATACACACACACCCTCTCATATATACACACACACATCTCACCCTCTCATATATACATACACCCCACCCTCTCATATACACATACACCCCAGCATCCTCTCATATATACACACACACACACCCTCTCATGTATACACACACATACTACCCTCTCATATATACATACACCCCCACCCTCTCATATAAACATATACCCCAGCATCCTCTCATATACATACACACACACACCCTCTCATGTATACACACACACATACCACCTTCTCATATATACATACACCCCCACCCTCTCATACAAACATATACCCCACCATCCTCTCATATACACACACTCACACCCTCTCATATATACACACACACACCCCACCTCTCATATATACATACACCCCCACCCTCTCATACACACATATATCCCACCATCCTCTCATACATTCACACCCTCTCATATATACATACACCCCCACCCTCTCATACACACATATACCCCACCATCCTCTCACACACATACACATACACCCTCTCATGTATACACACACACATACCACCCTCTCATATATACATACACCCCACCCTCTCATACACACATATACCCCATCATCTTCTCATATACACACACACACACACACACCCTCTCTTATATACACACACACCACCCTCTCATATATACATACACTCCCACCCTCTCATACACACATATATCTCACCATCCTCTCATACACGCACACCCTCTCATATATACATACACCCCCCCACTCTCTCATACACACATATACCCCATCATCCTCTCATACACACACACACACACACACACACACACACCCTCTCATATATACATACACCCCGCACCCTCTCATGCACATATATACCCCACCATCCTCTCATACACACACAAACACACCCTCTCATATATACGCACACACCCCACCCTCTCATATATACCTACACCCCCACCCTCTCATACACACATATACCCCACCATCCTCTCATATACACACACACACACACACACCCTCTCATATATACGCACACACCCCACCCTCTCATATATACATACACCCCCCCACTCTCTCATACACACATATACCCCATCATCCTCTCATACACACACACACACACCCTCTCATATATACATACACCCCGCACCCTCTCATGCACATATATACCCCACCATCCTCTCATACACACACAAACACACCCTCTCATATATACGCACACACCCCACCCTCTCATATATACCTACACCCCCCACCCTCTCATACACACATATACCCCACCATCCTCTCATATACACACACACACACACACACACACCCTCTCATATATACGCACACACCCCACCCTCTCATATATACATACACCCCCACCCTCTCATACACACTTATATCCCACCATCCTCTCATACACGCACACCCTCTCATATATACGTATCTGGTAGTGTGATATAAAGAATTATTTATAAAAGGGGTAGTAGTGTCTCTGCTAGTTGAATAAGCATTGATACCTTTATAAACCCAACCTCCCCTCTTCCCCAACATACATACACACAAAATAAAGATATTGTAGTCTAGTAAGAGTCCATGCAAGTCTTTTCTTTGGACGTAAAGCCTCAGAATCTTCTTTACAGATATATCTTTTCTTTTGTTTCAAAATGGCTGCCCTGAGTACCGTGTACACGTCTGAAGCTGTATATTTGCAATGATATGAAAAGGACACAGAAGGGCTTCTAAACTAATAATATCAATTTCAGCATGCACTGGCTTCCATGAATTGCAGGAAGGCAAAATTATCCATAGAAAAAATGATTTCAAGGAGAAGTGGGGGGGGGGTCAAACTATGAAATTGGAGGTGGCAGGCCTGGAGGATGAGTGGTGGTGCTGCGCACAACCATGCAGAGAGACCTAGATTTGATTCCTGGGTCAGGATTTCCGCTCCTCAGGCCTGCCGGGGCAGGGGGATACTGCAGAGGTGACATTCACGGCCCATTCAATGGTGCATCATGGTCACATCTAGTGGCTGGATTTAGGGCCCATGGTTTCAGGGTTCCAGAAGGCACCTTGCTGCATGGCAACCAGCCCGGGACGTCAGTGCAATGACTCAGGTGAGGTGGGAGGCGATACAAACTGGGGGGAAAAAACTCCTGGGGTAATTAAGAACATAATAAATGCCATGCAGGAGCAGTCCAAGGTCAATCAAGCCCAGCAACCTGTCTCTGACAGTGGCCTGTCCGGGTTGCAAACACCCAGAAAATATCATAAAGTAGATCAATTTCCCGGTACTCGCTTCCAAGGATAGCAATCTCTCTCTTTAGTCTGCATGTAAAACTGGCCCCCAGAACCTACACCACCACCAAAACCTCACCCTCACCTCGAGTTACTAGCTGGCCCTCCTATAGTGATATAAATAGTTCACCACTATGAAGGTCTTATAAAAGAGTCTTTCTTTCTCTCTCTCTCTCTCTCTCTCTCTCTCTCATGTAGTAATTCTAAAATTGTCATGCCCCTTTTTCTTATCCCAGGCATTATCCATGCAAATATTATAGCATTTTGATGTGTATTTTCCATTTCATACCTACATTTTACCAGTAGAAAAGGGCAGACAAGGGCATTCTGGGGCATGGTCAAGAGGTATGTGTGAATAGTTACATTTAATTCCTGGCGTATATTTGCGCAATGTCACAATTATTTCATGCATAAAATATAGTGCGTATGTTTATAAAACAGGCCGAGAGAGTATGCATTGTTTTGCATTGGAAATGTTCACGTATTGAAAGATACACGAGTGATTTCAGAGAAGAAATGCAGTATTTTATAAACTGGGCAGCTTTCACCCAACAGTGTATAAAATACCAGTATCAATTTCCACACCTCCACTTAAGCCCATAAAGGTTTGAAAGTTAGCGTCCCTGATAGAAGTTCACAGGAAAAAAAAAAAACAACCAGGGAAATTTTTTTTTTTTCATTTTCTATTATTGCTACTTTTCATAGTCAGATACTTGCAAATCAAAAATATAAAAAGTAAAAAAAGGCTAATTCCATTGTAGACTGGCTGATGGGGCAAGCACACACACAGCCATACCATTGTGGGGCCCTCCCACTGGTTGTTTGGATCACAGTGGAGTTTCTGGCGATGTTACTAGGTGGAATTTAACTGTGGGCCTCTGTAGGAGATATCAGAAGTTTTTACCACTGTATGTAACTAAATATGAATACTGACCCCACAAGAGGGACACCGACTTCATAAGAAGGACGTTGACATGTATGTTTCAACAGAAAAACAAGGTGAGGATCTTTTGAACAGAATGACAATACATGCCCAGGTTATCTGATCTGCCCTTTTAACTAAGGGCTATAGCTTCTGTCCACAAACATGAGCTAAGAATGCCCAGAACAGGGACAGGTCGCAAAAGCAAAAACAATCCAAATCTGCCCACAGGTGAAAAACAGCCTATCCCAAGGGCAGTTTATCAGACAAGTTAGCTCACAGAAAAGCACTGATACTGCAAGACAGCTTGTAGGTCAAGAGGTTGCAGGACCGAGATCAGATCCTGGTGCAGAGTCACCATGCAGCAGGAGCAGTGATTCCCCTGATGGGAGAAGGAGGCCAGCAGTCTGAAACAGAGAAATGACCCTGTCCGTCCCGCTGTTTGAGTATGCATGAGCCTCTTACATATCCATGCTTTGCCTGTTAAAAGCAGGCAGGGAGAGAGCTTGGGAGGCCAGCAAAATAATTATTTACACCTTGGCCCCAGTCGCTTATTGGGCTAAGGCCCAATAAGCGACTGGGGCCAAGAATGCCTGCTCCCTTCGGCAGAGACTGCTTCCTCAGAGACTGCTTTAGGGTGAAATTGTTATAATTAGTGAGGTTTGGGTGGACCCTTGGACACTGTGGCAGCTGACCATGCCCAGGGGGGAAGTCCCGTGAGGGGCCACAGGTCAGGCTTAGTTTAGGACACACAAACACAGAGATTGATCTTTTATTAGACAATGTGATGAAGCCACCAGAGGTGGCAGTGGTGAGCAGCAGAAGTAGCCCGGCTGGGCTAGTATCCCTCAGGCGCTGGAACAGCGACTCCTCCGGTAGCAGTGCTGTAGTGGAAAGAACTGAGAATAAATAGTACAGTGGAATATGCACAAAGCTCCAGTATGGAGAACCCCAGGATAGGGAGAGCAGGCCCTCAAGGAGCGAGTACCTGATCCCTGAGAGCTGAGAGGCTTGAAGGTAATGTACTCACACAACGGTTCCACGTAGGAGATGGCACTAGGGCTGAAACGGAGGCAGGCCCTCGAGGAGTGAGTACCTGGTTCCAGGGAACAGCTCTGAGGTGAAGATGGTAGTACTCACTGGTGTTGAAGATAGCAAATCCTTCCAGGCAGAAGAGCAGGTAGGAACAGACAGCAAGTCAGGGAACATGGGCCCTCGAGGAGCGAGTACCGGTTTCCTGATAGCGACCTGAAAAGCAAGTGAGGCCCCCGAGGAGCGGGTATCCCATTAGCGTTAAGAGTCCAAAGGAAATTGGAGAGGCAGCGTAGCTGGGTACGGAGAGCGAATCCCATCCGTAAGAATACCCCTTGCTAACTCAAAAGCTAGCAAACATCATAGGCTTTAAATATCTGGGCAGCGTGACATCATCACAAGGGGACGCCCCTGAGGTTCGCGCCAAGTAGGAAATAAGAGTGAGGGCTGCGTGGCGCGCGTGCCCTAAGGTACCAGCGGAGCACGGCGGGAGGCAGCACCCAAGCCTGTCCGGGGATGCCGGAGAGGATGGCAGGAAGACGCCGTGGCAGCCAGGCATCCATCCATAGTGAGAAGAGGTGCATAGAAAGAAAGGTAGGCGGAGTGAAGCCGTCGGGAAGGGACGGTTGCAACAGAAATGTAAGGTAATCTCCTAAAGTTATGGGGTTAGTTAGCTAATTACATTTATTAATATACTCTAAGCAAGTCAAGATCTCTGATTTGTTAAGTTTACTAATGATGCAGAGCTTTATTCAGTATAAGCCGATACTGAGCAGCAAGTACTATAGACATATGTATTGTCTGTTTCAGTGGTTCCCAAACCTGTCGTGGAGGACCCCAGCCTATGAGATTTTCAGGATATCTGCAACGAATAAGTATGAGATATATTTGCATGCAGTGGAAGCAGTACATGCAAATCTCCCTCATGCTTATTCATTGCAGATATCCTGAAAACCTGACTAGCTGGGAGTCTCTCAGGATAGGTTTGTTTAATTTTATTCTAACTGCTAAACCTGAAAAGTCTAACAAATAAAAGTCTGATTCTGTGGATAACTCCCATGGTCTTTTCTGAGCTATTCGAATTATGTAGACATAGGAGGTGATAGAGGTAATTGTCTATAGCACTATACGTCCCGACAGGTGTGGGGGAAGGGAAAGGGGGTGCACTAGATCAGACAGGTTACAGAACACCCTTATACTTCCTATACCCCTGCTGTCATTCCCAGGGTATGCTGTAAACAGGAGGAGAGACTCCACCACCACAGCCCCCACAATTTCATCTCTCTACCCTGTTTATTAAAGGATGGGTAAACCCACACGGTCTATAAAACACCTGAAGGTTGGGAGGAGAGGCTGAGATGCCAGAGAATATAATAAATGTTCTTCTGCTCCAGGTAAGTTGGAGTGGTTGTTCTCACAGTGCTTGGGACACACTTAGCCAGTCCGATTTTCACGCAATTCATATGCCATGGAGGCAGTGTTTGCAAATCTATCTCATGCATATTCATTGTGGATATCGTGAGAACCTGACTGGCTAGGTGTGTCTCGAGGACTGGGTTGAGAAGCCTTGGGTGGAAGATATGTGATAGCACTAGATATCTGTCTAAAAGGCCAGATAATTTTAATAAAACAAAGCATTTTATGGATGGTAACTGAGGCAATATGGGTTACAAAACACTCACTTTCCTTAACTGCACCACAGTTAATCGTTGCAAGAACTATATTATCTCGAAAGACCAAATTAAAATGCTTGCTGTTTATGTGGATTCTGATCTGGCCTTTTCAAAACAAATTACTAATGTTGTGCAGTCTTGCTTTAGTCATCTTAGAATGATTTGTAACCTGCGATCCTAGCTCACAAGAGAATATCTTGCCATAGTCATCCATACGTTAGTGATAACGTGCCTAGGTAATTGCAATTCGTTATATGCTGGTCTTAGAAGTTCTTCCTTAAATCACCTGCAACTTATTAAAAATAACTGCCGCTAGAAAACTTTGTAATCTTAGGAAATTTGATCATATTTCATCACGTCTACTTTCACTTCATTGGTTACCAATAGTTTATAGTGTGCAATTTAAGGTGTTATCTTTTGTTTTTTAAAGCTTTCTGTAACTCTTGTCCTGGTTATTTCACCGTTCAGATTCCCTTTTATTTTCCAAATAGATGTTTAAGATCTTTTCAAGAAATACTCTTGGAACTATCCATGGTGAAAGAGGCCCAGTTAATGGATACCAGGCTAAAAGCTTTTTCTTATCTGGCTCGATCTTTATGGAATTCATTGCTAAAAGGTATCTGGTCTGTCGAAGACTGTCTTAGTTTTCATAAATCCTGTAGGAAATCCTGGCTATTCATTACAGCATTTCATTAAATGTTTCAAGAAGAGCTGCTGAGTTTCTGTTTATGAATTTTAATTTTTGAATATTGTGAGGTTTTTACTTCATATTTATTTTGTCGATATTGGGTAAGGTTTGGTCTTCATTTTTGCTTGTATTTCTTGTTGCATGTTATGCATGCGCCCAGAGCCCTAGCTGGAGGGGCGGTTTTGCAAACTGTAAATAAATAAATAAATAAATAAATAAATGATCAATGTAGGAAATGGACTCCCATTCAGGAAACAGGTACATTAAGACAAATTACTGCATATGATCCATATGATTAATTGCATGCGTTGCACCAATTCGCACTCCTGTTCTTCCTACCCCCACTGTTTCGCTGTATTTCTCTCAGTTCCATGTAAACCGATATGATGTATCTACAAATGTCGGTATAGAAAAGTTGTTAATTAAATAAATAAATAGATAGACAAATATGATCCAACATTAATGTAGAAACATATACTAACACTTTTTTTCCTTTCTTTTCTCTTTACACAGGTTCACCTTGTTCAGCAGAAAGCAAAAATGTTTCCTCACAGATACATTTCTCTCAGAATTCCATTCACCTTTTTTTCTATTTAAGCCTGTGTTAGCTCTATTGGCCAGGGGTCCCCAAACAAGGGTCCTCGAAGGCCTGGATTTCCACAATGAATATGCATGAGTTCTAGTTGCACACAGTGGAGACAGAGTGAGCAAACAGATCTCATGGGCGTTCATTGGGGCAATCCCCAAAAATCCAGCTGGGTTGCGGCTCTCAAGGTCCGAGTTTGGGAACCCCTTGCTATAGGTTCTTACACCTTGTATTTCTTTTCTTATTGCTTCAAGCACTTTTACACGTAGATTGCACAAACCAAATACATTTGTTGTGGTGCTTTATGGCCCTGTCTGAATATAACTGTTGTTTTTTTTTTTGTATTGCAGGTTTGCCAGAAGCAAGCACCAATGTCATCAGAAAAATGCTTAAAACGCACCACTATTTTTTCATACAGAGTAGTTCGACTGGTTGTGGGGCATGATTCCTTCCTGAAAAAGTTCTTTCACTTTATGCTCCAGGTCCTTTGATTCCCTCTGTCAGGCAAGGTAGGCAGGGTTCAATTTGTTTCCCCAAACTTAACTTGTCTAGGGTCTTATCATTGGGATCCTAACAGAGCTCCATTTGTCTACTAATATTTTGATCAGAATCATTTCTGTAGCTCTGTGGAATGCAAATATGTATGCCGTAGATGAGCTCATGATGACTTGTCCATTGCCATCTTTCAGCAGGCGTCTCCTGGTCCTGATAAGATGAATTAGTCCCACAGTGCAGGCTTTTCTCAGCACCTCTTGACCATGTCACTTAGGTTTCTCCCAGTAACACCTGTGCTCCTTAAGCTTAAAACAAATTAAAAAATAAAAGAGAAGCTATCTCCTTTGCACTACTTAATCATCTGCTGTCTGATATATGTACTGCTCATTGGTCAGAATACCTGATAATCTTTCTATTAAAAAATAAAATGACATGTGTCCCTAGTGCTGATTTCTTGCTGCAATAGGTCTCACTGTTAAGCACTACACTCTGTTTCACTCACTGGTTCAAAAAAACTTAGGGATTTATCATACACACAATACTGATTTACACACAGAACTTTCAGTCTTTTAGGCAAATCTGGTTTCTCCACATAGCAGCCAAATCCTTTATCTCAGGTACTTACACAACCAAAGTACCATTGCACTTATGAGTCTCACAAAAAGGATTTATTTTCTCACACTCTGCACAGTTTTCGTGTTTTATTTATTTCAAACCTCTCTAACTCGCTAGTCATAAAAATATTTATTTATTTAAAAACATTTGTTACCTGCCCTAAACATAGGAAGGGCAGGTACAATAAAAGCACACATAATAGATAACAAAAATTACATCATGATGAAATGAAAATTAATAAAAGTTAAAATAACAATACATTATAAATCAAATTACAAACACAAAACAAATCAAATTAATAAATTGAACACAAATTTTGCTGCACAAACAACCCTGGAGGTAACCCAGGGAGGACTGCATGTACATTGCTTGATGATGGGATACCAGATGGATTATAAATTGTTAACTGTGTTTGGAAATGTTTTTTTTAAAAAGGTGGGTCTTTAGTGCTTTTTAAAGAAGTTTCTTTCATGAAGGCATCTTCTTTTGATAAGGTGTTCCAAAGAAGTGGGCCAAGTGAAAAAAAGATATGCTCTCTTATTTCCTCGAGGTGAGTTAGTTTTGGAGAGGGGAAGTCGAGGAATGTTTGACTTGCTGATCTAAGCAAATGAGAGGGAATATGAATTTTAAAAGACAGGAATTCCAAGGTGAATGAATATTATGAATTGTGGAATGTATGATCATGGCCAATTTGTATTGTATATGGTATGATATTGGGAACCAATGTAATGATTCAAGGACAGGGGTAATATGATCATGGATAGGAATGCTGGTTAAAAGTCTCGCTGCAGTATTCTGCATAATTTGTAATGAGTGAATGGTGTATGCTGGGAGACCAATAAGAAGGAAGTTACAATAATCTATGCCAGAGAATAAAAGTGATTGTAAAACAGAGCGAAAATCAGAATGTTCAAGAAGAGGTTTAGGGTGACGAAGTAGCCGTAGTTTATGAAATGCTGAGTGACCATTGTGAAATGGTCATGCATGGAAAGAGAGGGGTCAATGGTGACTCTGAAATTGCGAACAGTTTGTGAAACAGTAATAGTCTGATTATCAAAGGAAAAACCTGTTGGAGTATTTTTGTCAGGGAAATGTGATAAAAGAATGATTTCTGTTTTTGAGGCATTAAGTGCTAATTTGTTTTGGTGAAGCCATTTTTGAATGGCTGTGAGACAGCAAATGAGAAATGATTCAGTTAATGCCCATGTTTCTTTCAAGGGAAAAAATAATTGGATGCCATCTGCATGAAGTTTGTGGTGAACTCCAAGGCTGGCTAAAATGCTGCATAATGGTGTTAAATATATATTAAATAAAACCGCCAAAAGAGCGGAACCTTGAGATACACCAGAACTGAGGGAAGTCTAAGAGGAGGTATAGGATTCAATATGAGCTTGTTGGACCCTATTAGTAAGGTACGAAGAAAACCAGGACAGAACAGAGCCAGTTGTCCCAAGAGAGTGCAACCTAGAGAGCAGGATTTGGTGATCAACTGTGTCAAATGCAGAAGAAATGTCAAGAAGACAAAGAAGAAAGGCTGTAACCCAATCAAAACCTCTTCTTACCCTGTCAAAGCTCGAGAGTAATAATAGTTCAGTGCTATGATGTTTTCTGAAACCAAACTGGTATTGGTATAGTGATAGGAGTATACTACCGTCCACCTGGACAAAATGGTCAGACAGATGATGAAATGCTAAGAGAAATCAGGGAAGCTAACCAATTTGGCAGTGCCATAATAATGGGAGATTTCAATTACCCCAATATTGACTGGGTAAATGTAACATCAGGAATTGCTAGAGACATAAAGTTCCTGGATGTAATAAATGACTGCTTCATGGAGCAATTGGTTCAGGGACCAACAAGAGAGGGAGCTATTTTAGATTTAACTCTTAGTGGAATGCAGCAGGATTTGGAGAGAGAGGTAAAGGTGGTAGGGCCACTTGACAACAGTGATCATAACATGATCAAATTTAAACTAATAACTGGAAGGGGGACAATAAGTAAATCTACAGCTCTAACACTAAACTTTCAAAAGGGAAACTTTGATAAAATGAGGAAAATAGTTAGAAAAAAACTGAAAGGTGCAGCTGCAAAACTTAAAAGTGTTCAACAGGCATGGACATTGTTT
The DNA here is from genome assembly GCF_901001135.1 of Rhinatrema bivittatum. Classification (NCBI taxonomy): domain Eukaryota; kingdom Metazoa; phylum Chordata; class Amphibia; order Gymnophiona; family Rhinatrematidae; genus Rhinatrema; species Rhinatrema bivittatum. The sequence continues at coordinate 356,487,890 of NC_042617.1, read as the reverse complement.
AAAAATACGATCCTAGAGGCGCAGTCCAGATGTATTCCACACATTAAGAAAGGTGGAAGGAAGGCAAAATGATTACTGTCATGGTTAAAAGGTGAGGTGAAAGAGGCTATTTTAGCCCAAAAAAATCCTTCAAAAATTGGAAGAAGGATCCATCTGAAGAAATAGGATAAAACATAAGCATTGTCAAGTTAAGTGTAAAACATTGATAAGACAGGCGAAGAGAGAATTTGAAATGAAGTAGGCCATAGAAGTAAAAACGCATAATAAAAACCTTTTAAAATATATCCAAAGCAAGAAACCTGTAAGGGAGTCGTTTGGACCAATAGATGACCGAGGGGTTAAAGGGGCTCTTAGGGAAGATAAGGCCATTGCAGAAAGACTAAATTAATTCTTTGCTTCCGTGTTTACTAATGAGGATGTTGGGGAGATACCAGTTCCGGAGATGGTTTTCAAGGATGATGAGTCAGATGAACTGAACCAAATCACTGTGAACCTGGAAGATGTAGTAGGCCAGATTGACAAACTAAAGAGTAGCAAATCACTAGAACTGGATGGTATGCATCCTAGGGTACTGAAGGAACTAAAAAATGACATTTCTGATCTATTAGTTAAAATTTGTAACCTATCAAAATCATCCATTGTACCTGAAGACTGGAGGGTAGCCAATGTAACCCCAATATTTAAAAAGGGCTCCAGGGGCGATCCGGGTAACTATAGACCAGTGAACCTGACTTCAGTGCCAGGAAAAATAATGGAAACTATTCTACAGATCAAAATTGTAGAGCATATAGAAAGACATGGTTTAATGGAACACAGTCAAAATGGATTTACCTAAGGAAAGTCTTGCTTAACAAATCTGCTTCATTTTTTTGAAGGGGTTAATAAACATGTGGATAAAGGTGAACTGGTAGATGTAGTGTATTTGGATTTTCAGAAGGCGTTTGACAAAGTCCTATTGCGCTTAGAGGTGGATCCTTGTCCTGGAGCAGTGGGGAATGACTCCCTGGTAGGGACCAGGAAGCACCTGCCCCCAGGGGGCGGAGCACAGGAGGCTAGGATGAGCTTCACCACTGGAAGCCCGAGGTCCCCCCGGGTGGAGCCCGTAGGGACCCGGCCTACTTGGACTTAGGTGGGCCTCGCAGGGTCTCCTGGAGAGGTAGTAGAGAGGCGTGCCCACGATCAGCAAGGGAGCGCGGTCGGACTTCACGCTGTTGGCCTGGAGAGGCAAGGAAGGCCCAAACAGCGTAGGCGATGACAAGGCAAGGGACAGAGCCAGAATCAGGAGACGTGGTCACAAGGCAGGCAGAGGTCAGGATGCAGGCAGCAGACAGGAAGTTCAAGGAACAGGCCGAGATCAGTACCAGAGAGAAAGTCCGAGGGTACTACCTGGGAGGATGGACAGACAGATGCTGGAACAGAAGGACGCTGGAACAGAGGGATGCTGGAACAAGGCTGGAACAAGACTGTGAACGCTGAGCCAAACTAGTACACTTACAGTGTCGACCTGATTGCTAAGGCAAGGAAGTGCAGGAATGGACTTCCTTATATTGTTCATCAATCAGGGCGCACTGCGGCGCTAGGACCCTCCCCATGCCCTACAAGAGGCCAGGCGTTCCGCGCGCACGCGCATGTAGGGGCATGGCCAATGCCACTGGAGACTACGAACTCCGGCGTGAGGCCTAGTGCATAGGGGAAGGCCCAGCGACCACCGCCACAGGACGCCAAGGCCTAGAGGAGCTCGCGGCTGCTGCTGGGGAGGCCGACCCATGACCTGCAGAGGAGCTATCGAGGTAAGTAGGCCCGCGGGGCGCGCAACAGTACCCCCCTTCTAGGCCTCCCTCTACGCAGCCGTGGCTTGTCAGGATGGGTTCTATGGAAGGCTTTAAGGAGTTCTTTGTCAAGAATATTATGAGAAGGTTCCCATGAATTCTCCTCAGCCCCATAACCCTCCCAGGCTAGGAGGTACTCCCATCTACCTCGACGCCGACGGACGTCGAGGATCTCTCTTACCTGAAGAGATGAGTCTGGTTCAGTGGAGATCCATGGAGGTGAAGGATCTCTAAGAGAGGGCCAGGAGAGGATCAAGGGTTTCAACAGCGAGACATGGAACGTGTTATGGATGTCCATGGCACGTGGTAGCTGTAGCTGATACGACATTGCTCCCACTCTTCGAAGCATCAGAAACGGACCAATGTACTTGGGAGCCAGGCGATGAGAAGGAAGTCTCAACCTTATGTGTCGGGTGCTTAACCACACCTTCTGACCAGGACGGAAGAGTGGAGCGGGACGTCTGTGGGCATCAGAAGTACGCTTGGAGCATTCAGTGGTCTGGGTAAGGCGTTCTTTAACCTGATTCCACACCTGGCAAATGGTGTGGGCCATGAACTGTGCCGCTGGGGAAGGAACAGTCAGAGGAACTGGAAGTGGCAGCCGAGGTTGTCGTCCGAATACCACAGAGAATGGAGATACATTGGTGGCGACAACTCAGCCCAGGGTAGCAAATCAGACCAGTTGTCCTGCTGGTCATTCACGTAGGAACAGAGGAAAGTTTTCAAGGTCTGATTGGTCCTTTCAGCTTGACCATTGGCCTGTGGATGATAGGCCGACGTAAAATTCAATGTAATATTAAATTTCTTGCATAAGGAGCGCCAGTATCTGGCGGCAAACTGTGGTCCTCGGTCGAATATTATCTCTTTTGGGAGTCCATGGAGACGAAAAACATTTTTCAGGAACAATTTGGCTAGTTCTGGGGCCGATGGGAGGCCCAGCAAGGGAATAAAGTGACCCATTTTCGAAAAACAGTCGATGATGACCCAAATTATGGTATTGTTCTGAGATGGAGGCAGGTCTGTGATGAAGTCCTTTGAGATGCTGGACCATGGCTCAGTAGGTGCTGGAAGGGGCTGGAGTAGGCCCCAAGGCCTTCCGGTAAGTGGCTTCTGTTGGGCGCAGACGGGACAGGAATCCACATAGTTACGAGAATCTTGCACCATGTTGGGCCATCAGTAATATCTCCGCAGCATCTATAGGGTCCTGGTACGACCCGGGTGTCCTGCCAACTTGGAATCATGGGTCCATTTCAGAACTCGTTCATGTAATCTCCATGGAATGACGGTTTTCCCCACTGGAACTGTGGTGGTCACGGCAAGGGATACGCAGGCAGGATCTATGATGTGTCTGGGAACATCAGGAACATCCTCTGGTTCAAAGGATCTCGGTAGTACGTCAGCACAGAGGTTCTTGGGACCTGGGCGATAACGTAGGACAAAATTGAATCGTTCAAAGAAGATCGCCCATCGGGCTTGTCTAGGATTCAAGAGTTGAGCTTCTTTCAGGTGCTCAAGATTCTTATTGTCCATGAAAATGGTAAATTTATGTTGCGCCCCTTCCAACCAGGGGAGCCACTCTTGGAGCGCCAACTTGACTGCGAGAAGTTCTCGGTCACCCACAGTATAGTGATGCTCTATGGGAGAGAACTTGTGGGAGTAGAATGAACAAGGTATTAATTTACCCTTTGGAGACTTCAGACAGCTCCTGATTTAAGACAGCTCCTGCTCCAATTGCGGAGGCGTCGACTTCGATGACGAATGGACGTCTTGGGTCTGGATGCTGAAGAAAAGGTCCAGAACAGAAGACTTCTTTTAACGTCTGATAGGCGGCTTGTGCTTTGGATGTCCACACACAAATGTTAGCCCCTTTCTTGGTCATGGCGGTGAGTGGAGCAGCTAGGGTAGAATAATTGGCAATGAAGCTCCGGTAATAATTGGTGAAACCAAGGAAACTTTTTAAGGCCCATAGGCCTACTGGCTGGGGCCAATCTCAGAACCCTTGGACTTTCTCTGGATCCATGGAGAACCCTCGATCAGATATGATGTACCCTAGGAAGGGTAAGCGATTTTGCTGGAAGAGGCATTTTTCTAACTTGGCATATAGATAATTTTCTCTTAGATGTTGGAGGACAATCCGAACATGATCTCGATGGGATTCGAGGTCCTTGGAAAAGATCAAGATGTCATCAAGATATACGACCACGAATGAGTACAAGAGGTCTCGGAGGATTTCGTTCATAAGGCGTTGAATGACCGCTGGGGCATTGCATAGCCCAAAGGGCATCACTGTATATTCATAGTGACCATCCCTCATATTGAATGCGGTTTTTCAGATATCTTCGGGTTGGATGCGTACCAGATTGTACGCACCCCTCAGATCCAACTTGGTGAAGATCCATGCCCCTTGAAGGCAGTCAAACAGCTCACTGATAAGGGGCAGAGGGTAACGGGCTTTGCGGATTATAGCGTTGAGCCCTCTGTAATCAATACAAGGGTGTAGACCGCCGTCCTTCTTTTTAATGAAGAAAAAGCACGCTCTAGCGGGAGAATCAGAGGGATGAATGAACCCTTTTTCTAGGTTCTCTTTGATATACTCAGACATGGCTTGGGTTTCTGGGTAAGACAACAGGTAAGTTCTGCCCTTGGGAGGCGTCGTGCCCAGCAGAAGCTCTATGGAGCAACTGAATTTGCGTAACGGAGGCAAGCCTTCTGCTTCAAGAAGACGTCTTCAAACTCAACATACTGAGTAGGCAAGCCAGATAGAGTGGTAGACTTCATGACAGAGACTGCTGGGGATACTTGACGTAGGCATGTCTTCTGGCATTTGGAACCCCACTGCATCAACTGCAGGGAATGCCAATCGAACTGGGGTTCATGGATCTGGAGCTAAGGCAGCCCCAGGATGACTAGATGTGTGGAACGTTTTAACACATAGAAGGACACCTCCTCCTCGTGGAGAGTGCCCACGGTAAGACGGACAGCCACTGTTCGATGGGTGATGAGCCCTGGAAGATGTTCTCCTTGAATGGAGGCGATGCAGAGGCTCACATCTAATGGCTGAAGAGGAATGTTCAGAAGCTTGACAATGTCATCCATGATGAAGCTGCCACTTGCTCCTGTATCAACCAGAGCAATGGTGGTAAAGGAGTGGGCCTGGATGCCCAGAGAGACTGGAAGCAGGAATTGGGGGCCGGTGACGGTAGCGCCTAACCTCGGGACCCCTGCCGGGCTCAGGCGTTGCAGTTTTCCGGACGGGCCAGACAGAACTGCTGAAGATGTCCGGAAGTGCCACAATAAAGGCAAAGACCCTCCTTCCTCCAACGGAAACGTTCATTCGGAGTCAATCGCCCATGGTTCACCTCCATAGGTTCCATCACAGGAGGAGGTGGTGGTGCTGGAATCTTGGCTGGAGAACTCTGGACACGCGTGGGACGCGGTGTATGAGAGGAGGAAGCCTTTACTTCTAGGCGCCTTTGCTGGAGATGATGGTCAATCTTCCTGGTGAGAGAAATCAGGTCCTCTAGAGACGTGGGAGTCTCACAGACGGAGAGTTCATCTTTGAGAGCGCTGGAGAGTCCATCTAGAAAGATGGCTTGCAGACAATCTTCTTGCCTCCTGAGCTCAGTAGCCAGGGTCCTAAACTCCAGCGTATACTCACAGAGGGTCTGAGACCCTTGACAGAGATGGAGTAGTCTGTGGCTGGCTACAGCTGCATGGCCTGGGTCTCCGAAGGTCTGCTTGAAGAGAACAATAAACTCAGGTAGCTTGAAAAGCACAGGATCAGAGCGTTCCCATAAGGGAGGGGCCCATGCCGGAGCCTTCCCTTTCAGGCGGGAAAGGATGAAGGTCAATTTGGTTGATTCCTTCAGGAACAAGGATGGTTGCAGTGCAAATTGCATGAAGCACTGATTGAGGAATCCACGACAGGAGTGTGGGTCCCCATTGTATTGGGGAGGTGCAGGGAGCGCCAATGATGCTTTGGGTAGCATAGAGGCCGATAGGCCCACGGGATTAGCCAGAGCTGTATCTCGCAGCTGGGAACAAAGCTCTTCCACCGAAGAGGCTAACGATTCCAAAGCCCTGCGATGTTCTTGGACTGTGGCGGCCAAACCCTGTAGGGCCCTGGAGGCGGGAGACTCCGCTGAGTCCATGGCCTTGGCAACCTGTTGCATTTGGAGGTGGACCCTTGTCCTGACGCAGTGGAGAACGGCTCCCTGGTAGGGACCAGGAAGCACCTGCCCCGGGGGGGGGCAGAGCACAGGAGGAGACAGAGTCTAGGATGAGCTTCACCACTGGAAGCCTGAGGTCCCCCCGGGTGGAGCCCGTAGGGACCCGGGCCGCTTAGACTTAGGTGGGCCTCGCAGGGTCTCCTGGAGAGGTAGTAGAGAGGCGTGCCCACGATCAGCAAGGGAGCGCGGTAGGACTTCATGCTGTTGGCCTGGAGAGGCAAGGAAGGCCCAAACAGCATAGGCGATGACAAGGCAAGGGACAGAGCCAGAATCAGGAGACATGGTCACAAGGCAGGCAGAGGTCAGAATGCAGGCAGCAGACAGGAAGGTCAAGGAACAGGCCGAGGTCAGTACCAGAGAGACAGTCCGAGGGTACTACCTGGGAGGATGGACAGACAGACTCTGGAATAGAAGGACGCTGGAAGAGGGATGCTGGAACAAGACTGGAACAAGGCTGGAACAAGACTGGAACAAGGCTGGAACAAGACTGTGAACGCTGAGGCAAATTAGTACACTTACAGTGCCGACCCGATTGCCAAGGCAAGGAAGTGCAGGCAGGGACTTCCTTATATTGTTCCATCAATCAGGGCACGCCGCGGAGCTAGGACCCACCCCTGGTCCAACAAGAGGCCGGACGGTCCGCGTGCCTGCGTGTAGGAGCGGAGCCAATGCCACTGGAGACTCCGAACTCCGGTGTGAGGTCTGGTGAGCAGTGGAAGGCCCGGCAACCGCCGCCATGGGACGCCGAGGCCTAGAGGAGCTCGTGGTTGCTACTGGGGAGGCCGACCCGTGACCTGCAGAGGAGCTAGCAAGGTGAGCAGGCCCATGTGGGGGCCGGGCGCGGATGGGGAGCACAAGTCCCTCATGAGAGCCTTCTAAGAAAACTAAAAAGTCATGGGGTAGGAGGCAATGTCCTTTCGTGGATTACAAACTGGTTATAAGACAGGAAACAGAGAATAGGATTAAATGATCAATTTTCTCAGTGGAAAAGGGTAAACAGTGGATTGCCTTAGGGATCTGTACTTGGACCAGTGCTTTTCAATATATATATAAAAATGATCTGGAAAGGAATACATCGTGTGAGGTTATCAAATTTGCGGATGATCAAAATTATTCAGAATAGTTAAATCACAAGCGGATTGTGATACATTACAGGAGGACCTTGCAAGACTGGAATATTGGGCATCCAAGTGGCAGATGAAATTTAATGTGGACAAGTGCAACATGTTGTATGTAGGGAAAAATAACCCTTGCTGTAGTTACATGATGTTAGGTTCCATATTAGGAGCTACCACTCAGGAAAAAGATCTAGGCATCATAGTGGATAATATTTTAAAATCATCGGCTTAGTGTGCTGCAGCAGTCAAAAAAGCAAACAGAATGTTAGGAATTATTAGGAAGGGAATGGTTAATAAAACGGAAAATGTCATAATGCCTCTGTATCGCTCCATGGTGAGACCGCACCTTGAATACTGTGTACAATTCTGGTCGCTGCATCTCAAAAAAGATATAGTTGCGATGGAGAAGGTACAGAGAAGGGCAATCAAAATGATAAAGGGGATGGAACTGCTCCTCTAGGAAGAAAGGCTAAGGAGGTTACGGCTGTTGAGCTTGGAAAAGAGACGGCTGAAAGTGGATATGATAGAGGTCTTTAAGATCATGAGAGGTCTTGAACGAGTAGATGTGAATCGGTTATTTACACTTTCGAATAATAGAAGGACTAGGGGTCATTCCATGAAGTTAACAAGTAGCACATTTAAGACTAATCGGAAAATCTTTTTCACTCAATGCACAATTAAGCCCTGGAATTTGTTGCCAGAGGATATGGTTAGTGCAGTTAGTGTAGCTGGGTTCATAAAAGGTTTGGATAAGTTCTTGGAGGAGAAGTCCATTAACTGCTAAACTAAACTTTCAAAAGGAAAACTTTGATAAAATGAGAAAAATTGTAGAAAAAAACTGAAAGGAGCAGCTACAAAGGTAAAAAGTGTGCAAGAAGCATGGTCATTGTTAAAAAATACCATCCTAGAAGCACAGTCCAGATGTATTTCACACATTAAAAAAGGTGGAAAGAAGGCAAAACGATTACCGGCATGGTTAAAAGGGGAGGTGAAAACAGCTATTTTACCCAAAAGATCTTCATTCAAAAATTGGAAGAAGGATCCAACAGAAGAAAATAGGATAATGCATACGCGTTGGCAAGTTAAATGTAAGACATTGATAAGACAAGCTAAGAGAGAATTTGAAAAGAAGTTGGCCGTAGAGGCAAAAACTCACAGTAAAAAATTTAAATATATCTGAAGCAGAAAGCCTGTGAGGGAGTCAGTTGGACCGTTAGATGATGGAGGGGTTAAAGGGGCACTTAGAGAAGATAAGGCCATCATGGAAAGATTAAATGATTTCTTTGCTTCAGTGTTTACTGAAGAGGATGTTGGGGAGATACCCGTACTGGAGAAGGTTTTCATGGGTAATGATTCAGATGGACTGAACCAAATCACGGTGAACCTAGAAGATGTGGTAGGCCTGATTGACAAACTGAAGAGTAGTAAATCACCTGGACTAGATGGTATACACCCCGGAGTTCTGAAGGAACTAAAAAATGAAATTTCAGAAATATTAGTAAAAATTTGTAACCTATCATTAAAATCATCCATTGTACCTGAAGACTGGAGGATAGCTAATGTAACCCCAATATTTAAAAAGGGCTCCAGGGGTGATCCGGGAAACTACAGACCGGTTAGTCTGACTTCAGTGCCAGGAAAAATAGTGGAAAGTATTCTAAACATCAAAATCACTGAACATATAGAAATACATGGTTTAATGGAACAAAGTCAGCATGGCTTTACCCAAGGCAAGTCTTGCCTCACAAATCTGCTTTACTTTTTTGAAGGAGTTAATAAACTTGTGGATAAAGGTGAACCGGTAGATGTAGTGTACTTGGATTTTCAGAAGGCGTTTGACAAAGTTCCTCATGAGAGGCTTCTAGGAAAAGTAAAAAGTCATGGGATAGGTGGTGATGTCCTTTCGTGGATTACAAACTGGCTAAAAGACAGGAAACAGAGAGTAGCATTAAATGGACAATTTTCTCAGTGGAAGGGAGTGGGCAGTGGAGTGCCTCAGGGATCTGTATTGGGACCCTTACTTTTCAATATATTTATAAATGATCTGGAAAGAAATACGACAAGTGAGGTAATCAAATTTGCAGATGATACAAAATTGTTCAGAGTAGTTAAATCACAAGCAGATTGTGATAAATTGCAGGAAGACCTTGTGAGATTGGAAAATTGAGCATCGAAATGGAAGATGAAATTTAATGTGGATAAGTGCAAGGTGATGCATATAGGGAAAAATAACCCATGCTTCAGTTACACATTGTTAGGTTCCATATTAGGTGCTACCACCCAAGAAAGAGATCTAGGCGTCATAGTGGATAACACATTGAAATCATCGGTTCAGTGTGCTGCGGCAGTCAAAAAAGCAAACAGAATGTTGGGAATTATTAGAAAGGGAATGGTGAATAAAACGGAAAATGTTATAATGCCTCTGTGTCGCTCTATGGTGAGACTGAACCTTGAATACTGTGTACAATTCTGGTTGCCGCATCTCAAAAAAGATATAATTGCGATGGAGAAGGTACAGAGAAGGGCGACCAAAATGATAAGGGGAATGGAACAGCTCCCCTATGAGGAAAGACTAAAGAGGTTAGGACTTTTCAGCTTGGAGAAGAGATGGCTGAGGGGGGATATGATAGAGGTGTTTAAAATCATGAGAGATCTAGAATGGGTAGATGTGAATTGGTTATTTACTCTTTCGGATAATAGAAAGACTAGGGGGCACTCCATGAAGTTAGTGTGTGGCACATTTAAAACTAATCGGAGAAAGTGCTTTTTCATTCAACGCACAATTAAACTCTGGAATTTGTTGCCAGAGGATGTGGCTAGTGCAGTTAGTGTAGCTGGGTTCAAAAAAGGTTTGGATAAGTTCTCGGAGAAATCCATTACCTGCTATTAATTGAGTTGACTTAGAAAATAGCCACTGCTATTACTAGCAACGGTAACATGGAATCATCACGGCTTGAGGAAATCAGATTCATCCCATTCTTTTATCCATACGGAATTTCCAATTTGAAATTGATGAGTTGGTGTAAGTAGGATTAGAGGTTCAGTCTCACAAGTATAGTTACGGATGGCAACAACTGTGTCATACAGTCCTTTTAGTTGGTTGCTGAGAGACATTTCTCCTTGGATCTGCAAGGAATCAGGAAAAGATGGAAGTGGTGGAGGTCTCGCATACATCATTTCATAAGGTGTTAGACCAGATTTTCTTGGACTGCATCGAACATGTAGTAGAGCTAAAGGTAGGATATCTGGCCATTTGGTCTTTGTTTCTTGACACAATTTAGCTATTTGATTTTTCAAAGTTCTGTTAGCTCGTTCGACTGCTCCACTGCTTTGTGGTCTCCAGGCACAATGTAAATGCCACCTGATGCCCAGAGTTTTGCTTAGTTGTTGAGTGACTTCACTGGTGAAAGCTGGTCCATTGTCAGAATTTATCTGTCTTGGTAGTCCGTAGCGTGGCAGAATTTGATGAAGAATTAATGACACCACCTCTTTAGCTGTTTCAGTTCGTGCGGGTATAGCTTCAATCCATCCAGTGTAAGTACAGACTGCTACTAACATAGCTTTGTATCCTTTTGAAGGAGTCATGTGAGTGAAATCAATTTGACAAACTTGGAATGGTGTAGTTCCTCGTAGGATATGTCCTGGGGCAGGACCGGGTCCACTCCGAGGATTATTTCTTGCGCATGTGACACATTGGTTGATTGCATGCTTTGTTAACTGAGGAACTCGGTTGATGTAGTACGTTTTCTCCAGCAGTTTTGCTAGTGAATCTCGGCCAAGATGTGTCTTATTATGAGCTTCTTTAACTATAGTCCAAACAATAGCCTCAGGTATCCATATTCGACCATCTTGTATAATCCACCAACCACTTTGCTGGTGAAACTGCTCATTCTGTGCCCATTCATTCTCTTCTGTGGAGTAAACAGGACTTTCATTTGGGAATTGTAAGAGAGGGCATGCTTTTGTTGTCATTTGAAATGGTTGTTCACGTGCTGCTTCTTTCGCTGCTTTGTCCGCTCTTTGGTTCCCTTGTGCAATGGGATCAGACTTTCCGGTACGTGCCTTGCAATGCATGACAGCTACTTTCCGTGGTGCCCAGACTGCATTTAGTAAATCATGTACATGTTTGTCAGCTGCTTTCCTTCGGCGGTTAGAAATCCTCGTTCCTTATATAGAGCTCCATGTACTTGGATAGTGAGAAAGGCATATTTAGAATCGGTGTAGATATTTACAGTTTTTCCTTCTGCCAACTGCAGAGCTCGAGTAAGGGCAATTAGCTCAGCTTTTTGTGCAGATGTCCCTGGAGGTAGAGGTTCGGCCTCTATAATGTCATCTTCGGAAACTATGGCATATCCAGCGACCCGGATCCCATTTATAACCTGGCTACTTCCATCAGTGAATAAAGTCCAAGCTCCTTGCCAGGGTTGATCTCTCAAATCGGGTCGACTGGAGTGTACTGTAGCCATAACCTCTTCACAATTGTGAGCTACTGGTTTGGGTGCTGGCAATAAAGTTGCAGGGTTCAAGTTCTTACTGTCTTAGATTTGAATCTCAGGGGTTTCACATAGCAAGGCTTGATACTTTACAAGATGGGAATTGGTCATCCATTTTGGTCCATGAGTTTCTAGTAGTCCTTGGATAGTGTGAGGAGTTGTTACTTGTAAAGTTTGTCCAAAGGTTAATTTAACAGCTTCTGGAATCAATAAGCATGCAGCAGCGATGCTTCGAAGGCAACCGGGCCATCCTTTTGCGACATTATCCATTCCTTTTGACAGATATGCAACAGGTCGTTCCCATGATCCTAAAGTTTGAGTCAATACCTCAATGGCCATGCCTTTTTTCTCATCTATGAACAAATGGAAGGGTTTCATTACATCAGGTAATCCTAGAGCAGGGGGTGAGACCAAGGCTTCTTTCAATTGATGCAAGTTTGCTAGCTCGTGCCTTTCCCATTGGAAGGGTTGGGACTCTGCTTCTTTACCTCGCAGCTTGTCGTACAGGGGTTGAGCGATAATTGCATAGTTTGCAATCCACAGTCTACAGTATCCTGTGGCTCCAAGAAACGCTCAAAGCTCTTTTTTACAAGTAGGTACAGGTTGATCTCTTATAGAACTAGTACGAGAGATCCCAAGACGACGAGTGCCTTCACGGATTCGAAAGCCCAAATATTCTATTTCCAATTCACAAATTTGCGCTTTCTTTTTACTTGTACGATATCCTTTGGAGTACAAAGTCTTTAACAAGTGGAGGGTGGATGCTGCACATTCAAGATAAGTTTCTCTAAACAACAAAAGGTCATCCACATATTGTATGACTGGCCCATACATAGCTTGATACGTCTTTAAGTCTTTTGCCAGTTGCTCACCAAACAGGGTAGGTGAATGTTTGAACCCTTGAGGTAAGCGAGTCCATGTGTACTGCTGCTTTATTCCAGTATGGGCATTCTCCCACGTGAAGGCAAAAGTTTTCTGACATTCCTCCGCTACAGGAACGGAGAAGAAAGAATCTTTGAGATCAATGACACTGTACCATTTGGATTTAGGAGAGACTTGAGCCAAGATTGAATACGGATTTGGCACGAGAGCTACTAGATCTGCTACTTGGTTATTTACTTTTCTCAAGTCCTGCACTGGTCGATAATCATTGGATCCTGGTTTCTTTACAGGCAATAGAGGAGTGTTCCAAGCAGATCGAATTCGCCGGAGGATGCCCAAATCAAATAGTCTTTGCAAGTGTATTTGAATTCCTTGCCTGGCCATGTACGGAATGGGGTATTGAGTTTGATTGATCACCTGTGCATTTTGTTTCATCTCTATCCATATAGGGGTAGCATCGATAGCTAATCCTCCTGGGTTATTTTCAGACCATACTTGGGGTACACTATCCATCAGTTGCCTTCGTTTCTCATTAAGGGGTGTTTCGTCTTCATATCGATGTTCAATGGTTCTTTCAATAATGGGGAGATGTAGTCTCCATTCTTCTTGAAGAGGGCAGATAAGAGAAACTGGATTATCAGCGAAGGACGCTTTGATTTCACCATTCGAGTCAAATTGTAAATTGGCTCTCAATTTGCAGAGAAGATCTCTCCCTATGAGTGGCACTGGGCATCCTGGGACGTAAAGAAATTGGTGGGACACTAATTGCCCTCCCACCCGAACTTGTCGCTTCTGAAGGATGGGAGCTGCCAATGGTTTTCCAGAAGCTCCGACTATGGAGATGCTTTTTGGTGTGGGTGTGGTTATTGCAGTTGTCATTACTGATCTCTGTGCTCCGGTGTCCAGTAATCCTTTGAATGTTTTGGCTCCCACTTTTATTTCCACCAATGGATCAAGGGGAAGATTCTCCTTGTCTAGTCATGCATCACTTTCTTCGCCAGATGTTTCATCCACTGCCATTTGTCACTCCGCCTCTTTTGATTTAGATGGAGTATATCCTTCCTGCTTCGGTTGCGGGTTCTCCGGACAATCAGACTTCCAATGTCCTTCTTGTTTACAATATGCACATTGATTCATTCCTAAAGGCACTCTTCCTCCTCTGAACGGTCCTCCTCTACTCGGTCTTCCTCTAAATGGTCCTCTAGATGGCGATCTGCCTCTCCCTCTGTATCCAGGATATCCTTGATAGTGCCTGGCTGGGTTTCCAAAATTAGTCTCTTCCAGAGCTGCGGCCATCAAGCTAACACTTTTTCTTAACTTTCGACCACATTCTTTTTTATCCTTCTTGACTCCTTCTGTATCTCGGTTTCCATAAACCTTATCTGCCATTACCTTTAACTGGCTGATAGTCATTCCCTCAAATCCCTCTGCCTTCTGTAATTTCCGGCGTATGTCTGGACAGGATTGTCCTACAAAGCTCATTACTATGATGGAGTGATTTTTGGAATCTTCAGGATCAAACGGACTGTATCGACAATAGGCATCCATCAAACGCTCCAGGAACTCTCTGGGAGTCTCATCCCTTCTCTGCATTACGTCCTGGATTTTACCCATGTTTATGACCTTCTTTTTCCCCTTTTTCAATGCTTCAAGGAAAGCTTTTTGATACGCAGCGACGCGCTCTCGTCCAATTGAGGTCTGATAATCCCAGGCGGGATCTACAAGCGGGGTGAATTCTCTCACTGCTTCATCAGGGTTACCATCTGACCCGGCTCCCTCTCGAGCTGACTCTTCCATGTTTAATTGTATTTGTCGTCTTTCTTCAGTGGTGAAAAGGATGGAGGCTAAGTGCCGAATATCAGCCCAATTAGGATTATGGGCTGTAAAAATTCCAGATAAAAAATCTATCATCTGATCTGGTTTGTCAACATAAGAGGGGCCGAGCTGTTTCCAATTAAAAAGATCACTAGAGGTAAAAGGTATATATGTGAATAATTTTATAGTTTGCGTAGTGCGATATTCATTTTCTTCGGTCGGGGCCAGGGGCACTACTGTCGAAGTTTCCCTGATTGGTAACTGTAAACTCGCGGCTTGAGTTTTGCTACGAGTGCCGTCTGCAACGGACGGCTCTCCACTGTCTTCAATTTTCGCCGCCTCAATTTCGGGTCTTACTTTGTGTGACGGTCCGGGTTTTGGATCAACTCGTACATAGGCGGGGGTCGGTGGCAAATTATACAATTGAGGATAACTGGGAACGTATGGTGGCGGCAAGAGATTTTCTGATTCGGTTGTCAATACGGACGGCACTGCGGACGGCTGGGGTTTAACTTTTTTTTCTTGAGTCTCTTGATTCCCTTGCACTACAAATATGGCCGCCGCAGATGACGCATCTTCCTTGATATCCAAGATGGCCGTCCTTTCCTTTCTCTTTCGGGTTGGGGACTTCCGGTCCTTCATTTTATGTGCCTGAGCCACCATTACGAGGGCGGCTCCCTCTACTAACTTCTTTGCCCATGACGGAGGATCTAAAATGACTGCAATCCAAGCATTTATGTACGGTATGTCTTCGGGGCAACCCAGATTTCCTTCTCTAATTACTATATTTTGGACCCTTGTGGCAGTTTGGAAATTGAAAGTTCCTATCGGAGGCCAATTCACACATAGACTAGGCCACTTATGGGTACATCGTTGAATCATTCCGGGTTTCGTGCATTTATGTCTATCAAACACTTCGCTATAATGCTCCGTCATGACTTTTAATAGAGTTGAACTGCCCCCTCCCATTTTAGGATAGAATCACAGACAAAGGAGGGAAGGGAAGACGGATAGGTAAGGGGTCCGTATCCGCCAGACACAAAAGGATCACACTCGCCTCGACTAGGACGCGGTCGCCCGGCCTAGAACTGCGAGGCCTTTCACTCTCTTTCACACAACAAGAAATCTATTCCCGCTAGTCTATATTTAGTATTATTTTATTCCCAAGCGCGTGGCCTTCAGAGCGGGATTCCTACTAACCACTGCGCGGGGCTTGATCAAGGCCCCCTCGATCCAGCTTGGTGACGGATCGGCTAGTAATTTAGCTCCATCTGATCTCTAATTCTAGTTCTTATCTTATTTATTATTATTTTCCCCAAAATACTCGCCTGCAAAGCTCTTCCGATCGTCGCGAAAGCCTTCTTCCCGGATCACCGGCCCAGAGGTCTCAGGAGAATTTCCGTGGAATGGTCCCCTCAGAAACCTGATCGATGAACTCAGCGGTGGCCACTCACCAGGTAAGTCTGGGGGATCGCTCCGCTACCAAACTACCGGACCAACTGAGGGGCTAAAATAGCGTCCCCGGTACCTCCTGGCTGGCTCGCCAAATGTAACCGTCTCTAAAAGTCAGAAAGGAGGTCCAGACAACTGATCCGTAAAGATAGACTTTTATTGCCAGCAAGATGCAGCTAAGACAAAGGCTTAGTACAACTGCATGCCACGCCCCCTCAGAAGCTAGCTCTTATACATTCCACATTTCTTATCTTTTACACATGCGTTCTACAATTTGCTGAACAAGCATTTTCTAGCGTGGTTTTCAAGTAGGTGTAGCTTATAATCAGACTATTGTTTCGTCATTTAATTGACGGGTTAGACATTTTATAGCGATGATCGTATTAATACAATACAAATTATTAGAGTTACAAAATGGTGGTGCGTTCCACTGAATGTCAGTACGTGAGCACGTAATTGCGTAGTGCATGCCATTGCGGTTCAAATGTTAGTACATTCAAGATGGCTGTGCGTTTCAATGCGATTCACTGCTGGCAATGTTAATTAGAAGATTTCAGTCTTCCCATTCAACAAAGGTCCATTAAATTGAACTCCTTCATGATGAATCCTTGGTCTGACCCAGTGTGGCATATTCTTAATCAAGTTTACTTAGGGAATAGCCACTGCTATTAATTGCATCAGTAGCATGGGAACTTCTTGGTGTTTGGGTACTTGCCAGGTTCTTGTGGCCTGGTTTGGCCTCTGTTGGAAACAGGATGCTGGGCTTGATGGACCCTTGGTCTGACCCAAAATGGCAATCTCTTATGTTCTTATGTTCTAATATTGTTAAAATCAAGAAAGACACAGAATTGGTGGAGAACAGCTGTCTCTACGATTCCTGCCATGAATGGTAGAGAAGAAGTTGATCGATAACTAGTGAGAACAGTTGGATAATTTTTTTAATTATGGGCCGAACTGAGGCCTGTTTTAGAGAGTCTGGAAGAGAGCCGTATTTTCGAAAGTAATTAATAAAACCCATGATGAATAAAGAACTGTCGGATTTAATCATTTTAAGACAAGGATTTTAAGACAAGGATTTTAAGACAAGGATTAAGGGAGTTAAAGGAAGAATTCATGTTATTGATTGTCTGAGTAGTATCTGATTTTGAGACAAGTTCAAAATGTTCCAGATTTGGTCATCAACAATCAAATCATCAGCATTATCAATGATTATAGAAACATAGAAACATAGAAATGACGGCAGAAGAAGACCAAACGGCCCATCCAGTCTGCCCAGCAAGCTTCACATTTTTTTTCTCATGCTTATCTGTTTCTCTTAGCTCTTTGGTTCTATTTCCCTTCCACCCCCACCATTAATGTAGAGAGCAGTGATGGAGCTGCAACCAAGTGAAATATCAAGCTTGATTAGTTATGGGTAGTAGGGGAAGTAACCGCCGCAATAAGCAAGCTACACCCATGCTTATTTGTTTTACCCAGACTGTGTTATTCAGCCCTTATTGGTTGTTTTTCTTCTCCCCTGCCGTTGAAGCAGGGAGCTATGCTGGATATGCGTGAAGTATCAGTTTTTCTTCTCCCCTGCCGTTGAAGCAGGATATGCATTGAAAGTGAAGTATCAGGCTTATTTGGTTTGGGGTAGTAACCGCCGTAACAAGCCAGCTACTCCCCGCTTTGTGAGTGCGAATCCTTTTTTCTTCTCCCCTGCCGTTGAAGCAGAGAGCTATGCTGGATATGCGTGAAGTATCAGTTTTTCTTCTCCCCTGCCGTTGAAGCAGAGAGCTATGCTGGATATGCGTGAAGTATCAGTTTTTCTTCTCCCCTGCTGTTGAAGCAGGGAGCTATGCTGGATATGCGTGAAGTATCAGTTTTTCTTCTCCCCTGCCGTTGAAGCAGAGAGCTATGCTGGATATGCGTGAAGTATCAGTTTTTCTTCTTCTCCCCTGTCGTTGAAGCAGGGAGCTATGCTGGATATGCGTGAAGTATCAGTTTTTCTTCTCCCCTGCCGTTGAAGCAGAGAGCTATGCTGGATATGCATTGAAAGTGAAGTATCAGGCTTATTTGGTTTGGGGTAGTAACCGCCGTAACAAGCCAGCTACTCCCCACTTTGTGAGTGTGAATCCTTTTTTCCACATTTTCTCTTGCTGTTGTAGCTTAGAGCGATGTTGGAGTCATAGTAACCATGTGTATGTTTATTGAATAAGGGTATTTTCTCCAGACAGTAGCCGTCATTCTGGCGAGCCACCCACTCTTTATTGACGGCCTCTTGATTTTATGGATCCACAGTGTTTATCCCACGCCCTTCGGAAGGGCATTCCAGGCATCCACCACCCTCTCCGTGAAGAAATACTTCCTGACATTGGTTCTGAATCTTCCTCCCTGCTGATTATATTATTAAAATTTTGTTCGCATTTATTGTCTTTTCGTTAAAGTATGATGCGAATGTCTCCGCAATATTCATCCCAGGTAGTGTGGGTGCTAGAGTGAAAGAGTGAAAGAGGTTGAACAGGGGTTAATGACTTTTTTGACTGAAAGGTATAATTTTCCTGGGTTATTAAATACAGAGGCAAGTTTCATGTATATGTAAGTTTTTTTTTTGCTGTGTTGATGGCATCATGATAGGAAGAAAGTTTAGAATTAAAAAGTAATTTATTTCTCTGGGTAGGGTCTCCATTTCCTCTCCAACCTTCTCAACTCACAATTCTTTTTTTGGAGCATGTTGTTAAACCATGGGGCTAGTTTTGCTCTTTTTCTAGAAAGAATTTCAGGGGAATGAATTTATCAAGTGTAGATATTAATGAGGTGTTCCAGAGTTCCAGAAATTCTTCAGGATAATTACAGGTATTACTTTCAAATGCAGGTATAAGGTTGGTTGCCAGTGTTTGTGGGTCTAAATGCCCCCGCTTCATGTAGGTCATATCAAAGTTTGGAATGCGTTTATTAGAATTGGAAGTGAGAGAGAAGGAGATGAGGAAGTGGTTACTTCATGGGATTTCAGTAGTGGCGTCACTCGCTTTATCTATGGAAAAATATGAGAAGTTAACAAAGACCTCACTTGATATATGCTTGTTCTTTCTAAATTGATTGTAAAGCCTGTTGCTAAATTATTGTTCAATGTAAACCGAGGTGATGTTTGTAACGTGCCGCGGTATATAAAAAACCTATAAATAAATAAAAATAAATAAATAAAGACCAAATCTAAACAGTTACCTTTCTTATGGGTTGGAGCGGAGATAATCTGCTTCCAACCACATGAAGAGAGGGTATCAAACAGAATTTGAGTTGGAGGAGAAAGCGAAGAGGCATCAGAGTGAAGATTAACTTCAATAAGAATTATAGTAGTGGCAGGATCTATGATCAAATTTAGGATAGACTCAAAGGGGTGGATTTTAAGAGCCCTGCTCGCCTAAATCCGCCTAAATCCGGGTGGATTTAGGCGAGCAGGGCCCTGCGCGCCAGTGCGCCTATTTTACATAGGCCTACCGGCGCGCGCAGAGCCCCGGGACTCGCGTAAGTCCTGGGGTTTTCTGAGGGGGGTGGGCCCGGTCGGCGCGGCGTTTTGGGGGCGTGTCGGCAGCGTTTTGGGGGCGTGGTTACTGCCCGGGGCGGTCCGGGGGCGTGGCCGCGCCCTCCGTACCCGCCCCCAGGTCGTGTCCCGGCGCGCAAGCGGCCCCCTGGCGCGCGGGGATTTACGTCTCCCTCCGGGAGGCGTAAATCCCCCGACAAAGGTAAGGGGGGGGGGTTTAGACAGGGCCAGGCGGGTGGGTTAGGTAGGGGAAGGGAGGGGAAGGTGAGGGGAGGGAACGGGGGTAGGCTGCGCGGCTCGGCGCGCGCCGGCTATACGGAATTGATAGCCTTGCGCGCGCCGATCCAGGATTTTAGCGGATACGCGCGGCTACGCGCGTATCTACTAAAATCCCGCGTACTTTTGCTTGCGCCTGATGCGCCATCAAAAGTACGCCAATTCGCGCGGTTTGAAAATCTACCCCAAAGAGAGGAGAATTATGAGCAAGGAGACCAGGGGTAGTGTAGGTCTGATAAATATTGATGTACTGTGATTTAAGACAGAGCAGCTCATATGGAAAAGAAATGGTAGCATCAACTGCAGAGAATTTCAAATACTTGCTCCCAGAGGCTAACAACTAAAACAAACATATAACATTACAAATAAATAACTATTGGACAGCACGGGTTACAAATGCTTTTAAATAAATACATATAAAACCACTGTAGACAAAGAAATATATAAGAACATAAAATAAAAACACAGGTGAAAACATACATCAAATAAGTCAAAGATAAAATCAAGTAGACCATAAATATATATTGACAGAAACACAAATTGGAAAATATAGGTATCTAAAAAACAAAAACAAAACAAGACTAACCAAAAGTCTGCTAAAAGAAAAGAAAAACTTTATTTTTTCCCTGAAGGACATATAATCTGACTACTGTCAGAGATCAAAAGGTAGATCATTCCACAAATCTGGGCCCACTACCAAAAAAGCTCAGGCACAAGTTTCCGCTAAATGGGCCTCCTGCAGTCCCATATCTGTCTCTCCCCAAAATAACAGGAATAGGCTACACCTCCTCAAACCCACCCTTAAAACAGCCCACCTCTCCTCCACACGTGACCATGCCCTCTCAATTGCTGGCCCTTCACTCTGGAACTCCCTCCCTCCAAACTTATACCTTGAACCATGCACCATCAAATTTAAAAAGAAGTCCTGGGGTGAGTAGGCCCGGGCATGGGCCTAGCATGGCCGGGACATGTAACAGCCAGAAGGAGGGACTGTATCTGCATGGACCTCCCAATATCCATCCTACTCTGGCTAGCTGACTTTGTCATTAAACCCAGGGCTTACTGGAAACCTAAGATGTGCCCTGTTTACAAAAATAATTTCAATCACAATAAAACAAACAAACCTCCAACCTAAATATAAAATTAAAGACATCATCCCATGTATTCAGGAATGCATGACGAGGTGCATAAAAGGGCATGCCCTTTACAGGACCAATACTTTCCACAGCACTTGCTTAACAGTTTTGGGTCTAAGGTTTTATTCCTTCAAGACATCTTTTAGGCTCCCCAGTAAAAGAAAATGTACTTCTCTGAAACATTTTCTCTTCCCAGGATGTCCCTGGTACAGTTTTAGAACTGTTTCTCCCTATAATCTATATTTTCAAGAACAAATCTTACATATCTTCACAGCTTGGCAGTCTCACTTTTAGTCTGACCTTTCACAGTCTGTTTACCCTACTTTCTCCTCACCTACCTTTTTATCTTTTACAGACCTGAGTCAGGGCACACGTTCCCAGCAAATGCACACACACTGACTTCTTTCTTTAGCTCCTAAACACAGATTTTTTTTAGCATTGCTATGTCTGTTTTCTTCTGTATTCATAGCTTCCTTTCTTTCAGCAAGTCTCAGAAATTTGTCTCTCAGATCACTCACACAGCCTCCTGCTCATTCTCTATTTACTGCCCACACAAATGTCCAGTGCTTTTTCTTCTCAGGCTGATAATGTCAGTTTCCCAAGCACTTGCTACCAGTCTCATTCTATAAATGTTATGTTCGTGGACCCTTGGGCTGTTTGGAACAGAAGATGGAGTGCTGTAGAGGTCCACAGCGAATGTCCCAACCAGGAGGCGGTTCGGAAGCTCGGTGCTGGCTGACGCTCTGGTCTACGGTGAAGTCCTTTGCGACCAAGGACTAGACCCTCACTGGATGGATGGACGGTGTTGGACCGGAGAGGAAGAAGACTCTTCGCCCTGGAGACCGGCACTCCCCCGGGAGGAGCCCTTAGGAGTCCAGCCGCTGGGACTTTAGGAGATTCACCCTGGAAGCCGAGGTCCCCCCAGGAGGAGCCCGTAGGGACACGGCCGCTGGGACTTAGGCGACTTCCTGATGTTGCGGGTGGTCTGGATGCAGGCACCTCCTGCAGGTCGTGGTTCCGGACGGCTGGCGCCTCTAGCAGGTCGTAGGAAAATCCAGGAGTCAGAGTCCAAGGATGGTCCGCAGCCAGTCCAGGGGTCAGTATCCAGAGAGCGGTCCGCAGCCAGTCCAGGGTCGGAGCCAGAGAGAGATCCAAAGCCAGTCCAGGAGTCAGAGCCAGAGAGCGATCCAAATCCAGTCCAGGGGTCGAGTCCAGAAGAATCCACAGCAAGGGGAGCAGGCAGAAGCGGGATGAAGACAACCAGGAACGCAGCAATCACAGGACAAGTCCAGGAACCTTGTTGCAAGGCACAGAGGAGAGCTAATGCAGGGTACTTGTACCCTGAGGCGTCTGACGTTATCCTCTGTGCAGCTGAGGGTTTTCCCGCGCTGGCCCCTTTAACTAGGACTCATCCCCGCGCGTGCGCGTCATGGGGCGGGGCCAGCCGCGTCTGAACGTCGGCGTCTCTCCCAAGGAGGGAGAGACGCGTTGGAAGGCCTGCAGGCCCGGGGGCTGCTGCGACCGACCCGGGGAAGACTCGAAACGGCCCGGGCCGCCCCCGAGGTAGGTGGAGGACCCGGGGCACGGCCCGGGTCCGCAACATAATGTCCGGCACCGGTATCGGGAGTGTTTGGAAGAGAAAGCTAAGATGGGGCAATATATTGATCTTCACTATTGTTATTCTCCCAAACCAAGAAAACAATCCCCTATCCCAGCGGGCCAAGTCACTTTGAATATTACGAAGCAGTGGGTCATAATTTAGTCGGAAGAGGTCCTGGTACTCCTGCCCAATTTTAACGCCAAGATATTTCACCCAGTCTCTTGCAACTCGGAAAGGGAGAGTGCGTGCAATATCATCGAAGTGGTTCGATTTCACTGATATATTGAGAAGCTCCAATTTATCTTCGTTAACTTTAAAGCCTGAGACTCCCCCGAAATCCCTCAAGTCCTGCAATAAAAGAGGTAGGGAACTCTCGGGTTTTGTGATTATGAATAAGAGGTTGTCCGCAAACATAGAAATCTTATAGTCATAGGGGCCCCTCACTAGACCTCAAACTCCTAGATTTGCCCTTACCCTTGCTGCAAATGGTTCAAGGGAGAGGGCAAAAAGAAGCGGTGACAGGGGACAACTTTGTCTGGTACCCCGCTTTACTGGGAATGGAGCCACGTATTCACCATTTACCTTTAGGCTCCCCCGGGGGTTTTCATATAAGCGCTGAATCCATTTAATAAAATGGGAGCCCAGTTGAAATTTATCAACAACTTTAAATAAATATGGTCAGTGTACCCTATCGAAGGCTTTTTCAGCATCAATCCCTAATAGTACCAAAGGTACCTCCGCCTTTTTTGCTTGCCAAATTATCTCCAGGACTCTCCTCACATTGTTTGAAGCTAGTCGGCCTGGAACGAACCCTGATTGATCCTCATGTATCAGAGACGGGGCCAGACGTTTAAGGCCAACATTGATCAGAGAGATGGAACGGTAAGAGCCAGACTGAGAGGAATCCCGCCCACTCTAGGCTAAAATTGTTATACCAGCCAAGTTTGATTCAGGTGATATCGAACCTTCCTCCCTCAGCGAGTTAAACATATTCAACAAGGGCGGGATCACCTCTGCTTGGAAAACTTTATAAAATTTAGCCGTGAAGCCATCGAGCCCTGGAGATTTATCCACCTTCAACCCTTGTATTGCCTGGTACAATTCTGCATGGGTAATCTCGGCGTTAAGAAAGCCTTGCGTGTCTGCCGGGAGATCCACCCTCCTTAAATATATTGGAGGAGCCCTCAGACTTATCAACTGCATAGAGCTCAGTATAAAAGCTAGTAAAGCAGGTGCTGATTTCTTCCGCGGTGTATAATAATGCCCCTGAGATATCTTTTATCTTAGAGATATGGGACTGGGCAGCTTTTTCCTTTAGTTTAGGAGCCAGGCGGTGCTTGTTTTTTGATCTTGTAACATGTTCTCCTGATTTCCAATGCGGAGCCTTAAGCTGATAATGTTAGAGGATTGATAGCAAAAGCTCATCCTCCAGACTAGACAGCAAGGGGTTAAGCATTCCCTGGCTGAGTAACCTGACTGCATGGGAAGGGGTGGGACTCTAAGGGTTACTTTGATAGGATGTAACTTGTACTAGTGAGTCTGAGTCTCCATCTTCTCTTCCTGCCTATTGTGTCTGGTCACACCAGTGCAATCCCTATGCACAGAACTATGTAATTGTATGGATAGAGGATAACTTTCAAACAAATGCGTGTGGCCATATATGCGTGTATATGGCCACGCATAGTTTTACCATACTATTCTATAACCTATGCGATGATATATGCACCTTTTATAAAATATGCAAATATGAACCCTGCAACATGCATATGTATGTAGGCCGTGCATGATACATGCAATGCATTCAAGCCATGTATATTAATGCATTGGCCGTGCATACTTTTCCTATCTGCTTAAAAATATATGCACATATATTATTAAGTTATTATTTTTATTTTCTCCAAGTTCTATTTATCCTGTTCATTGTAAGACATTATTCTAAATACTGTCAATCTATTGTTGTAATATAAACCGAAGTGATTAGTAACTTTGTTACCAGAACTTCGGTATATAAAACTGTTAAATAAAATAAAAATATATTTTATGCATGAAAGTAAAGTAGGACTGCCTCACGTAAATCATGATTTACTCATGTAAATCGGCCAGTTTTAAAAAGTGTGTGTGTGTGTGTGTGTGAAATTAACCAGCTTATCAATTAGTCTACCAGTTCACCTGGTCCTTCTCCAGGTCATAGATACCTTCCTGGTTCTTCAGCCTGAACTCTCCCTAGTTCACCCAGACCTCCCACCCAGCCATTCCTACACAATAAACGCGCCAGATATAATCAGCAGGTGTAAAAATACGCAAGTAAGCTGGAAAATGGATGCGCAGGTCTTTTAAAATAGGAACTTATGCACGTAAGTGTTGGCCTTGCCCTGGAAAGCACCTACACCACTTTTCACACTTATATGTGTAAGTAAAAGTGAATATGCACACGCATTTTTTACTTTTATAAAATAAGGAATATGCAAATAGAGGTTACTTGTGTACACGTATGCTAATGTTTACGTGTGTAGCATTTTGAAAATTCCCCTTATAATGTTTATTTTTCTATCTAAGTTTCCCAAGTAAAGCATCCTTGCTTGCTGTCACAGAAGGTGTGAGGGTCCCTGATGTACACACCTGGTTCTGACCCTGAATTACAAGACTGGGCCAGACCGGAACCCGAAAAACCTACAGATGCTTAAGTAATAATAACCAATGGGGAAGGGTCATTGTGAGCTGTTAATGCCCTCTCAGATGAGCCCAACATCTCAACAAGGAACAAATGAATAGAACATTTCTGACTCTGTGGTCACTGTTGCAAATATGAATCATCAAATTGTACAAAACAGCTTAATATTGCAATGGTTTTACTGAGAAATCTCAGGTTGCCAAGGGCAACAGGCATATTTTGATCATGAATACTCTGTTTTACAATCCATTCAGCCAATCATTACGTAGGATTTGCACCCCAGCATTCAGACAACAAAGCTTTACATTTATAAAAATAAATTATGTACAGATCTTAGAGATATGTCTATAATCCTTACCAAGGAATGGGAATAGAAGAAAGTAAGTATTAGAATTATTTACCAACTGAGATAAACTATATCATTGCCTCAGCTGAACAAAAATATAGCTTATTAATCTAGCCTTCTTAGAAATGTACTAGTCAAACAAAATATGAATTTAAAAAAATCATGGATATGTTTGTACCTTTTAGCTACTGGATAATTGCTGGTATTTACACAAAGTATTACTGTTATTCCACCAGTAAAGCAATATGATTGCCATAAGAACGTAATTGTTTAGAAAAATAGTGCACTAAATTGATGGTCTGATAATAATAATTTGAAATCATGAGTATGTTCCAGCCATACAGGAACTCAAGATACTTTGCAATTGTAATATTCTATAGCCTACCTGTTGCCACATATGGGGTGATTGGCTTCGCAGTACTCTTTTGTCATGCTGATTACCTGAGAGACGCCAGTAAGGTGGGGGAGAAGTGACATTATGATTACTAAACTAACAATGGATAAACGGAGGCACAAGCAGACCATGCAGCTTGCCCATGGGTCATAGAAACATAGAAACATAGAAACATAGAAATGACGGCAGAAGAAGACCAAACGGCCCATCCAGTCTGCCCAGCAAGCTTCACACACTTTTTTCTCTCATACTTATCTGTTTCTCTTAGCTCTTGGTTCTATTTCCCTTCCACCCCCACCATTAATGTAGAAAGCAGTGATGGAGCTGCATCCAAGTGAAATATATAGCTTGATTAGTTAGGGGTAGTAGGGGTAGTAACCGCCGCAATAAGCAAGCTACACCCATGCTTGTTTTACTCAGACTATGTTATACAGCCCTTATTTGTTGTATTTCTTCTCCCCTGCCGTTGAAGCAGGGAGCTATGCTGGATATGCTTGAAGTATCAGTTTATTCTTCTCCCATGCTGTTGAAGCAGAGAGCCATGCTGGATATGCATCGAAAGTGAAGTATCAGGCACATTTGGTTTGGGGTAGTAACCGCCGTAACAAGCCAGCTACTCCCCGCTTTGTGAGTGTGAACCCTTTTTTCTTCTCCCCTGCCATTGAAGCAGAGAGCTCTGCTGGATGTATGTAGTATCAGTTTTTTCTTCTCCCCTGCCGTTGAAGCAGAGAGCTCTGCTGGATGTGTGTAGTATCAGTTTCTTCTTCTCCCCTGCCGTTGAAGCAGAGAACTATGCTGTATATGCATAGAAATTGAAGTAACAGGCTTATTTGGTTTGGGGTAGTAACCGCCGTAACAAGCCAGCTACTCCCCCCTTTGTGAGTGCAGATCCTTTATTCCACATTTCCTCTTGCTGTTGAAGCTAGAACGATGTTGGAGTCACAGTAAGCATGTGTACGTTTATTGAATAAGGGTATTGTCTCCAGGCAGTAGCCATCATTCTGGCGAGTCACCCACTCTTCATTGGCGGCCTCTTGACTTTATGGATCCACAGTGTTTATCCCACGCCCCTTTGAAGTCCTTCACAGTTCTGGTCTTCACCACATCCTCCGGAAGGGCATTCCAGGCATCCACCACCCTCTCCGTGAAGAAATACTTCCTAACATTGGTTCTGAATCTTCCTCCCTGGAGCTTCAAATCGTGACCCCTGGTTCTGCTGATTTTTTTCCTATGGAAAAGGTTTGTCGTTGTCTTTGGATCATTAAAACCTTTCAAGTATCTGAAAGTCTGTATCATATCGCCTCTGCTCCTCCTTTCCTCCAGGGTGTACATATTTAGATTCTTCAATCTCTCCTCGTACGTCATCCGATGAAGATCCTCCACCTTCCTGGTCGTCCTTCTCTGTACAGCTTCCATCTTGTCTTTGTCTTTTTGTAGATACGGTCTCCAGAACTGAACACAGTACTCCAGGTGAGGCCTCACCAAGGACCTGTACAAGGGAATAATCACTTCCCTTTTCTTACTCGATATTCCTCTCTCTATGCAGCCCAGCATTCTTCTGGCTTTTGCTATCGCCTTGTCGCATTGTTTCGCAGACTTCATATCATTAGACACTATCACCCCAAGGTCCCTCTCCTGCTCCGTGCACATCAGCCTTTCCCCCCCCATCGAATACAGTTCATTCGGGTTTCCACTCCCCATATGCATGACTTTGCACTTCTTGGCATTGAATCTCAGCTGCCATATCTTCGACCACTCTTCCAGTTTCCTTAGATCCCGTCTCATTCTCTCCACTCCTTCCGGCGTGTCCACTCTGTTGCAGATCTTAGTGTCATCCGCAAAAAGACAAACCTTGCCTTCTATCCCGTCCGCAATGTCGCTCACAAAGATATTGAACAGGACCGGTCCCAACACCCTTCCTTGCGGTACACCACTTAAAACCGCTCTCTCTTCAGAGAAGGTTCCATTTACCATCACACATTGTCTTCTGTCCGTCAACCAATTTGCAATCCAGGTCACCACCTCGGCACTCACTCCCAAGCTTCTCGTTTTATTCACCAGTCTCCAGTGCGGAACCGTGTCAAAAGCTTTGCTGAAATCCAAGTATATGATATCGAGCGCTCTTCCTCGATCCAATTCCTTGGTTACCCAGTCAAAAAAGTCAATCAGATTTGTCTGACAGGATTTTCCCCTGGTGAATCCATGTTGCCTCTGGTCCATCAATTCTCCGGACTGTAGATAGTTTACTATTCTCTCTTTCAGCAGGACTCCATTACTTTTCCCACCACCGAAGTGAGGCTGACCGGTCTGTAGTTGCCAGCCTCCTCCCTGTTCCCACTCTTGTGAAGCGGGACCACCACCGCTCTTCTCCAATCACTCGGCACCACTCCCGTTTCTTGGGATCTATTGAACAGGTCACACAGCGGAGCTGCCAGAACATCTCTGAGCTCCCTCAATATCCTTGGATGAATCCCATCAGGCCCCATGGCTTTGTCCACTTTCAGGTTCTTTAGCTCTTCCCACACATTTTCTACTGTAAAAGGATTTTCATCTATTCCACTTCCCACCAGTTTTTTGTTGTGTAGAGATGGTCCTTCTCCAGGGTCTTCTTTAGTGAACACAGAGCTGAAGTATTCGTTTAATATTTCTGCCATTTCTTCGTCTCCCTCCACACATTGATCATTACCACCTTTCAATTTCACTATACCACTTTGGATCTTTCTCTTTTCGCTGATGTATCTGAAAAATGTTTTGTCACCATTTTTTATCTCCTTGGCAATCCTCTCTTCCGCTTGACTTTTTGCCAACTTGATTAATTTCTTTGTTTCCCTCAGTTGATACAAATATTCTTCTTTGTGTTCCTCCCTTTGGGATCTTTTATATGTCTTGAATGCTGTTCTTTTAGCTTTAATTTTGTCAGCCACCTCCTTTGAGAACCAGATAGGTTTCAATTTTCTTTTGCTTTTCTTTACATTTCTAACATATAGAGCAGTTGCCTTGGTGATTGCTCCTTTTATTGATCCACTGCTGATCTACATCTCTCTCGTTCTCCCATTCTTTAAGTTCTTCCTCCAGGTACTTCCCCATTTCCTCAAAGTCTGTGTTTTTGAACTGTAAAACTCGGGTCTTTGTGGTTCTTTTCCCTATTCTTTTAGTGATATTAAACCATACCGTTTGATGATCACTGCTGCTGAGGTGGGCACCCACCTGGACATCTGAGACATTATCTGCATTAGTGAGCACTAAGTCGAGTATAGCTCCTTCTCTGGTGGGTTCCAACACCATTTGTTTGAACAAAGATACTTGCATGGCATCCACTATCGCTCTGCTATTTTAGTTTCTGCAGATGGGATTTTCCAGTCTACATCTGGCATATTAAAGTCACCCACGATCACCACTTCTCCCTTCTTACCTATCTTATGGGATGTCTTCAACCAGGTCTCTGTCCAGCTCTTCCTTTTGGTTTGGAGGCCTGTAAACCACTCCAATATAAATGGACGCTCCGTCATCTTTTTTTAGGTCGAGCCATAGAGCTTCTTCCTTACCCCAACTTCCTTGTAGCTCAGATGCTTGGATGTTGTTTCTGACATAAAGAGCCACACCTCCCCCTTTTCTATCCTCTCTGTCCTTCCTTAACAAGTTATAGGTCACACAGAGAGTTAGTGACAGAGACGATGTGAACTTGGAACTCAAGAGTTCAAATGGTCGGTGCTGTAACCGGTAGGGCATTCTTCATTCTGATGACCTAACGGTTGATGGTTTGTTGTTTCATGCAAGAGACACAGGCTTGGGGATGATTTGGGGATTACTTTCCCTCAGAAAGTCCTAGATTAGGACTTCCCAAACCTGTTCTGGTAACCCCCACAGCCAGGGACATAAACTGTTCAATTTCCCATGGAGGGGCACAGGGCCAAAATTGGGAAAGGCACAGGCTTATTCATTTATATGTATTTATTATTTATATGTCTAGAAGCCACCTTTCATGAACAATTGATTACGTAGTTAAAAAAATACTATATATTTTTGACTCTATAAATTGAAGCCCAAGATCCGGAATAAAAATCAATAAACTTTCATTACATGAATTAAAACAAATTTATTATAGCTAACCAGAGGAAGCATTGAAGAGTAACTAACTACAGAGAGCACAAATGAGAAGAAATACATTCAGTCCATGCACTGCTAGACTTCTTTATCACTGAATATATTTGTTATGATTGGTCCTGCCTGGATAAACTTATTAGCTATAATGGTGAGCTTCATCTCCCAAACTATCATGTTATGTCCATGTAGAACAGCCCCATGATTGAGTCTGGCTTGCCCCCATGTTTAACTGCAGAAAGATCTTCATTCTATGAAGGCGTTAGAATGACCTTCCTGATGTACATGATGAAACAGGTATACGAGATAGTAGATAGTAAGGCTGATTTTAGTCAGCTTTGACAGTTCTGGTATTTACTTTCACATATGTTTCCCTTGTGTCCCACTCAAAAGATCAGACACATCCTGAACAGCTGAAAGTTTTACTTTCCTTGTGCATATCATGATGAAGCTGTAATGGAGAAATAACCAGGTCAGTTGAGAAAGACCCTGCAATTGATGTGCTATCAATCTCTCCAATGGCAAACTTTTCCACAGTTGCTCACGTGTTGGGACACCTCCAAGGGAAACTGCTACAGATATTATTAACCACATCATAAAAGATTTTCCCGTAGAATCAGACTGGTGAGACTCGTGTGTCATGGAGGCTTTCTGTGCATAGGAAGGATGGGATTTTCTAAATCTGAGTCTTTTGCTGTCATGGTAGGCTGACTGGAAATCTTCAAAGTTTATTCATATTTATATTCCACTTTCTGCAGCACTGCAAAGTGGATTACATTCAAGTACTGTAGGTATTTCCCTATCCCCAGAGGGCTTACAATCTAAGACCTGGATTCACCATTCTTTCACAGAATGGTGAATCCAGCAAAAACAGGGGGCAGTGGTCCTGTGAAAGCCTGCACACCACCACGGTGTTTTTGCTGCCAGCTTTTGCACCTTTCACAGTGGTGAAAGGTGGTGCTACTGGCAACGATAATGGAGGATAAAGTGACTTGCCCAAGGTCACAAGATCTGCCAGTGGGACTCAAACCCTGGTCTCTTGGTTTATAAGCCCACTGCTCTAACCACTAGACTACTCCTCCACTATTATGTAACACCTCATCCTAGAGCTCAAAGCAAGGTACACATTACAGAAAAATAAATATAGTAAACAATCATAAATAAGGTCATAAAAACAATAAAACAGTCACAGGTCATAATATTATTGAAAAAGCCTGATATAAAAACGAATTTAAAAAATCAGTGAAAATAGAAACAACAGAATAAAATAAAATAAATAAACTATTTTAACCAATTGAACTTTTGAGAACCAGGAAAGCAGTAGCTTTGTACTCTCGGTGATGGACACCAAAAGTTCTGCTTGATGGAATAATAGGTAACTTTTTTGAAGTGTAACCTCTTTTTCATTGATGGGCTATATCCTAAAGTTCCATAAAAGTATTTCTATTTTGGGGCTGTCTCCAAACGGTCCTCTCCCCATATTCTTGTCCCAAGGGACTGGTCCTTGTCTGCTGGGAGGAAGAATGACCTTCTAGGCCCAGGCAGGTAAAAAGAATCAAATTTCAACTGTGTGTTATTCTGGCTCTTTGGAGACAGGTACATGGACAAAACAGGCTGGATTCACTGGATGGGTGTTCATAATAAAGTTTACTATAATTGATTGCAAAAGAATTAAGATGCATAAATAAGGCTGTGTCCAGTTTCATCTAGGTTCATCAGCCATATGAGAGTACAGATGTAAAGTGCCTCTCCCTCTGTGGAGGTTTCTATTCGTACTGGGGCTTGGAATTTGTTTATCATCCATGGGGTAGAATGAAAACATATCCCAAGGTGGCTGGGGTATCCCAACTGTGATGGACATTCTCTTCCCCATAGTACTTGAGGTCCAAATGGTACTCTTGAGTTCCAACCTGGCTGTGTCCTGTGTCCCAGGGGCGGGAAACTCTATTGGGGAGTCTCCAGATGTCCTTCTCCTCATTTTTCTCTCAAATTCCTATTCAATTCAGACAGATTCAGCCCTCCAGGAGGAAAAGCCTCTAGCTGGATACAGTTCTTAAAGTTTCCAGCCCTAGGTAAGAAAGGTGGCAGAAAAAAATCTTAAGAACATAAGAACATATCATACTGGGTCAGACCAAGGGTCCATCAAGCCCAGCATCCTGTTTCCAACAGTGGCCAATCCAGACCATAAGAACCTGGCAAGTACCCAAAAACTAAGTCTATTCCATGTTACTGTTGCTAGTAATAGCAGTGGCTATTTTCTAAGTCAACTTAATTAGTAGCAGGTAATGGACTTCTCCAAGAACTTATCCAAACCTTTTTTAAACCCAGCTATAGTACCTGCACTAACCACATCCCCTGGCAACAAATTCCAGAGTTTAATTGTGCATTGAGTGAAAAAGAATTTTCTCTGATTAGTTTTAAATGTGCTACATGCTAACTTCAAGGAGTGTCCCCTAGTTTTTGTATTTTTTGAAAGAGTAAATGACTAAATTAACATTTACCCATTCTATTCCACTCATGATTTTATAGACCTCTGACATATCTTCCCTCGGCCTTCTTTTCTCCAAGCTGAACAGCCCCTTCAGTCTTTTTCCCTAGGGGAGCCATTCTATCCTCCTTATGTTCTCTTACGGGTACATTTTAAAACCCTCACGTACACGTATATGTGCACATGTTTCTTGGTGCGTGCACATGGATGTGCCGATTTTATAACATGTGTGTGTTGCTGCGCGCATGTTATAAAATACGATATCTGTGCACACATGCGCACCCAATTTTATAATCAGCTCGCACATGTGCGGGTGGGTTCAGACTTTCGCACAAAACAGGGGATTTTCTAAAAAACACATGGCCTTCCACAGTTTTCTATCCCCCTAGCTACCCTTCCTACCTTTTCCCCTCTCCTCTCCTCTCCTCTCCTCTCCT
Source organism: Rhinatrema bivittatum (assembly GCF_901001135.1). NCBI lineage: Eukaryota > Metazoa > Chordata > Amphibia > Gymnophiona > Rhinatrematidae > Rhinatrema > Rhinatrema bivittatum. Next base: position 356,455,103 of record NC_042617.1, on the reverse strand, counting down.
CCCCGACCCCTAACACCTACCTATCTAGCTTAATTGTTTTTGTTAAATATCATACTGTTCCTTTGGAGCAGACGTAAGTTCCCCACTCCGCCCCGCCCCTTTTACTGAGCCCAGCACTTCCGCATGTATCATGGCCAAGCCATTTCTAAAATGCACTTGGTGCGTGCACGGCCCGGCCACGTGCATATCTCCCAGTATTTGCATGCACCAGGCTTTTAAAATTTGGCCCTAAACTGCTCTACCTCTTCCAATGCAACTGAATATTTTGTGATATGCTGCAACCAGAACTGCACACTCCATGGAGTGATTCAGAGACATTATGACAGTCTCCATTTTATTCTCCATCCCTTTCCTAATAATTTCTAACAGGCTGCTTGTTTTTTTGACCACTGCTCCATATTGAGCCAAGGATTTCAAAGTATTGTCTACTATGACACTGAGATCCTTTTCCAGGGTGGTAAGTCCTAATATGGAACCTAACATCGTGTATCTACAGCATGGATTACTTTTCCCCATATGCATCACTTTGCACTTGTTCACATTAAATTTTATCTGCCATTCGAATGCCCAGTCTCGCAAGGTTCTCCTGCAATTTTTCACACTCTACTTGTGATTTAACAATTTGGAATAATTTGTCTCGTCTGCAAATTTGATCACCTCTGTCGTTGTTCCCCTTTCCAGATCATTTATAAATATATTAAAAAGCACCAGTCTTAATACAGATCCCTGAGGCACTCCACTATTTACCCTTGAGAAAACTGACCATACAGTGCTACATTTCCTCTTGGTTTGCAATCCACAATTGGACATTGCTTTCTATCCCATGACTTTTTAATTTTCTCAGGAGTCTCTTACGGAGAACTTTGTCAAATGCTTTCTAAAAATCAAAATACACTGCATCCATTGGCTCACGTTTATCCACATGTTTATTAATCCTTTCAAAAAAATGTAGCAGATTGATGAGGCAAGATTCCCTCGTGTAAATCCATGCCTTTCTATATGTTTTGTGATTTTGTTATATAGAATAGTTTCCACAATTTTTCCCAGCACCGAAGTCAGACTCAGAGGTCTATAGTTTCTAGGATCACCTTGAGAGCTCTTTTTAAAGGTTGAGGTTACATTGGCGCTAATCTTCAGGTACAATAGACAATTTGAATGATAGGCTACAAATTACTGGTAATAGATCTGCAATTTTATTTTTGAGTTCTTTTAGAACTCTGGGGTATATACCACCTGGTCCAAGTGATTTCCTACTCTTTAACTTACCAATCTGCCTTATTACTTCTTTTAGCTACACCATGATTTGTTTCAGTTCTTCTGAATCATCACCACTGAATACAGTTTCTGGCATGTGTATCTCCCCAACATTATCTTCAATAAACTCCAAAGCAAATAATTAAGTCTTTCCACGATGGCCTTATTTTTCCTAAGTGCTCGTTTAACCCCTTGATCTTCTAACAGTACAACCGACTCCATCATAGGCTTCCTGCTTCGGATGTTTTTTAAAAGGTTTTTATTATGAATTTTTGTCTCTAAGGCCAGATTTTATTTTCAGATTCCCTTTTATCTCACCTTCTCAATGTTTTACATCTAACTTAACAATGCTTCTGCTTTTTCCTATTTTCTTCAGTTTTATCCTTTTTCCAGTTTTTGAAAGAATTTTTTTTTTAGCTAAAATAGCCTTTCTCAATTCACTTTTTAACCATGCCAGCTGTTGTTTGGCCTACCTTCCACTTTTTAAATGTGTGGCATACAGCTGGATTGGACTTCCAAGATGATATTTTTAAACAATGAGCACACCTGATGTCAACTCTTAACCTTTGTAGCTGCACCTTTCAGTTTTTTTCTCATTTGTTTCATCATCTCCCTTTTGAAAGTTAAATGCTAACTCATTAGATTTCCTTAGTGTCTTCCCTCCACTTATCAAGTCAAATTAATCATGTTATGATCACTCTTACCTCTGAAACCAAATTATGTGTACCACTAAAATAGCTACCCCCCATGACTGTTCTTGTACCAGCTGCTCCATGAAGCAGACATTTATTTCATCTAGAAACTTTACCTCTTTAGCATGTCTTGCTGTGACATTTACTGAGTCAGCCCTGAGGTAATTGAAATCACCTATTTCTACTGTGTTGCTAATTTGGTTAGCTTCCCTAATTTATGTTAGTCTCCCTTTAAAGGTTTAATGCAAGAGCTGTAGATTTACCTAATGTCCTCCCTCCAGTTATTATGTCAAATGTAACTGCACTAAGATCGCTGTTGCTGAATGGCCCCACCACCGTTAACTCTTTAGGTCTAAAATGGCTCCCCTCTCATCAGTTCACAGACCAACTGCTCCATGAAGCAGTCATTTATTTCCATCTAGAAACTTTATCTCCCTAGCATGTCCTGATTTTGCATTTACCCAGTCAATATTGGGGAAACTGAAATCTCATAAGAACATAAGATATGCCATACTGAGTCAGACCAAGGGTCCATCAAGCCTAGTATCCTGTTTCCAGCAGTGGCCAATCCAAGTCACAAGTACCTGGCAAGTACCCAAACATGAGATAAATCACAAACTACTATTGCTTATTAATTACCGCAATAGCAGTTTATGGATTTTTCTTCAAGAAACTTATCCAAACCTTTTTAAACCCAGTTACACTAACTGCTATAACCACATCCTCTGGCAATGAATTCTAGAGCTTAACTATGTGCTGAATGAAAAAGAATTTTCTTTGATTTGTTTTAAATGAGCTACTTGCAAACTTCATGGAGTGCCCCCTGGTCCTTCTAGTATCTGAGAGAGTAAATAACCAATTTACATTAACTTGTTCAAGTCCTTTCATGATTTTGTAGGTTTCTATCATATCCCCCCTCAGTCGTTTCTTCTCCAAACTGAACAGCTCTAACTTCTTTAGTCTTTCCTCATAGGGCTGCTGTTCCATGCCCTTTATCATTTTGAAAGGCCTTCTCTGCACGTTCTCCAGTGCAGCTATATCCTTTTTGAGATGCGGTGACCAGAATTGCACACAGTATTCAAGGTGCGGTCTCACCATAGAGCAATACAGAGCCTTTATGACATCCTCCATTTTATTTGGCATTCCCTTCCTAATAATTCCTAACATTCTGTTTGCTTTTTTGATCGCCACAGCACACTGAGCCGAGGATTTCAATGTATTATCCACTATGATGCCTAGATCTCTTTCCTGGGTGGTAACTCCTAAGATAGAACCTAACATTGTGTAACTACAGCAAGGGTTATTTTTCCCTATGCATCACTTTGCTCTTGGCCACGTTAAATTTTATCTTCCATTTGGAAGCCCAATCTTCCAGTCTAGCAAGGTCCTCCTGCAATTCATCACAATCTGCTTTAGATTTAACTACTCTACATAATTTTGTTTCATCTGCTAATGTAATCATCTCACTCATCATATCCTTTCCAGATCATTTATAAATATATTAAAAAGCATCGGTCCAAGTAGAAATCCCTGAGGCACTCACTGTTTACCTTTTTCCACTGTGAAAATTGACCATTTAAACCTACTCTCTGTTTTTTGTCTTTTAACCAGCTTGCAATCCTCAAAAAGACATCATCTCCTATCTCATTTCTTTTTAGTTTTCTTAGAAGCCTCTCGTGCGGGACTTTGTCGAACTCCTTCTGAAAATCCAAATACACCACATCTACTGGTTTACCTTTGTCCACTTGTTTATTTACCCCTTCAAAAAAATAGGAGATTTGTGAGGCAAGACTTCCCTTGGGTAAATCCATGTTGTCTGTGTCCCATCAAACCATGTCTATCTAGATGTTTTGTGATTTTATTCTTTATAAGTTTCCACGATTTTTCCTGACACTGAAATCAGGCTCACCAGTCTATAGTTTCCCGGATCACCCCTGAATTCCTTTATAAATATAGGGGTTACATTGGCCATCTTCCAATCTTCAGGTACATTGGATGATTTTAATGAGAGGTTACAAATTAATTAAAATAGGTCTGAAATTTCATTTTTTAGTTCTTTCAGAACTCAGGGTGTATACCATCCAGTCCAAGTGATTTACTGCTCTAGTTTGTCAGTCAGGCCTACCATGTCTTCCAGGTTCACCATGATTTGGTTCAGTTGATCTGAATCATCACCCATGAAAACCTTCTCCTGAATAGGTATTTCTTCAACATCCTCGTCAGTAAACACCAAAGCAAAGAAATCAATCATCTTGTCATGATGGCCTTATCTTCTCTAAGTGCCCCTTTAACCCTTTGATCATCCAATGGTCCAACCGACTGCCTCAAAGACTTTCTGCTTTGGATATATTTTAAAAAGTTTTTATTGTGAGTTTTTTCCTCTATGGACAACTTCTTTTCAAATTCTCTTTTAGCCTGTCTTATCAATGTCTTACATTTAACTTGCCAGTGCTTATGCTTTATCCCATTATTACTGTGCTTCCAAATTTGTTAGCTACCCTAGTCTCTTTATCATCAGTCTGTTCATTTTGGACAGATGGATGGTAGTATACCCCCACCACTATACTCGTCCCCATCACACATGGAATTTCCACCCATAATGATTTTTCTGTGCATTTAGTATCCTGCAGGATCTTTATCCTTTTGGACTCTATGCCTTCCCTAATATAAGGCACCCCCCTCCTCCATCAAGTTGCTCCTCCCTATCACTGTGATATAATTTGTACCCTGGTATGGCACTACCCATTGGTTCTCAAATCTTCCACCATGTCTCTGAGATGCCAATTAAGTCTATCTCATTATTCACTACTATATACTCTAACTCTCCCATCTTATTTCTGTAAATACACACTCCTTTGTTTAAGTTTTTGTCTCTCTTGGTACATTGGTCTAGCTCAGGGGTGGGCAGTTCCGGTCCTCGAGGGCCACAAACCAGTCTGGTTTTCAGGATATCCCTAATGAATATGCATAGAGAGATTTACATGCACTCTGCCTCAGTTGTATGCAAATCTATGTCATGCATATTCATTAGGATATCCTAAAACCTCGACAGGTTTGTGGCCCTCGAGGACTGGAATTGCCCACCCCTGGTCTAGCTAGACCGTGGTGCAAGGATACTTAGTTTGGTTTTTATTTCCAAAGCATGGATGACATATCTCCTCTCCAGGTTCCGCTGTCTCCATGGATGCCTGATCTGAGGAACTTCTTCTTTTCTTCTCATCTATATTCCCTATTCTTTAATTAAAGTAAAATGGGAAAGGACTGACTATTCTGTGAAATTCTTCCAAAGATATAACTAACAATGAGATGTTCCCTCAGTGAATTCTTGAAGGTTTCTTGAAACTGTGTTTGTCTGTTAGGGTAAAAATAAAATGATAAGCAATATTCCCTGTTCTTCAATATATCAGAGAGAGTAAGTGGACAGCAATTGCAGAGAAACAGTCATTCACACTGCTCTTTGCTTTTATACTTTCTGTCTCTGCACAAAATTTCCTTTCCCTGTCACAGTAACCCTGGTTCAGGTGTAGCTCTGCTGCTACTTCTGTTATTTTTAATTCTCTGTGTTGGGACATCAATCCAGATGTTACCCTGCTTATAATTTGATAGTTCTCTGATATATGCATACAGCTGCTGCCTCTGCAGTTAACTTGTAGTAGTGAGGTTCAACAGATTGTTGTCTCAAAGTCTCTGGGATAAAACTCTTCACTAACACTTAAGCAGAGATAGGTTTGCACTAAGTATATAATTTTCTCAGATAGCAAACAATAGCAACTCCAATAAGAGTACTTCAATAGATAGGCATTGGTCATCAGAAATGACAATATGAAACCCAAATGAATATATCCTTCACAATTTTATACACAAATTTCTTTCCTCAATAAGCTGAATCAATAAACCCGTGTCTTCGATAACAATAACTAAAGATCCTGCTTCTTACTTTCAGGAATAATACAAAAAAACAAAACAGATTTCAATCTCTTTCATACACACATCACATGCATTCAAAGCCTTGTATATTTATTTATTCCGAGATTTATATGCCGCTTATTCACAGCACTAAGCAGCTAACAAAAAGAGCATACATACATATTATCCACTTATTCTCTCTGTGGCTTTTGCTTCTCAGAGGCACCAGAACAGGTCCTGTGAAAGAGCTAGAGCAAGGCACCTCTACTCCTGTGCTGTGGCAGCTGCTACTCTGGCCAAAATCATACAACCAGAACATCTTCTGATGAAGTGGTGGTCATCCTCTGCTGATGATGTAAAAGAAAATAGTACCCACGGGTCCTCAGAGAAAGTATTTAGAGGGGTATAAGCCATCCCTTACTCCCTGCTTTGGATTAACCAGCACGGACAAGGATTTTTAGTGCTCTTTAAACCAACTGATTAGTGTTACAAAATAAAAATCCATTCAAGCCAAAGCACTTTAGAAGCTGAGGTGTTTCTACACTGGCCCCTTTACCCCGGTTTCCCAAGAGGGAACTCTAAATAACTTGGAAATCTGCCAAGCCAGAATGCAAGTAGTTAGCCCAGGGCTTCCCAAACCTATCCTGGGGACCCCACAATCAGCTGGGTTTTCAGGATATCCACAATGTATTTATTTTTATTTATTAAAATATTTATAACCCGCTTATAATAATAAAATCATGCTAAGCGGCGCACAAGATAAATAAACAATGAAAGCATACATTTCATTAAGCAAAAACATTTTAAAATCAGGACCAAGAATTCGCTCAGTTTCCAATATCTAAAAACTCTTCTATGAATAGAATTGTTTAAAATTTTTTTTTCTAAATATCTTAAGCAATGAATAGGCATGAGATAAATTTGCATATTCTGAGTCTCCATGATATGCAAATGTATCTCATGAATATTCATTGTCGACATCCTGAAAACCCAACAGGCTTTGGGATCCCCAGGACAGGTTTGGGAAGCCCTGAGTTAGGCATCAGCAAAATCCAAACCGGATTACAACAATTGAATGGATCAGAGTTAAATTTGACACTAAAATCCAATGTTAGCATTATTTTTCATTCAGATTATTTTAAACAACCACTTTTAGAAGTTAATATGATATTTCTCTTTGCATTCCATTTTCTCTTACCCTGAATCTCCCCCAAAATGCAGCGGACAAACTATTCGGTACATCCAGGTTTCTTGACATTTTTTCACTTAAATAAAGCTCAAGTTGGGGGTCTCTCTCTCCAGTTAGGGGTATTTTGTGCCTCTTTTAGGTCAGTTTCTCCATTTTATTCATTTTAAATACTTTAATGGGTGCTGGAATCATGGCTGTTTTTGCCCCTTCAAATTCCTCAAAAACCCAATTTGAGGACAGTCTAGGGGTTCAGAACATTCCCTCAAATGAGTCCTGTGTTTATTTTGTTCAACTTTGGCCTTTTTTAAAGAGTTTTAAACACCTTTATTGCTGCATCTGCCATTTTGAAATCACTCTGAAACTTACGTGGGACTCTCCCCGGGCTTCCCCAACTTCCATTCAGGGGTTTAATTTTTCTATATATAGTTCTGTTTATTTTTAACTTTTTATTTAAGCTATGTCTGACCCTGGAAGTGACATCAAGGGATCTCTGGGCAGCATGGACTGACTTCCTATTAGCATCGGGGGCTTGCCTAGAACCCCCAGTGCTATGCCTTGCCTCCTCCCAGTATCATCAGTTTCCCCAACACTGCTGCTGCAAATTTAACTGGCAACCTACAAGTCTGTTCAGCCATTGCCTTCACAGCACAGCAGCCAAGATATTTTTTTTTTTGAAATGTGCGTTTATTGGTATTTTACACTGTATAACAATATTACTATGGAATTTCAAACACACAATCCTTATATAGAGCATTTACATCATACATTGTTCCAATAGCAGAGGTATTTGAATCCCTTTTCCCCTTCCCTCCCACTCCAACCCTTGCCTTTTCAACCAGTGCTTTCTAGTGCAAGTTGCTTCCTTCCCAAGTAAGAGAGCTGATGCCGCTATGTTATTCAGGGTTCACCTTGGAAGGCCTGGGGATAACATCCGAGCTCTTTTGCTTCCCTTGCATCTCATCTGAAGGTGTTCTAGAGAATTACTCATTGAGTCTGATCGTCTAGCGGGAGTGATGTTAGAAAGTCCTTCCAAATTCGCTGATGAAGAGATCTCTTCTTTCTTGAAGTATCCACTGCGGATCTGAGTTCTAGTAGGTATAAGTCCAACATTAGTGTTCTCCAGGCTGACACTGTAGGGCCAGATGTTTCTAGCCATTTGGCTAATATTAGCTTCTTTGCCACTAAACATCCTTTAATCAAGAGAAATTTAGTCGACTCTTCCCAAACTGTCTCTGAGTCTATATAGCCTATTACACAAAAAGCTGGTGACCAGAGGAAAGTGATTTTGAGTATTTGCTTGAAGAAAACAATGCAAAAACGTTGCTGCCTATTATGAGCATTTGAGACATTTATTCAAGCTTATTATGTTTGCTTGAAAAGCTTTTCTAGGCCAAAATATCAATCTGTGAAGAATTAAAAAATGTAACTCATGGAATATTACATTTTGTATCACTTTGTTTACTGCACTGTTACATGCACATATTTCTTCATCTGACAGAGTACAATTTAATTCCACAGACCATGCATCCGCCAGCGTTTTCCAGATCTCATAGCTAGTGTTATTATGGAAAAACGTATACATCAATGAGATGTTTTATGATTGACGAACAAATGCAGCAAATACTGAAATGATCCATTTGTGAGACTTGTCTCAGATGCCTGTTGTCTCATATTGACATGATGCCAAAGCTGTAAGTATGTGAAAAAGTCTGACAATTGGAAATCTAGAGTTTGACAGCAAAATTCAAACGATTGCATCTTCCCTGTTTGTAAATCTACAAAAGGCCGCAGATCCATGACTCCCATATCTGGTAGAGATGAAAATCGTTTAGCCAATGATCGGGGGAAAGCTGGGGTTACCTCACAGGGGTAAACAGAGAGTAGGTGTAGCAAAATCAGGGGAACCATATTCAATATGTATAAGAGTTTGGGGATTAGTGCCCAGGGATGCATATAGGGAAAAATAACCCATGCTATAATTACACAATGTTGGGTTCCGTATTAGGTGCTACAACCCAAGAAAGAGATCTAGGTGTCATAGTGGATAACACATTGAAATCGTCGGTTCAGTGTGCTGCGGCAGTCAAAAAAGCAAACAGAATGTTGGGAATTATTAGAAAGGGAATGGTGAATAAAACGGAAAATGTCAAAATGCCTCTGTATCGCTCCATGGTGAGACCGCACCTTGAATACTGTGTACAATTCTGGTCGCCGCATCTCAAAAAATATATAATTGCAATGGAGAAGGTACAGAGAAGGGCTACCAAAATGATAAGGGGAATGGAACAACTTTCCTATGAGGAAAGACTAAAGAGGTTAGGACTTTTCAGCTTGGAGAAGAGACGACTGAGGGGGGATATGATAGAGGTGTTTAAAATCATGAGAGGTCTAGAACGGGTAGATGTGAATCGGTTATTTACTCTTTCAGATAGTAGAAAGACTAGGTGGCACGCCATGAAGTTAGCATGGGGCACATTTAAAACTAATCGGAGAAAGTTCTTTTTTACTCAACGCACAATTAAACTCTGGAATTTGTTGCCAGAGGATGTGGTTAGTGCAGTTAGTATAGCTGTGTTTAAAAAAGGATTGGATAAGTTCTTGGAGGAGAAGTCCATTACCTGCTATTAAATTCACTTAAAGAATAGCCACTGCCATTAGCAATGGTAACATGGAATAGACTTAGTTTTTGAGTACTTGCCAGGTTCTTATGGCCTGGATTGGCCACTGTTGGAAACAGGATGCTGGGCTTGATGGACCCTTGGTCTGACCCAGTATTGCATTTTCTTATGTTCTTAACTAAAGCCACTCTTCCCATTATAGATAGGAGAAGATGATGCCAGCTCTCCAGTTTTGTATGAAACTCTTGTATTATGGGAAAAATGTTTAACTGGTACCACGTGTTGGGATCCCCATTGATCTTGATGCCCAGGTGTCTGATAGCGTTCCCAGCCCAGAGTAATGGAAAATTTGGCCAGTGACCCTTCAGAAGTACCGCTACATCTATGGCCTCTGATTTTGACAAATTTAATTTTAAGTCTGAGAAGCTTCCAAAGTTTGCAATGATCTGTAATACCATTGGCAGGGTATCTCTTGCCTTTGTCAGTGTCATTAGAATATCGTCTGCGAATAACATTAACTTCAATTCATGTTTTCCTATATTCATGCCATGAACCTTATGCTTGGTCTTTATTTTATGTACTAACGGCTCCAAGGTGAGAATGAACAATAGCGGTGAGAGGGAACACCCTTGCCTTGTGCCTCTCCCTAGTTTGAAAGAGGCCATGGTCATGCCATTTATCATTAAAGATGACTCTGGTTTTTGATAGAGGATACTAATCGCTTGCTTTATTGACCCTAGGAATCCAAATTTGTCCAAGATAACATCTAAGAAACCCCATGACACCCTGTAAAATGCTTTTTCAGCATCGAAACTTACTATCAGGGGGTCCCTGGGTCTAGTCTTTTTACAAATTTCCAAAGCTAGGAGGAGTCTGCGAATGTTTAAATTAGATTTCCTTCCATAAATGAATCCCATTTGTTCGGGGGATATCAATTTTGGCATGATCAGCCTCAAATGTGTGGCTTTGATTTTAGAATATATATTGATATCTTGATTTAATAAGGAAATTGGGCAGTATGACCCCTTCTGTGTCGGGTCTTTTCCGGGTTTAGGCAATACTACGATTGTAGCCGCTCTCATTGTTTCTGGGACATACCTGTGTTCAATCATATCATTGTATAGTGTTTTCAGGGTGCCTGGAACAAACTCTTTGAGTATTTTATCTGGGCCTGGTAACTTATATAATGGAAGGTCTTTTATGACGGAATTAATCTCTAGTTCTGTATGGGCCTATTTAAGTTCTGCAGATTGTCTTCTGATACATGAGGCAAATTTAGACCTTTAAAAAATTCTTCCATTTTTCAGGTCCATTGTATGAAGTTGCTAATAAAACTCACAAAAAGCCTCCCCTATCCCTTTGGAGGTCTGGACCCATTCTCCTTTAGTGTTTTTAATACCTGCAATGAAATTAGATTCTTGTTTGGGTTTTGTTAAGTTAGCTAATAGCTAACTTATGTTGAGAGTAAAGAGAGCATTCACTGCCTTTTGATATAGTATATTATTTAATATTTGTTGCGTATGTCTGTAGCTGTCCAGCCAGACTTTCGAGGAGTGTTGATTCATTAAAGATTTATAGTGGGCCAATTGGTGTTCTAGGTCTAAAATATGCTTGAGTCTCTTCTTTGTTTTAGCTATCACATAACTCATAATGTCCCCTCATAGTACAGCTTTGGCTGTTTCCCAGAATAAGGCTGGTTCATTAATATGTTGGGCATTAAGTTGGGAATATTGAGTCCATCGATCAAGTAGATACATTTCAAATTCAGTGTCAATGTGCAGCCACGCTGGCATCCACCATTGACCTGCTGGCCCCACCGGAGTAGTAGGCCCCATTTTACAAACTACTGGGCAATGGTCTGAGATAACCAAGGCCTTGATTTTTGTATGAAGAACATGATCAAATAAATTCGGGGATATTAATATGTAATCTATTCTTGATTTGGCGTCGTGCACTCTATCGTAATGGGTGTAGTCCTGCTCAGTGGGATGGAGCACTCTCCAGATATCTAATAGATGTAGGTTATCACAGAGAAATGGTATACCTTTGTTGAGAGCTACTTTTGCTATTTTTGCCAGTGTACATTTATCCATTTGTGGGTCAATTATACAGTTAAAGTCCCCTCCTAGTATCTTAGACCCTGACCTACATTGGGACACAGAGGAGACAATCTTAGAAAAGAAAGAATGTGAATAACACTTTGGGGCATAAATGGATGCCATTACTATTGGTTTCCCAAATATCTTCCCTTGTATTAAAATAAATCTCCCTTCGGTGTCCTACTGTTTATTTTCTAGAGTAAAAGAGATTCTCTTATGGATCAGTATGGCCACTCCACTGCTCTTAGTGGATCCAGAAGAGAAAAATATTTGAGTAAATCCCCTCTTGCACAATTTGAGGTGCTCAGAATCTGTCATGTGGGTTTCTTGTAATAAGGCTATACTGCATTTTAATCGATTGAGATGGGATATGACTTTTTTTGTGTTTGATGGGGAACCCAAACCTGCCACATTCCAAGAAATATACATTATAGGATCAGTCATCATTCAAGTTTATACAAGCAATGTATGGGTTTTTCACCATCCCTTTGTGTCATATGGCCATCCAGCACATAGCCAATAGCTCCATTGCCCCATAATTGGGGAGAGTGATATTGTAGAACCCTGATTCATAAGGTTCTAATAATTCTAAATGAATTTTGTAAGAGCATACGTGAGCGCCCCTTCCTCCTGCTGAGCATTAATAAGACACTTCCAATGAGTAGGCCTCTAATATGATTCTTGCCCCCTACCAATTTTGAAATGATTGTGTACATAGCGCTTGTTGAAGCAAGTCAAATTCCCCTCTCCCTCTCCCTGTTTCCCCATCCTCTCTGAAGGAGCAATATGTGGAGCAAGGTAACTGTACCCCTTTTCCTGTTCCAACATTCCCCTTTCATGTATCAGCATTCTCTTGTGTCAGAGAACTGGGGGAACTTTATGCTCATGGCCCATATTGCTTGTAAGGAAATTAGAAAAAACAATTATTAGGCATGATACAGACATGAAACGTCTTTTAACTTTCATATTTGTGATAGAAACTCAATAATAGCATCTAGCTGTAACATTGCAACTCTCGTAAGATGTGCACCAGCATAACATTAGCCATTGGACTGATATTAATCAAGTAGTGATAGATTCCATAAAACGCTTGGCCTCCTCTGCTTTCTTAAAGAGATGTTGTGTGCCATTGTGCCATACCCGTAGCTTCGATGGATATTGTAGTGCAAAATGGATTTTGCTGTTTGCTAAAGATGAACAGGGATCTGTACTTGGACTGGTGCTTTTCAATATATATATAAATGATCTGGAAAGGAATACGACGAGTGAGGTTATCAAATTTGCGGATGATACAAAATTATTCAGAATAGTTAAATCACAAGCAGACTGTGATACATTACAGGAGGACCTTGCAAGACTGGAAGATTGGGCAACCAAATGGCAGATTAAATTTAATGTGGACAAGTGCAAGGTGTTGCATATAGGGAAAAATAACCCTTGCTGTAGTTACACGATGTTAGGTTCCATATTAGGAGCTACCACCCAGGAAAAAGATCTAGGCATCATAGTGGATAATACTTTAAAATCGTCGGCTCAGTGTGCTGCAGCAGTCAAAAAAGCAAATAGAATGTTAGGAATTATTAGGAAGGGAATGGTTAATAGAACGGAAAATGTCATAATGCCTCTGTATTGCTCCATGGTGAGACCGCACCTTGAATACTGTGTACAATTCTGGTCACTGCATCTCAAAAAAGAGATAGTTGCGATGGAGAAGGTACAGAGAAGGGCAACCAAAATGATAAAGGGGATGGAAAGGCTCCCCTATGAGGAAAGGCTGAAGAGGTTAGGGCTGTTCAGCTTGGAGAAGAGACGGCTGAGGGGGGATATGATAGAGGTCTTTAAGATTATGAGAGGTCTTGAACAAGTAGATGTGACTCGGTTATTTACACTTTCGAATAATAGAAGGACTAGGGGGCATTCCATGAAGTTAGCAAGTAACACATTTAAGACTAATTGGAGAAAATTCTTTTTCACTCAACGCACAATAAAGCTCTGGAATTTGATGCCAGAGGAGGTGGTTAGTGCAGTTAGTGTAGCTGGGTTCAAAAAAGGTTTGGATAAGTTCTTGGAGGAGAAGTCCATTAATGGCTATTAATCAATTATACTTAGGGAATAGCCACTGCTATTAATTGCATCAGTAGCATGGGTTCTTCTTAGTGTTTGGGTAATTGCCAGGTTCTTGTGGCCTGGTTTTGGCCTCTGTTGGAAACAGGATGCTGGGCTTGATGGACCCTTGGTCTGACCCAGCATGGCAATTTCTTATGTTCTTATGTTCTTAGATAGGCACAAACTCCCTTTGCTTGGTGGAGACTGAAAGGGAGTAGTCCTGAAATATTTTTATCTCCTTACTATCATAATATATTTTTTGTTTCTTGTGATATTCCTGTCAAATTTGCTGTTTCTGAGTAAAATTAAGAAATCTCGCAATTACTACTCTCTGCTGAGTGTTGGCCTAGCCTGTGAGCCCTTTCAATTATCAATGGTTATGTTCTGGTGGTAAATCCAGGGTCTTGGGCAGTCAATACCGCTGGCAATTTCCATTCTTCGATATTTTTGGAGAAGCTGACAAACCGCAGGTTGTTCCTCCTTGACCGATTTTCTAGGTTGTCTACTTTTTCCTCCAAGGCTGTAATTTGTGTTGTCAGTTTGTGGAGATGGCCTGTCGCCGCTAACATGTCGTCCTCGACCACTGCCACTCAGCCCTCCAGTTGATCTAGTTGGGGTCTAAGGTCAATAAAGGATTGTTTCAAACCTGCCAGCTGTTCCAATATAGTGTCAAATTTGTCTTCTGTTGCCATGTTTACTGCTGCGATAACATCTGAGATCGATACTGCAGCTACACCATCGTTACTAGTAGTGGGCGGGCTAGCGGCCATCTTGTTGGTGCCTGGCTTCCCTTTCTCCTTCTCCTTTCTCGCAATTTTCGCTGGCATGGGCATCGGGGTGCGTTGCATAAAGTTCGTAATTGACATAGAAGTTATCCCCCATCAATGGAGAGAAGTTATTTTGCGAGAGTCACAGTTGGTTAGGTTGTTTAAAGTTGGACACCCGGAGCCACCAGCAAACATGTCCTCTCACCGACACGTCATCACGTGACTCCCTTTATATATATTTTTAACCTCCCCCTTTTTTTGGTCATATATTTATGAAATATGTAACCAGGTATGTGTGGGGGACCCCAACTAATTGAATGGATGGAAGGGAGACTGCAACTCAGTTTGCTCACTTCAGGTATTGTTATTACTGCACTTGCAGCTTGCCAGACAGACCCAGCTGCTAATTAATTCTATCTTAACAGCCATCACACAATAGAAACCTTAAGAACATAGGAGCATATGAAATGTCATACTGGGTCAGATCACGAAGATCCATCAATCCCAGCATCCTGTCTCCAACAGTTGTCACTCCAGGTCACAAGCACCCGGCAGAATCCCAAAGCATAGGTCCAATCCTTTCTACTCACAGCTAGGGATAGGCAGTGGCTTTCCAAGTCTACATGGCTAATATTGGTTTATGGACTTTTCCAAATTAAAAAGGGTTCTCAAAACCAAAAAGCAAACCAGACATCACAAGAAAACACTTATCTAAACACTTTTTTAACCCAGTTATGCTGCTTTCTTGTTCAAGGTGCCTATTGTACATTATCATGCACAAAACAGCCAAAGCTTGCCTTGAAGTGAAATGGGTAAATGACTGGAAATGAACTGTCACCTCCTCAAATGAGTACAGAGACCTTATTCAAGTTACCCGAATCGTCCACAAAACAGCCACAAGCTGCAGTGAAATGTAGCAGGTAAAAAAAACCAACACGGGAAACGAGGTGCTACTCCAGACCAGTAGCCTTATTTTACCTGAGAAATGGATGCATCAAGGCTACATCTGGAGGAAGGGGAAAAAAGCGTCCAGCTACATCTAATTAAATGCAAGCAATGCTCCTTTCCGTGATCCAAACAGCTCTTTAGCAAAATCGCCAAATGCCAGAGCCCAGGAGAATGACGACCAGAACCTTGACATCTACCTTAGATATTTTTGTTGGGGAACTCCCCAGATTCTGAGTTTTCTCATTTTGGGAGAAGGAGATGCAGACGTGCTCAGGGGCCATCTGAAGATAAACGATGTAATTCCCCAGGCAGAAAACGTACAGTGGCACAAGTTTCTGCACACAAAGAACAACTAACTGGTCTGAAAGAATGATCTTGGGTTTCTTTTTTTTTTTTAATCATTTCTCTCAGATAAAACATACCCTTGTAAAAAGCAGGACCATATCTAGGAGTTTTTCCAGATGTCATTCTTCTTCCCTGAACCGGTTTCGCTCCAGTTTGATGATGTTTTCTTTGTTGTTGCTTTTTGAGGGAGTGGGGAGCTGTTCTCCATCAGTCTCCTTTTTTTCACTAACACCCGATTCACGCAAGATGTTCATATTAAATTTGTTTCTTTACCTGAAGTATTTATTTGCTTTTTTTTTTTTGCTAAACATGTTTTTTTAAACATCGAAAAGTGTTTTTGTTTTATATGTAATGATCACCATTCATAGCCCTACATGAACATACTTTTTTTTTTTTTTTCACTTTTCTAGTGGTTCCAAGTGTGGTTTACTTTGGGGAATTATTCTGTTTCTTTAGAGTATTTGTACACCTCTGACTAGATGATCCCTTTACCTTTTTGCATCTACTACTACTGACCTTTGCCTTTGGACTGGATGGGCCTCACAGGGCCGGTAACCTTCAAACCGGCGCGCATGTGCACATTTGCGCGCATACGTTGGTCCGCACCCAGGGATGCGGCCATTTTATAACATACACGCGAATATGCACCCATGTTATAAAGTAGCCTGGGCACGTGCGCGCAAAATTGTAAGTGGGCGCAAAATTGTAAGTGGGCGCGCAAATCCTGCTTCTACCACATAAAGAAGGGGATTTTAAAAGGGGCATGCACCGACGCTATTCCCAATTTCACCTGTTTCATTTTTTTCATTTCATTTAATAACGTATTAACCGCTTCACACTAACGGCAGAGGCGATGTACAATAAAACATTCATAAAACTACATTAATACAAAAACATATTTAACTAAAATAAACAAGCCATATACATAGACACATATTCTGCTACTGCTTCTGATATTAAGATCATAGATTGAGATGGAAACATAATCAATCAGTCAAAAATACCTAAAAGCCTGCTGCAAAAGAAAAGCCTTAAGTGCAGTTCTAAATGATTTATTGCAGAGAATAATCCAGTTCATCCAGTTAAGAGTTAGGTTCTCCAAACCCCCCCCCCCCCCCCCCCCCCCCCAGTTTATAGCCTTCACTCCTCCCAGTGAGCACCGACCCTTAAAATCCCACAGATTTGGCTCTGGCAGAAGTAAAGTTCAGCGGCAGAGGGGCCTTGGCGACCCCTGGATCATGTCGGTATTTACATGCACATCTTAGGTCCACACCCCG
The DNA here is from genome assembly GCF_901001135.1 of Rhinatrema bivittatum. NCBI lineage: Eukaryota > Metazoa > Chordata > Amphibia > Gymnophiona > Rhinatrematidae > Rhinatrema > Rhinatrema bivittatum. The sequence goes on along the minus strand of NC_042617.1, from coordinate 356,437,902 downwards.
AAATGACCATGCCCCGCCCAGACCATGCTCACACCCCGTCCCTTTGCGAAAACCTTCGAGATGCGCACGCCGAGGGAGATACGCGCGTATCTCGGCAGCTTTTAAAAATCTACTCGGCACCCGCGAGCCTGACTTCTTCGCACATCCCCTAATTAATGCGTGCGCCGGGCTTTTAAAATTCACCTCATTTTGTTCAGTAATGTTTTTCGTCTGTAAAACAGTGTACAAGTTACTAATGTACTGTTCAGAATCTTGCCAGGTACTTGTGACTTGGATTGGCCACTGCTGGAAACAGGATACTGGGATTGATGGACCCTCCATCTGACACAGTATTGCAAATTCTTAGGTTCTTAGCTCTGTATTTATCATCTCCTTGATCTCTTTTTTTTTTTTTCCAGTTTGTAATCTGATTTATTAATGAGTCTAACCCCAGAAGGTTGCTGGTGTTCCACAGTTAGCAGGGCTAAGATTCGGAGGCTCCTGATGTTCTTAAAATTAACCACGTTCACCAAGAGAATTAAACATCGATAGTGAATTTTTGCTTTAAGCTATTTATAATTTAACTTAAAGAATGCTGTAATAATTTTAATAGTAAAGCATTTTCATTTCATTTGCCTGCCATCTTGGCCTGGTAGCAGATGGGAACTTTAATGGCTCACATCATGAGATTATCTGGCAGAACAAGGGCTGTTCTCCTTTCTCCTTCCCGCTTCGCTGCAGTTCCAGTCGCCTTCTGAGCTGCGCGTAGATGGGTTGAATGCACGTAAGTGGATTTTCGGCAGCACCCAAGCTACTTTGCATATTGAGAGGAGTTCTAGGGGCCAGGGGGAGAAGGGCGTGTTTTGAAGCTGTGTGCTAACATTTAGATGGGCAGTATTCCCAGGGATTTCCATGGGTAAATGGGAAAAAGAATCTTTTTAAAATTGCCCCCCTCCGCAACATATGCAGGGGAAAGACTTGGTATTTTCAAAGGGAAACGTTCTGCAGGGACTTTCCCTTTGAAAATTGTCTTGCAGGTCTGCGGGCCTGCAACCACTATGGGGAGTTTCAAAATTGCCCTCCCTATTTTCGAGCAGTTCTTGTGTGACCGGTATGCTGATAATGGGGCGGATTTTAAAAGCCCTGCTCGCGTAAATCCGCCCGGATTTATGCGAGCAGGGCCTTGCGCGCCTATTTTCCATAGGCCCGCCGGCGCGCGCAGAGCCCCGGGACTCGCGTAAGTCCCGGGGTTTTTTCGAGGGGGGCGTGTCGGGGGTGTGGCCGATCGGCGCGGCGTTTTGGGGGCGGGACGCGGCGTTTCAGGGGCGGGCCCGGGGGGCGTGGTTTTGGGCCGGGGCAGTCCGGGGGCATCGCCGCGCCCTCCGGAACCGCCCCCGGATCGCGTCTCCGCGCGCCAGCAGCCTGCTGGCGCGCATGGATTTACGCCTCCCTCTGGGAGGCGTAAATCCAGGGATAAAGGTAGGGGGGGGGTTTAGATAGGGCCGGGGGGGGGGTGGGTTAGGTAGAGGAAGGGAGGGGAAGGTGAGGGGAGGGCGAAAGGGAGTTCCCTCCGAGGCCGCTCCGATTTCGGAGCGGCCTCGGAGGGAACGGAGACAGGCTGCGCAGCTCGGCGCGCGCCGGCTGCCCAAAATCGGCAGCCTTGCGCGCGCCGATCCAGGATTTTAGCAGAAACGCGCGGCTACGTGCGTATCTGCTAAAATCCAGCGTACTTTTGTTGGCGCCTGGTGCGCCAACAAAAGTACACGCTCGCGCTGTTTTATAAAATCTACCCCACTGTGAAAAATCAATCAAGAAACAGAACTTAGAGCACATCAGGAATTAGAATTTAAAAAACTTGGCTATTCTGCAACTCCTCAGCTGATTTTGCTGATAGTAAAGAACATGTTTTTAAATACTTCTTCACAGCCTGCTCTAATTTCTATTTCTTGGCCTACTTTGCAAGGGGCAGTGCTACACCGTTAAGATTGTTTACAAATTGACGGTATAAAAAAGCAAATAAATACTTTGACTTTTCATTCAGGTTTTCATACCACAGAGTGATTTTCCTCCAAACTGCAGGTCGAAACCTGAAAAGGCAAAGAAATAACTTTAATGTACTGTAAAGAAAAAAAAACATTTTGTGGTTCATTTGGAGCATTTTTTCTCTTCTGGTATTCACCCATTTACCTCAAATGTTTTAGCTTATGGGAGAGAGCAGTTTGTGCCTCCTCACGGGTTTAGTTTAAGTGTTGGTCCAAGTAGGATTTGAAATGAAGACACTTCACCTGCTTCCTTCCTGTGACTGAGCTATATAGCGTTTTGTATGCCAAACAGAAGACACCACCTGAGGGCTCATTAAGAAATGCGTCAGCATTTTTTTTTAGGTGGAGGAGAAGGTTGAGATACCTGAATGATTACTGTAAGTAATTCCCCAGTGTGCAGCACAGTCCTAAAGGAGTCTGAAACAGACAGGAGAAGGTGGTATAATTGGATTGACTGTAGGAGTTCCAAAACTATCACACAATCTCATCATTCAGAGCTGCTCGATCCAAACAGTTCACTTGTTCCATTGTTCAGCCTCCGAAGGGCAAAACTTTTAAAATTCATGTGGCAGCCACATAAAATCTCCCTTTTTAAAACTTTTAATTCATTTTATTTTATTAATTAGTTGCCTGCCAGTCACAATGCAGGATCAAAGTGATGGGCAGACAATTAATTACACCATTTATTGCCAATGTCTACGGGCTCTTCTTGCATTTTCAGACTAACCTAATACCACTTCTATAACATCAAAGTTTATGCAAGAAGAGGAAGATTTCTAACTGTTGAGCAATATGACTATACGAGGACAAAGCAACTTCGCTTATCACAAAACTTAGTGTTATACCTGCGGTCATAATGATTGCCACTCCTTTGTGGGCAGAAAGCATGGGCTTTGATTTGTCAGAGAAAGCCCCCTACAATACACGCAACCAAATGCAGGACAGTATTTAATTGCAAAACATCATCAGTTGCATTAAGCTGCCTAAGTCCACGCTCAGAAGTTATTAGAACATCTTAGGAGGAAATTTTAAAATGAGTTACACATGTAGCAGGTTTCAAAAACCCACTTTCTTGGGTAAAGTGCATTTACACATGCACTTTAAAACCCAAGTTTACGCGTGTAAATGCTTTTGAAAATCGGGCCCCTAGTAGCGAATACAATTCAAGGAGATTAAAATAGCACAGGGATGCCTGGAGTAGAGATCTTTTTCCCACTTGCTACCACTATTGCAATGTCGGAATTCAGCAGGCAAAATCGAATGCATGTTGATGCGATTAAGAGGGTCACTGTATGTTTGCGTCCAAACCCTCTGTTTGGTGAATGAAATCATTGTACGTTACAGTAATACTCAGACCAGAGTATTACACTAATGTGATCCGTTCATGACTATACTGTCACTTTTAATTCATTTTCTAGTCAAATCCTGTCAAATACTGTATTTGAGCCTTTCTTGTTGCAAACACCCTTTTCAAAAACCTTGATTGGCAGGCAATGCGGATGATCGAAAGGGCAGAGCTTTTTCCAGGATGTTCCCATAATCAGCTTTCACACAACAGATGCCAGCTTCCTGAAGTGGCAGCAAATACTGTGTAGGAACACTTATTGAACTCGAGCCTTGCCAAGAAAAGAAAAATACGTTTCTGTTTTGTTTCTGTTTTACATTATAATTGTTCTGTTTACTTCTCAGCAGCTTTCTGCTGCTCAGTAATGGGCATTCAACTCTGTAGCCCTCTTGGGCACTGGGAGTCTTCATTTATAGGCCACTGGGCATTGTATTCCGATTATATTCCTCCCCCAAGCCTGGCTATCACAGTGATGATTCTTGACCGAGACGTGCGACCGCGGATCCCTTTGGTACCCAGTAGAAGTGTGCTCTGTATCAGCAGTTGGGTATCATGATAGAGTGAAAGCTTCCTTTCCACAGTGTTCCTAGCTTTAGTTGTCCCATGGATTAGGTGCTGGCAGGACCAGCCCTTCCATTTTATTGGTGTTTGGAAAAAAATGTAAAAAACTTTTATATGAGTTTTTAACTATTAGATGCTCTATTCATCAGCTGTTTTTAAATATTTATTCCTTTTATTAGCATGATTTTACTATTAAGATTTATGTTTTATATTTCCTGGGTTTTTTTGTTTGAATTTTTATGAGGAATGATGATGTTTATGTTTTTACATTGTTGCATTGCATACAGAAATCTGTTTTGTTGCTGTTTCCAGTTCAGGTTTTCTCTGCATGTTTATATTTATTCTATATGGTCTCTTTATTCTGTATTTGGTGAGGGTAATGCATGTGTGACAGGTGAGATATTCTGCTAGCATGTAGTTTCTGTAGGGATCGATAACAGCTTTGGCTTGTTCTATTTTTCTAATAGGGAGTGTTTTGGTGTTTTAGGGCCTGGAATAATATTTACTAGAGTTGTTACTGTCTGAATACTGGCAGTTAATGCTGATTTGGTATCGGAGGTTTACTGTATTGAGGGATGGTAACTTTTAAACAGCCTTGCGGGTGCACATGTTCACGTGCATGCCGGCTCTCGCCAAAGGACGTGGCCATTTCATAACAAAGCGCATATATGCGTGCATGGTATAAAATAGGCTGAATGCATGTATGTGCACACAATTTTATATGGATACGCACATGTGCATTCAAATGCTGCGTCTACCACATAATCGGGGGAATTTTATAAGGGATGCATGCCAATGCCATTACTAGTTTTCCCAGTTTGTTCCCAGTTCGCCCAGTTAAGGATATAGGACTTCCAAATCTCCATAGGTTATTAGCCTTCCTTTTTCCCTGTTAGCTCCAACCCTTAAAACCCCCACTGACAATCCTATCATTTTATTACTTACATGCCACCCATAGCAGCAGTAAAGTTACACAGCAGGGGACCCCAGTGCACACTTGTGTGCATAAGTACTTATGCACACATTTCATGTTAAAGTCCGGGGATGCCCAAACCCTGCCCCTTTTTGGGATTTCTCATGTGTATGCTTACCGGAAGATACGCACATACATGGGCGCCTTTTAAAATCCGCACAGCACGCACCGGCTGGACATACTCACGTATCTCCCAGCCTTAGTACACGCCGGATTTTAAAAATTCACCTATAATTGTAATTCACTTTGCTCTTGGCTTAATACCTTGAGTTTCAAGCGTTGCTTTGTTTTTTTTTTTTGCAGGGTTTGCTGGTTATCACCACAGCAGTGCATGTAATTATAATATATATGCTGTTATAAGTGATATTTTTGGCTTCGGAAGCCTGTACTTTGAATGTTCTTTTTCATGTAAAATGTGTTATTATAAGTGCATCATTTTTAATTGTGTGCAGCGAGGGCTGAGGGGAGGTGCAAGGCTGTAAGGTTCACCTAGAACTCATAACGCCCTTATACTGGCCTTAGGAGCCAGGGGCACAATTAAATACAGGTCTTATGCACAGGGCTTTTGTTGGATTATGAGGCCATCTCACCGTGCAGTATTTCTAAAAGGGCGGGGAGTTCAGTGAGTGCTGTGAGAAGAGACCAGCCATTACCAACGAACACATTGGGGAAGATTTTCAAAGGGTTACGCGCGTAATATACGTGCGCAACCCTTTAAAACCTACCCCTGCGCGCCCCGAGCCTATTTTGCATAGGCTCGGCGGCACGCGCAAGTTCCGGGGCATGCGTATGTCCTGGGGCTTTGAAAAAGGGGCGGTCCGAGGGCAGGGACGGGCCCGAGTCCTCCGGCACAGCAGCTGTGCCGGGGAATGGCGCGCCGGCAACGAGCCGGCATGCGCAAGTTACGCACCTGCCAGGCTTAACTCCTGCAATAAAGGTAGGGGGGGGATTTAGATAGGGCAGGGGGTGGGTTAGATAGGGGAAGGGAGGGAAGGTGGGGGGGAGCGAAAGGAAAGTTCCCTCTGATTTCGGAGTGGCCTCGGAGGAAACGGGGAAAGCCATCGGACCTCCCCTAGGGCTCGGTGCGCGCAAGGTGCACAAGTGTGCACCCCGTTGCGCGTGCCGACCCCGGATTTTATAACATGCGTGCGGCAGCACGCGCATGTTATAAAATCGGGTGTACATTTGCGCGCCGGGTAGCGCGCACAAATGTACCCCGTGCGGGTAAGATTAAAAATCTGCCCCACTGAGTTTAAATCTACTGCTGAAAATCTTTGCTGCCCCCCCCCCCCCCGATAAAACTCATGACAGTAAATAATGGACTATTTAAAATATGGTGTCGCTGCAGTGTCTTCATCTCTGTAAACTCGTTACTGCCTGACTGAACAGCATTACAATTTTTTAAAGATGTTATTGCACCCTTAAAAAAATTAAATGGGGAAGCTGACAGGAAAACATTTAATTAACGTTGGGTTTCTTGCTGTTACATCTAGTCATGTGGTTTTCAAATATGGTTCTCGATTATTCCCAGCAAGTCTGGTTTTCAGGATATCTACAATGAATATTAATGAGATAGAGCTGCATGCCTTTAGTTTGAGAACCAAGAAAAACTGCATAATTTGGTTACCATTAAAATCAGACTTGGGGACAGCCACCATTTCATATTGCCCGAATACTGGAGGCCTCTTGGGGAGGAAAACGCCAAAAGGCAACATCTAGGACAGCTCGACTCTGATATCCATTAGTGCATCAGGGCCTTTAAGGATCGGCAACTTGCAGCATGATCTTGGGACAGCCATTATTTCAACTACCTGAATACTGGAGGCCTCTTGGGGAGGAAAATGCTGAAAGGAAACATCTAGGGCAGTCCAACGCTGATGTCATCGGCATGTTAGAGCTTTTAAGGACAGGCGACTGTTGCGTCGGGCGGTCAGAGAACCCGTGACCGGCCTTCCTCACCCTTTCCTGCTGCCTTGCCGGGAATGAACTCTGGATCTTCTGCGACACGGAGGGAGCACCTCCAGTGCTACCCTCCTCTCTGCGGCCCTGCCTGCCGCCGACAGCCCCGAGGCACGGCGGAGCCGCCGCTGCCGTCCTCTCCGCATCTCTGGCTCCCCAGGAGCCTGCACGCACCTCTCTAAATTAATTAAAGGGTCTGCGGCACACCAAGGCTACTGGCCCTTTTCCATGATATCCTGGTTTATAAGGCCAGGCCCAGCCAGTGTTTGTCTGCCTTTGCAACAGGCTCACTCTGGTGTGTGTTAGTTGCTTGCTCTGGTGTTTCCGGTTCCTGTTTCGGCTTCGTCCCTGCTTCTGACCCTGGTGCCCGTCCCGGTTCCTGTGTTCGTCTCTTCCTTGCTTGTTCCATTGACTGTCTTCAGGCTTCGACCATTGCTTTGTCTGACCACGCTACTGATCATCTCCTGGACCCGACCTCTGCTTTGCCTGACCACGCTACTGATCATCTCCTGGGCCCGACCTCTGCTTTGCCTGACCACGCTATTAATCTTCTCCTGGACCTGACCTCTGCTTTGTCTGATTACGCCATCGATTATCTTCTGGACCTGACCATTGCCATGCCCTACTGCTCTACCTTGCCTGCCTCCTGCCCTGACTCCAGCTTGTTCAACGATGCCTCTGCTATACTCATCCTGGACTTGGCTTCTCTGGCTTTGGCCTCTTCTTACTCAGGCACTCTCTGTCTGTCTCTCGTTTCTTTTGGTGCTTGGGTCTTTGGGACTCTGTCTCATCCAGATCAGACCTGCTACTCTTACCACTGCTGGTCCCTGGCTGACCCCCTCCTCGTCCATCAGAAGACCTCAGACGGAGGTCCACCTAACTCCGGTACCCAAGGGCTCAACCTGCGGGGAACAAGGGCTGGTATTGGTGAAGCTCCAGCCGGCCTCTGTCAGTCAGCCAGCTCTGCCTACCAACTGTGGGGATCCGTAGGGCTTGCCCTGCGGATAGCACCAAACTCCACCTCGGCTCAAGAGTCCACCTCTGGCGCAACAGGGCACAACAGTGACCTGCAGCATGCCTCCGCCAGCATGCCTAAGTCATGCACCCTTTCTGTCAGATTTTTATCTGAAGTATGGGAAGGAAGATAAAAAGGGAAGAACTCTGCATCATCAAAGATTTTGACACTGCTGTGAGGGCCCATGGATCCACATGTGCACCAGGCTAATTCATCACTGCAGGTAACTCTGAGTACAGAATTAGTGGAAAACTCCCTAAGTTCAGAGGTGCCCTGCCCTCCACCTATGCCTCATACTTCTCATGGAAACAGAGAAGAGGGTTCCAATGAAGAAGGATCGGTCAACACTACTGCCCCATTGAGAGCAGAGCTTGATATAACTCAAGATGCATTGTTTGGGACTACTCCTCCTACTGTTGTGATACCACTTGAAGCTACTAATCACGCTTTACCTTTACCTTTGGTTGTTCCTGGTTTTGCTAATTCTCGGATTTTAATTTCAGATCCCGTCCAGCTTTCCAAGGTTTCGGGAAGGGTGGAGGTAGGTAGTGTTTCGTCAGTACCTGTGGATATATCTCTTAGAGATATCTGGAGGCTTGTGACACAAACAGAGACTACTTTGATAAGTACTGTTTCTAAGCTGTGCGTTTATTCTAGTGGAGTATCATCTAAAACAGTGGTTCCCAACCCTGTCCTGGGTACCCCCCAGCCAGTCATGTTTCAGGATATCCACAATAAGAACATAAGAACATAAGAAAATGCCATACTGGGTCAGGCCAAGGGTCCATCAAGCCCAGCATCCTGTTTCCAACAGTGGCCAATCCAGGCCATATGAACCTGGCAAGTACCCAAAAACTAAGTCTATTCCATGTTACCATTGCTAATGTCAGTGGCTATTCTCTAAGTGAACTTAATAGCAGGTAATGGACTTCTCCTCCAAGAACTTATCCAATCCTTTTTTAAACACAGCTATACTAACTGCACTGACCACATCCTCTGGTAACAAATTCCAGAGTTTAATTTTGCGTTGAGTAAAAAAGAACCTTCTCCGATTAGTTTTAAATGTGCCCCATGCTAACTTCATGGAGTGCCCCCTAGTCTTTCTACTATCCGAAAGAGTAAATAACCGATTCACATCTACCCGTTCTAGACCTCTCATGATTTTAAACACCTCTATCATATCCCCCCTCAGTCGTCTCTTCTCCAAGCTGAAAAGTCCTAACCTCTTTAGTCTTTCCTCGTAGGAAAGTTGTTCCATTCCCCTTATCATTTTGGTCACCCTTCTCTGTACCTTCTCCACAATGAATATGCACATGCATATTTTCTGTCATGCATATTCATTGTAGATATCCTGAAAATCTGACTAGCTGGGTGGTCCCCAGGACAGGGTTGGGAACCACTGATCTAAACAATCAGACTTGGACTGTGGACTTGGTTCTGTTGAGACATTTGGTTCTGTTGAGACATTTGCTCATTCTGGAGCAGTTACTAGGTATCAAGAAACATTTGAGCATTCATTATACTGTAAATGTGAGTTGTTGAGGAATAGATTGTGATAAAAGAATCTCCACTTATTCAATTTTCCTTTCAGGAATAGAATTCTTTAAGAAATATACATTTGAGGTTTTGCAGTCTTCTCCTGATTGGTCTTTCTTATTGTCTAATGATTATTATTTCCCTAATATGGAGATGATTCCAAGCTCTGAGGAGGGTGCCTCTGATATGTTGGTTTCTTTTTCTAGCTCAGATTTCTCTCTTTTTTTTTTTCAATTGTCACAAATAATATATCGACTAGATCTTCATTTGTTATAACTTTAGCCTTAGAGATTGATAAAGAGGTGTTCTTTCAACAGCATTTTAAATACAAAGCAACTTTGTTTTGTGAGCAAAGAGTCCAGGTAGAGAGACACAGGCCAGGAGGAAATTATTCCTGCAGTTAAAATCACAGGTCTTACCATTAGGGGAATCTTTTTTTTTTTTTTTTTTAATTTCTGTGTAAATGTGTAAAGGTGCAGCAAGGAAATAGGTATATATTTGTAGATCTGATGCACCTAGAAACCTTCTTAGTGGGTAAGATATGTTGATTTGGGTTAATTGAGGGATTGGAAGGTTTGGATGGCTAGTTTAGGGCAGTTTTTTTTTTTAATTTTATGATTCCTTTTTGATATTTAAGTGGCATCTGTCCCCGGTTACAATGCATACTTCTTTAGATATTTGATGTCTATTGAAAATTTAATTTTGTAAAATTTTAAATTCTGTGTAGTTCTTGATTTTATATCAAGAATATGAGTTAAAACTTAATAAAGGATAAATTTTAAAAAACAAACAAACTTGGAGGAGGTTCTTGAGGATCTGAAAACCCCTGCTCTAGTCCACAGACTCTCGTAATTTCAAATTTAGGTCCGATGCAATCCTGAAGAGATGGACTGGTAGTTATACATACAGTAAATGATGGCAGATAAAAATGGTCCATCCAGTCTCCCAGCAAGGCATTTAGGGTTGTAACCAATGCAGGTTACGCCTCCTTTTCTTTCTGCTAAGGAAGTAACTGTTGATCTGTCCAGGTTAACCCCATGCCTTCTGTTTAGGATAGTAACTTCTACTCCATGTATTTATTTATTTATTTAACAGCTTTTCTATACCGACATTAAAATACACATCATATCGGTTTACATTTAACGAAAAGAAGGAAAGTACAATGAACAGGGGAGGGGGAAACGGGCAATTGATAAATAAGAACTATGAGGTGCAGGAACAACAAGCCTAGCAACATTGCAACTAAAAAGAGAGGAAGGAGAGAGATGGAAAATAATTAAAGATGGTAAGGGTTTTAAATAGGATGCGGGATGAGATGGGGAGCCAGTGTAGGTCTTTGAGTATAGGGGTTATGTGGTCAAATTTGCGGGCATTGCTGATAATCCTCACCGCTGCATTTTGTAATATCTGGAGAGGTCTGATGGTGGAGAAAGGGAGGCCAAGATATAGGGAGTTGCAGTAATTGAGCTTAGCTGATAACGTAGCTTGAACAACAGTTTTGAGATCATGTGTGTGGAGTAAAGGCTTGAGCTTTTTTAATACATGAGCTTATAATAACCTGCTTTTATTACGGAGATAATATGTTTTTTTAAGCTCAGATGTTGGTCAACTAGAACACTTAGATTTCGTACAGGGGGTTGTGAGAAGAATGCCGAAGTCATGGGGTCATCGGATGGAGAAAGCTTAAAATTCTGTTGGTTGTGGACGAGAAGGAGCTCAGTTTTAGCAGGGTTGAGGGCAAGCTGAAGGGAGGTCAGAAGTGTGTTAATGGAAGAGAGGCATTTCTCCCAGAAATTTAGGGTAGCAGTTAGAGATTCATGGATAGGGATGATGATTTGGACATCATCTGCGTAGATGTAGAATTTGAGACTGAGGTCTGATATGTGATGACAGAGGGGGAGGAGGTATATGTTAAATAGAGTAGAGGAGAGGGAAGAGCCTTGGGGCACACCTTGCGAGAGGGTGAAGAGGGAGGATTCAGAGGTACCTAGTTTAACAGAGAAGCGTCTGTTAGTTAGGTAGGATCTGAACCACAGAAGGGCAGTGCCAGAGATACCAATATCGGTTAGACGGGAGATGAGGAGATTGTGACATCGTATCAAAAGCCGCAGAGATGTCAAGGAAAGCGATGAGGAAGTTATGACCTTGGTCAAGGCCAATGAGGAGGAAATCTGAGAGGGATAGTAAGAGGGTTTCAGTACTTAAATTTTTGCGAAAGCCAAACTGTGAGGGGTGAAGTATGTCATTGTCATCTCGGTATTCCATGAGTTGGGTGTTTGCTACCTTCTCCATGATTTTAGAAATGAAGGGGAGATTGGAGATGGGACAGTAGTTGGCAGGGTCTTTGGGGTCAAGGAAAGGCTTTTTGAGAAGGGGTTTGACTACAGCATGTTTAAGGGGATCGGGAACTGAGCCAGTGGAAAAGGAGCAATTAATAATATCAGCTAAGTGTTGTGCAATAATATTGGGATGGAGAGTAGGGTTTTCGTGGGTATGGTTTCGGAAGGGTGGGAAGCAGGCTTGGATTTCTTGAGGATTGCATCAATTTCCTTAGAGGAGGTGAGGTTAATGGAGTTAAGTGAGTTTTTCAGGGACGAGGTGATGTGGATAGGCTGGAGAGAGCAGGGCGTAGGTGTGGTTGCATTGGGGAAGGTGAGGAGTAATTTAGCTATTTTGTTATGGAAGAACCGAGCAAGTTTTTCACATTTTGTGCTAGCTTCTTCGTCAGTGATGATGGGGATGGAAGGGTTTGTAAGGGCTGCGACAAAGGAGAAGAGGGCTTTGGGGTTGAAAGTGTATTGATGAATCTTGGAGGCATAGTAGTCCCGTTTGGTTTTTTGAATGGCAAGGCGGTAAGTGTGTAGGTAGGATTTGTAGGTGGTGGAGCGCAGTGGGTTCGGGTCTTTACACCAAGCTCTTTCTTTGAGTCTAAGGTTGTGTTTCATTTGCTCTGGACAATAAATTTAGATTTATCAGATTTGTCAGAATTCTGACAGATTATCCCTTTTGGAATATCAGACACGCAAGCAAGATTGTCCAGATGTTTGCGTGCTACAACATTCTGATAAATCTAAATTTATTGTCCAGAGCATAAAACGACACTGGCATGTGTTACAATTACATTCGTCCATTTTTTCTGATTTACCCTTATTTTCATACTCCCGGGGAAAAAACATTAAAGAACATATTGTCCGGGCAAATATCACCCACACTGTTTTGATGAGTGAAGGGATACATAGTACGTGTGGAGCATGTGACATGTGTGAATCAGCAATTGTAGGGCCAGAATGGTGTCATCCCAATACAGGACGGAGATTTAAGAAATGTAGTCATACAAACTGCCTGTCTTCCAACGTCGTATATGTAATTCAATGTACTTGTCCGTTAATCTATGTTGGACGTACAAAAAGAGCGATTAAAGTCCGCTTGCGAGAACACCGTAGCAGACTTAACACTTCAAATTTGGAAGCTCCAATGGTCAAACATTGTATAGATAGAGGACATACGTTTCAAAATCTTAAATGGACAATCCTGGATCAAATAGTTCAGTCAGATGACAGCGGAGATAGTTCATTCAAACTTAACTTTATTGAACAGAAATGGATTTTTACATTACAGGAAGTCTCCCCTAGGGGGATGAACGAGGCCATTGATTGGACCACATTGATCTAACGTAGGAGAGTTTACAACATCATTACGTTAGTTTGCTGTTAGAGTTTGGACCGCTCCGATTGGTTGGGATGTGATCCGTGAGTCGGCTTGAAAAGCCGCCAGGTTAACTTTTCAAAATGGAGGAACAGCTGATCTGCAGTCTGTGGAAGTCGGGAGACACAAGTTTAGACAATTGATGTATGGATAAAGAGCAAGTATATTTTATAATTGTTTTTCAAACTACATTGTTTAATACAGCGTTTGTGTTTATAGACAACTTACTAAGAGCCCCTGAAGAAGCACAAAAAGAAACGCGAGCCGCGTCGGGCGTAGTTGTTTCTTTCACTCCGGCGTTCCGGTCTAAAGTTTCAAGACATTCAGCTGTAAACATCATTTAAGATAAGTACTTTCTGCAAAACAGCATCTTTTAAGACAAGTACTTTCCACAGTATGTTATAAAAAACAAAAAGAAAAAAATATGAAAAATATGTAATGTTACTGAACCTAACAACCAACGACCAATGATTAGAACCACTCTGCACATAAGCTTTTCAAAATATGTGGTATTTACCCTGTGCATTTAAGCACGGGTTAAAGTGTATGAGGTCTGGTTGAATGGTTTTATTTCACCTTATTTGCTGGATCCTTCCAGTATAGTACCAGTGTTATGTGAGTGTCTGGATTAGGTGTTACACAAGGGTGAAGCAGTTTTTTGAACATATAATTTCTGAGGGCCAAGCCTACAGCTAACATGTGTAGGCCTAATAACATATTGGTTCCAAGTGCCTTTTTTTCTTTTACCTGTTTTGCAGGGTGTTCTAGTTAGCACCACAGCAATGCATGTAAATATAATATAGATGCTGTTGTAAGTGATGGGTACATATTCAAAAGCCATTTAGATGGATAACGGGAAACTTATCCATCTAAATGGCTGAGCAGCATATTTAAAAGATTTCTCCGGTTAAATTCTAGCCAGATAAGTTGTGGGCATTCCTGGGACGGGAGGTAGGCGTTCCGTGGAGGAGCAGAGATAGCCGGTTAAATTAATGTGTCATAGGGCAGGTCTATAGTTAGCCAGATACCACATATCTAGCTAACTCTTAACTTATCCAGGTATATTCAGCGATATTTTTAGCTCAGAATGGCCTTTTTCATGCAAAAACTGAATAGTATTTGTGTGGGGGGAGGGTGTGACTAGGAGGGGGGGGGTGTGTGACTAGGAGGGGGGGTGACACCCAATGGTTGTATTGGGGGCCCATGACCGCAGGGCTCTGAAGGGAGCCCTGGTGCACGGCCCCCAGCCCAGGCCTGACACTGCAGTGACTGGATTAAAGATAGCTGAGGGGGAAACAAAGATACCGGACGTTGTGAATGAAGGCTCCTAACACCAGGATCTCTCTACTGGTTCTGATTAGGTTGGAAGCTCAAAGGAGCCGGAGGAAACTGCTGGGTGAAAATAAAACTCAAAACTCCCTCCGTTTAACAGTCTCCCAGCTCGTGGTGTCGTGTGTTGTGCTCAGGATGGGGGCGCACATTTTCACAGCCACAGGTGCCATATGGCCTGGCTACGGCTCTGCTCCTGTCCTCTGTGTTTCTTTACCCCTTGCCTTTTTTAATTTCATTACTGTTTTTGTCTTGACCGCCTCTTCTGGGAGGGATTCCACGCATCCACTCCCTTTCCGTGAAGAAATATTTCCTGGTGTGGTTCCCGAGTCTACCTCCTTGGAGTTTCATATCAAGACCCCTAGTTCTACAGCTTCTTTTCCATCAGAAAATGTTAGATTCTTGTGCATTATTAATAGCTTTCAAGTATTTAAAAGTTTGTATGTGCTCGCCTCCAGAGTATACATATTTAGGACAGGAGCGACAGGGGAGATAGGCAGTGTCTTGCAGCTGCAACTCAGACAACACCAACAGCAAATTACACAGCTTAATGAACATGGTCTATACGTTTTGTCCGTTGTGCTCCCTTTATAATTTTTATTTCTCTGTCAGAAATTTGAGCCCAATGCAAGCAGCTGTTGCAGAAGACTTGCAGTGGATATTCAGCATTAATTACTTGCCATGAAAACATGGCAAAAGAAATGAATCCATATTTAATTCAGGCACCACAATGAAAGGGGGACACTTTTACATTTAGTAAAAGCAACAACTTCTAAATAGAAATACAAGGCTTACAAGTAGATTTTAATGCAGCCTAATAACATGAAAGTAAAGTTATATGAAAATAGATAGCACAGTGGATAGTGTTTGACGGTACAGACACTGTAATCTGCTTAGCCAAAAACACCTTTGGAAATAGTTGAGCATTTGGTAAATATTGCATCTTGGGATCTAATTACATTTGACCAGAAATGCAAATTTGATTCAGCAACCATCTGTTTTCTGAACCTGTCCTCTGAACATAAGTTTTTATTTTATTTTAAACAAAACGTTTCTTTTGATATTTGCAGGTTTGTTCGTAGGGTGCCTGGGAGGGTATACCCTGGGTGATCTAAAAGGTTACGTGTGAATGCTACCGGCTCATTAACGGTTCTCATTACGATACTGTGCATGTACTGGGTTTACACATAACCATCCCCATGCACTCTTCATGCATTCCCTTCCTCAATAACATTTCAGTAAGTTTCATTCCTGTCAGATCATGGTTTACTACAGTAGATTTGTATGCTGGCAAAAAAAGGGTATTTTGTTACAGGTTCATCCACATTCAGCACAGACATCTTTTGGAAATGATTACGCCTTATAAAAAGCATCTCAAAAGAATATCTTCAGCCATCATGTAAAAGTACATGTCAACTCTATAAATGATTTTCTTTTCACTGATCTTCTAGTTTAACACTCTGCATTGTGCCTGGAAACAGAGAAAACGTATGGACCTCCCTGGAGTCCTCATTTAATTTTTCCTCAGATGAATTTCAAATGCGTTTACTCATTCTGTTTTTAGATCTGACGGAAGGGAATCTTAGCTCCCGAAAGCTGGTCAAGAAATATATTAAGCTCATCCAATAAAAAGGTGTCATCCTCTGTTATTTTGTTTGTTTCTTAACCTGGTTTTCCATGCCAGTACATTTTACTGAATTTTTTTGTAGGGTTTGATAGTTTCCAGTTGACCAATTAAGAATTATCCAAAGATGCCTTTGGACGTTCAGTGGAAGAAGTGCCCTGTGGTTTCGAAAGCCCATGTACTACATCTTTTTTGTTGGTCCTTTAACAGGTATCACAATCTCCTTAGACTCCAACATCGGTGCATAATTCCTTGTTGGCCCAATTAAAAAGTTAGAAAATGAGTAAAAACCACTTTTTCAAAATACTTTCCAGTCTGTTTTTTTTCACATAAGAATTAATTTGTACAAAAATTATTTTATCTAAGATAAGTTTACTCAGTTATTTACTGGGACTGTAACTTTCAAACAGGCATGCGGGCACACATTTATGCACTTACATCAGCCTGTGCCAAGGAACATATGCCTTTTTAAGACATACGTGCGAATATACGCACATGTATTAAAATAGCCTGGCCGCATGTAGATATGTGCCAAATTTTAACTGGGTGCGCACATGTGATTGCAAATCCCTCTCCCACCATGGAAATCGGTGAATTTTAAAAGAGGTGCATGCCAACACTATTCCCAGTTTCACCAGTTCATCCCCAGTTCACCCAGTTAAGAAATAGGTCCTCCAAACCCCCTTAGTTTAATAGCCTTCATTCCCCCCCAAGTAGCACCTTAAAACCCCACAGATCTGCCTAGTTTTCTTACACATCATCTACAGCAGAAGTAAAGTTATGCGGCAAGGAACCTTGGTGCGCGCCGGGTTGCATAAGTATTTATGCACACATCTCAGGCTCATGTCCCAAAGTGCTCATGCCCTGCCCAGACCATGCCCATGCCCTGCCCCTTTTTGGAAACTTTCGAGATGTGCAGGCTGTGGGAGATACGCGCATATCTCCGTAGTTTTTAAAATTTGCTCAGCGTGCGTGAGCCCGATTTATTCGCACATCCCCTAACTAATGTGCGCTGAGCTTTTAAAATTCACCTCTATGTATTTCTGAGCATAAGATCGCACTTAGCATCACATTACAACATTGATTGGAGAGACTTTCCTGACTTGATTATTGGAAGCAGTTTTGGAGGGATACTTTCCATCTGAGGCAATCTGAAGTCTTTTTCCTCTCCTGTGAGGGAGTCAGTTGGACCATTAGATGATCGAGGGGTTAAAGGGGCACTTAGAGAAGATAAAGCCATCGCGGAAAGATTAAATGATTTCTTTTCTTCGGTGTTTACTGAAGAGGATGTTGGGGAGGTACCCATACTGGAGAAGGTTTTCATGGGTAATGATTCAGATGGACTGAACCAAATCACGGTGAACCTAGAAGATGTGGTAGGCCTGATTGACAAACTGAAGAGTAGTAAATAATCACCTGAACCGGATGGTATACACCCCAGAGTTCTGAAGGAACTCAAAATTGAAATTTCAGACCTATTAGTAAAAATTTGTAACCTATCATTAAAATCATCCATTCTACCTGAAGACTGGAGGATGGCTAATGTAACCCCAATATTTAAAAAGGGCTCCAGGGGCGACCCGGGAAACTACAGAACGGTTAGCCTGACTTCAGTGCCAGGAAAAATAGTGGAAAGTGTTCTAAATATAAAAATCACAGAACATATAGAAAGACATGGTTTAAAGGAACAAAGTCAGCATGGCTTTACCCAAGGCAAGTCTTGCCTCACAAATCTGCTTCACTTTTTTGAAGGAGTTAATAAACATGTGGATAAAGGTGAACCGATAGATATAGTGTACTTGAATTTTCAGAAGGCGTTTGACAAAGTTCCTCATGAGAGGCTTCTAGGAAAAGTAAAAAGTCATGGGATAGGTGGCGATGTCCTTTCGTGGATTACAAACTGGCTAAAAGACAGGAAACAAAGAGTAGGATTAAATGGACAATTTTCTCAGTGGAAGGGAGTGGGCAGTGGAGTGCGTCAGGGATCTGTATTGGAACCCTTACTTTTCAATATATTTATAAATGATCAGGAAAGAAATATGACAAGTGAGGTAATCAAATTTGCAGATGATACAAAATTGTTCAGAGTAGTAAATCACAAGCAGATTGTGATAAATTGCAGGAAGACCTTGTGAGACTGGAAAATTGGGCATCGAAATTGCAGATGAAATTTAATGTGGCTAAGTGCAAGGTGATGCATATAGGGAAAAATAACCCATGCTATAGTTACACAATGTTAGGTTCGTCATAGTGGATAACACATTGAAATCATCGGTTCAGTGTGCTGTGGCAGCCAAAAAAGCAAACTGAATGTTGGGAATTATTAGAAAGGGAATGATGAATAAAACAGAAAATGTCATAATGTCTCTGAATCGCTCCATGGTGAGACTGCACCTTGAATACTGTGTATAATTCTGGTCGCCGCATCTCAAACAAGATATAGTTGCAATGGAGAAGGTACGGAGAAGGGCAACCAAAATGATAAAGGGGATGGAACAGCTTCCCTATAAGGAAAGGCTGAAGAGGTTAGGACTTTTCAGCTTGGAGAAGAGACGGCTGAGGGGGGATATGATAGAGGTCTTTAAGATCATGAGAGGTCTTGAACGAGTAGATGTGACTCGGTTATTTACTCTTTCAGATAATAGAATGGAATAGACTTAGTTTTTGGGTACTTGCCAGGTTCTTATGCCCTGGATTGGCCACTGTTGGAAACAGGATGCTGGGCTTGATGGA
This sequence comes from Rhinatrema bivittatum, assembly GCF_901001135.1. NCBI lineage: Eukaryota > Metazoa > Chordata > Amphibia > Gymnophiona > Rhinatrematidae > Rhinatrema > Rhinatrema bivittatum. The sequence continues at coordinate 356,419,101 of NC_042617.1, read as the reverse complement.
CCCTTGGTCTGACCCAGCATGGCATGTTCTTATGTTCTTATGTTTTGAATAAATGAATTATTAAGTGAAAAAAACCCAGACTGGAAATATTTTGGTAAAGTTTTGTTTTTTTTTTTTACAGGTTTTCTTGTTATTAGTACACTTTACAGCCTTTTGTTATTAGTGACCAATTAAAATGTTATCACAACTGAAAGAGGTTTGAAATTGAAGCGGGATACATTTCAAACCTATGTGAGAAAATGAAATTGTTTTCTGTAATTTCTTTGAACAAACAACTACCCCCCCTCCCCCCGAACAAATTCATCAGATGAATATTTTAGACAGACTAGGATTTTCAGCAGAATTTTTGAATTAGTTTTAAATTTTAAATCAGTAGATTGTTCCAGTTCCATTGGACTTTCTGCTCAGAGTCATTTTCTACTGGACCATGACACTGTGAGCCTTCTTATGTAACTACCTAGCCTTTCCCCCCATTTTTAGACTCAATTCCATCAGGAAAAGAGTCTTATCTGATGCTCGAGTGGCTATTTTCTAAATTTCCCCCACCCCTTTCAATTTCTAACAGGCCGATACAGTAAAAGTCGCAGGAGAGCAGGCGAGCGCCCGCTCTCCTGGCACGCGCACAGGTCACTCTCCTGTGTGCGCGATTCAGTAAAAAAATATATTCAAATTATGGCCCGAGGTAAAAAGAGGAGCTAGGGACACTAGCGCGTCCCTAGTGCCTCTTTTTTGACAGGAGCGACGGCTGTCAGCGAGTTTGACAGCCGACGCTCAATTTTGCTGGCGTCGGTTCTCAAACCTGCTGACAGCCACGGGTTCAGAAACCGGACGCCGGCAAAATCGAGCGTCCTGTTTTGAACCCGTGAGTTGCGGGCTGATTTAAAATTTTTTTTTTAAAATTTTTAGTTATTTTTTATTTTTGGGACCTCCGACTTAATATTGCCATGATATTAAGTCGGAGGGTGTACAGAAAAGCAGTATTTACTGCTTTTCTGTACACTTTCCTGGTGCAGGCAGAAATTAACACCTACCTTTGAGTAGGCGCTAATTTCTGAAAGTAAAATATGCGGCTTGGCTGCACATTTTACTTACTGAATTGCGCGGGATTAACTAATAGGGCCATCAACATGCATTTGCATGTTGTGGGTGCTATTAGTTTCGGGGGGGGGGGGGGGGGGGTTTGGCCACATGTTTTCGACGCACTAGCTTTACCCCTTATTCAGTAAGGGGTAATAGCACATTAAAAATGCGTGGCCAAATGTGGGTTAACAGTGCGCTCCATTGGAGCGCACTGTACTGAATCGGCCTGCTAATGGCTAAACTGAGTTGAGCTTAACTTTGCATGGAGGTAGGTCCTTGGATGGATATCGGCCTTTTTGTTTTCCATAAATTATGATTCAAAATAATTCATTCATCACATAATGAAAGAAAAAGAGGATATGCATTCACAAATTATTAAAGATGATGAAGGTACACAAAATATTCATGCCTAACCAGATGGTGTCTCATCAGATAGCTGAATATCAAGTGAATTTTCAAAAGGATTTACATGCGTAAATGTAACTACTATCATAGCAATTTTCAAAAGCCATTTACGCATGTAAAGTGCGCTTTCACAAGCATATCCTATGGACAATTCAATGACATATATTGTAGCAATTTTCAAAAGCCCACTTACTTGAATAAAGTGCATTTACTCGAGTTAAACCCACTTTTATGCGGGTAAATGTTTTTTAAAATCAGGACCTATATGTCTCCTCAAATATTCCAAGAGATGGGGAAATCTAATTACAATGGTGAGGAGCAGCGTACAAAGAAATAGGAAAAACAAGAAAACTGTTCTAAAATAGGAGGCGCCAAACCTGTGATCTGCATGCTACATAACTGGGAATATCATCCACTAGTCCTTAAATCTCTTCAAAAACTGCAGCTGGAAATTAGGATTGATGCACATCTTGTCTTTTAGAATCTAAGAAGAAATATCACAACTGTATTTCTTCTTAGATTCTAAAAGACAAGATGTGCATCAATCTTAATTTCAAGCCAATATCCATCAAGCCTAATTTCAAGCCGATATCCATCCAAGGACCTACCTCCATTTAAGAAAGCATAATGCACATTACCCATCGTAATTAAACATTTACAAGGAAAACATATGGACACTTCAGCACCCAGGGAGATAGCCTCCTGGTGCACGCCAAGATATCTTTTCCTACATTCTTGAGTAACTCTTGAAACATAAGGAAATATGCACATTTTTTAGCTGTGAAATAATGACTTGTTTTTAATAAAGCTTCTGTCATGAGAACACAAATGACACCAGTAAAGGAGCTCATTGGGTCATTGCTCTACTAGGGCCTTTCAAAATGTCAGTGAGAGCGAGGCTATCCCGGGAAAGATCTTGGGTTAATTTTCCTGGGTTAATTTTTCTTGTTCTTTACCACTCTTTATAGCTGGAGGAGAAAATATCTTACCTGTGGGATGAATAGCCTCTCCAGGGACATTTAAAACATCAGTAAGACATTGCTTTAATATATATGATGTATAACTGGGGGATAACAGGGAAAATGAGCACCCACAGATCCAATATTCTAGAGTGGTTCTCCAAATTCTCTATGTTACAATGGATTATTCTTATCTTGTAGGAGAGTCTCCTAAGTTACTGAAATTTGTTGCAGCCTCATATTTTCTCCTATGCTTGTTGGTATATATAAAAGAACAAAAGAGGAAATAATATTTTCCAAGGAGTCCAGTCCAGTCCAAATAGGATCTAAAGCATGAGTGGGCAGTTCTAGTCTTTGAGGGCCACAAACCAGTCTGCCTTTTAGGAAAGCCCTAATAACATGCATGAAATAGATTTGCCTACAGCTGAGGCAGTGTGCATGCAAATCTCTCTCATACATATTCATCATGGATATCCTGAAAACCTGACCGGTTTGCAGCCTTCGAGGACCACAGCTGCCCTTCTCTGATCTAAAGTCACAGTCAACAGTTTAATCAGGGAGTTCTTTTGTTCATATCAGCCAAAGTCAAAGCTATAGCATCTCTAGTTATTACAGAACTTATCCTTTTTACCATGGTCATCCGTGTTCTCAGCCCCAAAGACTCCCTTCTTCCAAGACTACCTGAGACTAGTTCCTTCATTTGTAGAGCTCCCTGTGACATTGTAGCTAGAAAATCCTCCTCCTGCCTTCTCCAATGGTGTCTCCCACTGAGGCTTCCTCCAATAGAAGACTCCCTCTACTTTTTTGGACCAAGGGAGAAATGTCCTGAATGTCATCAACATATTCGCAAGCTGGAGGGGTAGGAGTCCCAAGAACATCTGGGCTCAACAAAATGTTTGTCTCCAAGGGGGTGGCTACTCCTCTGCCATCTCTCACAATGGATCCTTCAAATGCCAGCACAGTTGGGTGCATCACCTGAAATGGAAAACTATCCCTAGGAAATCTTGGAAGGCATTGAGGGAAGAGCAGAGTCTTCCCTTCTGTTTCCTCATGGAATAGAAGATAGATTTCAAGGCAATAAAGGGGTGACTTGGATAGTTCTCAGACAGGAGTTCAATGGTTTGCGTCCTCTCCTCAAACCGTCATGTTGGATCTGAGGACATCTGACTTTTGTATCTTTTAAAATTAATGGAGATTTTTTGTGTGTGTGGTGGGGGAGAGGGGGGGAGTGGAAGAAGAGGGCAGAATCAACAATTTCCTCATAAGAAATGCATGAGAGACAAATTCAGCTCATCAAGAAAACAGGGTAGATTGTAAGAAAAGCATGGAAGTGGATTTGAATACATCATATCTTGTGAATCACTGGGCTGATTCTAACAACATTTTCATTTTTAATTTCTTTGATTTTGCTCATGCTTTTTTGTTTCATGCAGTGTTAGTGTCATTTTATTTGTTTCATATTTGTTTTATTTGGTTGTTGAAGTTTTTTGTTTTATTATTATTAAGTTTCAGTGTTTAATGATGTGTATATTGCTTTATATGGTACCAAACCAAGAGAGAAAATATTAGACCCCTTATGAAATTAGGGGCACCTTTTCTTGTACTATGGATAAAGTTATTTATGCCGTGGTATGCCCATGTAAACCTGTGTATATTGGGCACACTAAATGTTGAGTCCAGAAGCGGATTATTGAACATAAAAGTAACCTGAAAACAAATGTAATGAAATAGCTCAATACTTTGATGACAAAATTAGAAATCTTAAAAACAAATTTCCAAACACAACAAAACAAGAAATCAAAATGCACATAAGAGACAATACACATTGGTCCACATTTGAAGAAACAACAGAACCTGAAGTAGAAGCCATGCTAAAAAAGATAAACCCAGCCCCACATATAGGGGTACATTTTAAAAGACAGCGTGCGTACTTTTGTTCGCGCATCAGGTGCGAACAAAAGTATGCTGGATTTTATAAGATACGCGCGTAGCCGTGCGTATCTTATAAAATCCGGGGTTGGCGCGCAAGGGGGTGCACATTTGTGCAACTTGCATGCGCTGCCCGTTCCCTCCGAGGCGGCTCCAAAATCGGAGCGGCCTCGGAGGGAACTTTCCTTCCACCTCCCCGCACCTTCCCCTCCCTTCCCCTACCTAACCCACTCCCCCCCGGCCCTATCTAGACCCCCCCTACCTTTATCTGAAAAATTACTACTGCCTCCAGGCAGTAGTAACTTACGTGTGCCGGCGCGGCAGGCCCCGACACAGGCCGCCCCACACGCCCCCGAACACACCCCCGATCCGAAACCGTGCCCCCTGACCGCGCCCCCAACTGCCCCTTTTTGCAAGCCCCGGGACTTATGCACGTCCCGGGGCTTGCGCGCGCCGCCAAGCCTATGCAAAATAGGCTCGGCGCGCACAGGGGGGGTTTTAAAAGGGTTACGCGCGTACCTTATGCGCGTAACCCTTTTAAAATCCGGCCCATAATTGGCACCATACCAACAAACGACATCAAAAAACTAGCCAACATAGTCTCCCCCACATTAACAAAAATCATAAACCTCTCCTTAGAGGAAGGGTCCCTTCCAGAGAACCTGAAAGGAGCAATAATTAAACCAATAATAAAGAAAAAAAACAATGACCCACTTATACTGAGTAACTACAGACCAGTCTCAAATCTGCCACTAATAGCAAAATTAATAGAAAAAAATCGTTCAAAAACAACTAGCTGAACACCTAGACAACAATAATATACTGTATCCCTCACAGTATGGATTTTGCAAACATTACAGCACTGAAACCTTACTACTCTCATTGACTGACAGCATAATGAGAGGTTTTGACAATGGTAAACATTACATCCTACTAATGCTCGACCTATCCTCGGCCTTTGACACAGTAAATCATGACATACTGCTAAAAAGACTTGACGAAATTGGATTAAAGGATAAAACTAAAGCCTGGTTCAGATCATACCTAAGTAACAGATATTATCAATTTCAAATAAAAAACACGTTGTCAGAGAAAATAAATCTAGTAACTGGAGTACCACAAGGATCAGCACTCTCCACTACACTCTTTAATATCTACCTACTTCCACTGTGCCATCTCCTAGCTGGCCTGGGTATCATACACTACATATATGCCGATGATATTCAACTATTACTACCAATTGAAGACTCACTGGAAAAAACACTAAACCTAGCAATCATGTACTTTGACATAATTAAACAACTACTAAACCAAATGGAGCTAGTCATTAACATAGAAAAAACCGAATTCCTCCATCTTGAACGAAAAAACATGACAGTCATCCAATCTCCTATACTACTAAAAAACAATCAGAAAATTGAAATAGCCGAGAAAGTACGGAACCTCGGGGTAATAATTGACACAGAACTCAGCTTCAAACAACACATATCATTAAAAGTCAAAGAAGGATATGCCAAATTAATGGTCCTCAGGAAACTTAAGCCGTTACTAAATCAAATGAACTTCCGAACTGTCCTACAAGCTTTAATATTTGCCAGCACCGACTACTGTAATGCCCTACTATTAGGATTACCATACACGACAATAAGACCACTCCAAATTCTCCAAAACTCAGCCGCAAGAATTCTGACTGGCATAAGAAAAAGAGATCATATCACTGAAACGCTAGCCGACCTACACTGGCTGCCAATTGAATACAGGGTAAAATATAAAACCCTTTGTACAATACATAAACTAATCCATGACGAAAAAGCTAAATGGCTAAACACAGCACTCCGCGTCCATGTCCCACACAGAAACCTGAGATTTGCCAACAAAGCCCTCCTAACCATCCCCTCAGTCAAAACTGCAAAACTAACACAGGTCAGAGAAAGAGCACTATCATTGGCCGGACCGATACTATGGAACACCATGCCCATAGAGGTAAGACTAGAGAGAGATTTCAAGACTTTCAAAAAGAGCTTAAAGACATGGCTCTTTAGAGAAGCATTTTCACAAAGAGAGCGAGAAAGAGAGAAATGCTGAAAGCTGTACACACAAAATCTTATACAGCACTATGCACATTATATGTATGTATGTATGTCGTGGTTTATTTATTGCACCTCTTAAATTGATTGTATAATCTAACAGTTTTTATTGTAGTCAAAGGTCAGATTAGACAACATTGAACATTTAGCCATTATTATGAAACTATGTTACCGAGCTTATTAGGCACCTCCATTACCAATAATAGAAACAGATACATGTGCAACTTACTATATGTGACTCTATGTAAACCGTTGTGACGGTAATCTACTGAACGACGGTATAGAAAAGATTTTAAATAAAATAAATAAATAAATAAAATAACCTATGGATTGTAAAGAGGGAGCTCCGCTAGTTGAACATTGGAGAGAAGCCAACCATGTGGTCGATGATATCAGGTTTTTTGTTATTACTTGTTTGAGGGAAGGTTTTGAGGGGAATGTAACATGGATGTTATGGCGATTGGAGCAGCAATTTATTTTTTGGTGGTGTACTTACCAACCATGGGGGTTGAATGTTGGGGTAGAATGGGAGGCATTCTGTTGAAATAGTTGTGTTGCAATCCCCCCTGCTGCTGCGCTACAGGAGGTCTCTTACCCTCCTCTAGAGGCCGCTCTGAAGCCAGGGCCTCGCCTGCGCATCATCCAGGACTTGCTCCAGGGCCTGAGAGGCCTAGCTGCTCCTGAGGCATGCCGGTGGCTTGCAGCCTCAGTGTTTGGACTTCCTGTTGGGCGACGCCCTTCCCTAGGGGCTGGCCTGCAGCTCTCTACCCTAGTTATAGGACCAGCGGTGGGCGGTCCTGGCAAGCTCCTCCCAGGGAGTTGCCTTCTTCCTCCAGTATTTAAGGACTTTCTGTTCACTGTGTCTTTGCCTTGGATCTGAGCATTACAGTCGCCTGTAACCTAGCCGATCCAGGTCCTCCATGTTTGATGGCGCCTTGTCCTGTCTCTGCTTGATGTTCCTGATGTCCAGTGTCTCTGCCTTGATGCCTGTCTCTGACCCTGCCTAGATGTTTGTTCCTGTGCCTGCCAGCCGTAAGGGCTTCGGATGTGAGTTTCCCAGCATCGGAGTCCTGTTCGCCTGGGTCTTCCCCGCGCCCTCCTTCTCAGCGTGGTCCGCGACCAGCCTCCCAGGGCTGTGTAGGGCGCGTCTGGGACAGGGTGGTCCGTGACTCAGTCCCACGGGTGGGCTGAGTAGGGCGCCCTGATGGACAGTGCAATGTTCCCGTCCAGCCTTGTCTCCAGTGTCTGCTTCAGCCCGTACCCTGATGTCTTCCTCTGCCAGCCGAGGGGGCTTCGGATGTGAGTATCCCAGCATCGGAGTTCCTACTCGCCTGGATCCTTCTAGTGTCTCGCTTCAGCCCTTGTCCTGATGTCTCCGTCTGCTTCAGCCTGCTTCTGCCCTGTCTGATGTCGTCTGTTTAAGGACTCTGTCTGCCCCTCGCCTCTGTCCGGCCTGCTGCCCATTGCCGTTCCCTGCGGCAGGTCCGAAAGGGCCGGGAACAGTCGGAGGACCGTTCATTAGTCAACTTCCCCGTGTTGGCTACCATGGGCATGCAGGTCCGGCTGAGGGCCGGACTTCCTGCTTCTGTTCCTGCCTGCCTGGCTCACCATGCCTGCTCAGCTCACCTCCCACGGTGTGGCCTTGGGCTCCTCCTGGGGTCCTGCCGTGGCCCAAGGGCTCACCACTCGCCCGAGACGACCGCGCCCGCGCACGCTCGTAACAAGTTGGGATGATATCCATTGAGCACTGTGAAATCCTTTCAGCATTTATTGAGGGATTGAGTGGATTTCTTTGGGGGTGTGGATGTGGATATGCGTAGTGTGTGTGGAGATGTATTGTTTAGTGATTGTTGTTCGCGTTTACCAGCGTGATGACGTCTAGTGCATCTGATGGGCGTGGTCATCGGGTAGTGCATTTGTGTGCGTGTGGGGGTGTGTTGTGCGTCATTGGTGGTTTTATGGGCATGTGAGAGTGATCACGTTTGGAGCATCTTATAGGCGTGGCATTGGGTTAGTTGCAGGTGAGTGGTGGTTGGATTTAGGGTTAATGCAGGTAGGTTTCAGGTGAGAAGTATGGAATTTGATTTGGGTGTATGTTGTGCGGAGGATATTGATTGGTTCTGATATCTTTCAAATACTCGGTGGGATATTTGGTTTGTTGGTGAAGGAGTTATAAGATGTATTGGTGGTAGAGATATCAGCGGCTGGTGAGCGGGAATTAACCTGATGTGGAGGCAGTTTTTTGTCCTGATGGTTATCAGCTAGTGAACATTTTCAACATGTGAATATGAATTGAATTGAGGGGTTCCCTGTAGGATATTGGGTTAATATTATATATAATGGTTAGTTTGTATTTCAGAAAGGAAGTGTTTAACAGCTCCCTGGTAGCTGAGATGTTCGGCAGTATATGAAACATTTAGTGCTCTGGAATCCTTTTATGTGAGGTGTGTAGCCCATTTATTAAATTTTGAGCTTGATTAAGGGATGTGATGGAGACTATATAGTGGTGGGATTGAGTGGTTGTGTCAATAGTTTTTTCTATATTTTTTAGTGGATATTGAGAAAGCTAGCAAATGAATGGTGTGGACATGTCGCTGAGACTGTTTAATTAAATAAGTTGGTTTTAGAGGTGGGATATATCATGGGGTATTAATTGATGTATGGGTATTAACTGGTAGGGATGTTAATTGATGTCTTATGTATGTTCTAGGTGTTCGCCTATGAGTGAGGTTAATATCGTGATATTCAGGAGGTGGTTATAGCTCCCCTGACGAAGCCCTGAGTGGGTGAAACAAGGCACCTTGTTGGGGTGAACATTGTTAAAGAGCCAAAGAAGGGATGTACATCATTAAAGAAGGGGTGAACATTATTAAAGAAACGGGTGAATATTTTTGAGGAAAGAGGCAGAACCCTTTTGTATTTGAAGCAGATATATGGGTATCTTTTAGAAGTTATAGGATTAGGCTTTTATGAATGTGTATGAGGTATGAATGTGGGTAATATGTATGGGGTAATGGGTTAGGACATGTCCAGTAGTTTTTTTTTTTTAAATGTGTTTAATCATTATGTAATGATTACATTGACATATCCATTCTAGATTTGACTGGTATGCATTATTAAGTTAATGTATTTGCAATAAATTCTGTGATGACCATTTGAGTATGAAATGTATCTAATGATATTTTTGTAATAAGTATATATGATGTTTACAATGGTAGAAGTGCAATAAACTAAATACTACATTTTTCAAAATATATGATGTATGTGGTTAAAAAGCTTTTTAGAAAAAAGTGTTTTGGTAATAATTGTACACTATGGGCCTCATTTTCTAAAGTATCGCAGGCCTGTAATACTTTAGGGAATGAGGGGTGGGGGTCCGAAATGGGGGGCAGGCCTGCGCTAGCCGGCAGCGATCGCACCGTCACGGTGCGATCGCTGCCGGTTTCACACCCAATAGCGCCACCATAGGAGGTGTAGCTATTGGGCGCGAACTCGGACGCGAAAAGGGCCTTACCTTTTCGTTGTCTGTGGCATCTTCGTGGAGTTGGTCCTGGTGACGCCCCGACTCCTCCTCTTCTGGGGCCGACTCCGCCCCCATTTTGGTATCGCACGCGATAAGGGACGTTTTGCGTGCGAAACGTCCCTTGTCGCGTGCGATCTGTTTAGAAAATAAGGCCCTGTGGGTTGAAACTTGTGGGGTTGATATATAAGGTTATGATATATTGCTTTATAGTCACTTAGAATAGCTGGTCCATTCTAAGTGGAATATAAGAAATTTTAAATAAACACATAAATAGAAAGAATGCCAGTAGCTCCTTAGGTATCAAATGTTTGCATGGCAAGGCAGCAGTTTCAAACACTATCCTTTTATGATGTATCATTTCTTATGAAATTGTTCTCCTTCTATTGCTTTTGGTTTCAGTTTATATTTATCACTAGCCTAAGCCTGATTAGTATTGACCACGCGCAGTGGAAGTTCAGCATAATTTGACTATCTGAAAATTAACAGATTGAAGTATAAAGGGATATGTTTATCAGCACGATTGACTGTTCTATTGTCTATTAGTGACTATTTCAAAACTGGTTTCATATCAAAGCTAGTTTATAAAATATGGAGGTAATTTTCAAAGGAGTCACACGCGTAAATGTAACATACTATCATAACAATTTTCAAAAGCAAATTTACTCGAATAAAGTGCACGTATGCAAGTAAATCCTATGGATAATTCGATGGCATATATTGTAGCAATTTTCAAAGCCCACTTACTTGAGAGAAATGCATTGACGTGCAAAACCCAATTTTAAATGCGCAAATGCTTTTTAAAATCAGGCTCTATGCACTCATGTTGTAAAATTGCTGCACCCCTGGGCCTGCGCTGACATGCGTGTGTCAATGTGTGCCTGCGTGCCCCTTTGAAAGTTACAGTCAAATAGCACATATTCACATAACTGCTGTTTTATAAACCTCAAACATACCAGTGCGAGTATGGTGTGCAAATAAATTTGCTCGTATTAAAAAAGGGTGGGCCAGGGTCTTCCAGGGTAGGGCCAATATTTATATGTACTATTAAGGGGCTATTTTAAAACCTGCACAGCTGTTAACCTACACTATTTACACCTACTAATTATTAGGAGTAAGAATATAAATTCTTTATAGGCAAATGCTGACTGGGTGAGTAAATTGGAGGGAATGCAGGTAGTCTTGATGACCTAGAGATAGCCTGGGGAAACCGGTGAACTAATTGGTTTAACTGGTAATTTCCCTCTCATGCACATGTTTATAAAATTTGATAATTTTCATGCTTAAAAGCCGATAAGTGCTAAGAAAAATATGAGTTAAATTTTCCTTTTGTACTTATTATAATTAGGAGCACAAATATGAACGCATAACAGATGTCTGCCACTTACCTGATTAATTTTTTACTTATCGGGCTGAGCGGCTGCAAAGTTGCCACTTAGCTGGATAAGTCTAAAAAGCATTACATAACTGGAAAAGTAAGATAGCCAGATACATCTTTAAAACGCTAGTTATCTTCTATCTTACTTATCCACCTAGGTAATGCTTTTCTTTTACTTATCTGGCTATCTTACTTAGCTGTATAAGTTTTAAACAGCTCTACTTAGCCAGATTAGTCACTATAGTGCTATTTAGCCAATATGCATAGATATTATGATACTTAGATTACTGCCAAATATAACTTTTATCTTACTTGTATTATAATGCTTCTGCTACTGCTCTATTACCTTTTACTACGATCGAAACTTGTAAACCGTTATGATGGCAAAACCGAATGACGGTATATAAAACTCAATAAATAAATAAAAATATTTGCACCACGTAGCCAGAGAAGTCAAAACGTAGGCGGCTGTGTTTAAAATACATGCTGTGTATTTTTTGATATGCAAACATGTTGTTGGGCAGATTTACCTGTACTTTGTATAATGGGCATGCATTTGCGCACACAATATAAAATATGTGTGCATGCATATGGGCATGCTCGTGCATGTTTTAAAGTTATCCTCCCTGTACATACACACATAAGTAGGATGTATATGTGTATATGTTGTTTTGTAAATCTCGAGAGAATGCGTCTACTTGCAGTGTTGCATGGAAACGTGAATAGGGAATAAAAGGAGTGGGTTAAGAGGGTTCCGGGGAGCTGTTCAGAAGTACGCGCACAAGCTGCTATTTTGTAAGCGGTACACGCGCAAATATTACTGAACTTGTCCGTACGCTTTTATACCTGCTAATTGACTTGCGTAATTGAAATTGCACTTGTCTTTTGCCTGCAGTTTTTGGAAAAGTGCTGGGGGTTCAGGGTGAAGTCTGGCTGGTCTAGGTGAACTGGCGGAGATATCAGCAAACCGATGATTACAAGTATGCGTGCAAATAAGTATTTTCAGAAGCGGATTACCAGAATACTTTATAAATTACCTGCCTCCGTTTTTAATTCTGGGTTATTACACACCCATTGCTAGTGTTATTACATGTGTAAAACATAGGTGTGTATTTTTATAAACTGGGTAGAGAAAGTAAGCATGTTCCTGTATTACATATATATGCGTGTATCATAACATATACACACAACTTTGAGGTAGAAATACGCAATACAGCGGACCCTTGACTTATGAACTCAATTCGTTCCAGAGGGTTGTTGTAACTCAAGTTGGTTGTAAGTCAAGACTATTTTTTCCATAAGAAATAATGGATACCCATAATGCGTTCCGAACCTCCCAAACCCCCCTTTACCTAACATTTCATAATAAAAAGGGTTGTATAATGTGCATAGTACCAGAAACACCTATAATTTTCCTAGTGTACTCACCAAAAAGTTATAAAATGTGCCTAGCCTACCAGAAACAACAATTTCACACTGTACTCACCATTCAAGTTGACATATTTGGCTTGCAGGAAGGGAGGAGGGGGAGGATTCCCCCCCTCCACACCCTCAGAGCACATCTCTGGCCCCCAAACACTCATTTCCCCCTCCCAGCATACTCATTCCTCCCCCTCCTGATACCTTGCTGTAGCCAGCTGAGTGCTACACCCCTTTCTGCTGCTGCACAGAAGCTTCCCTTGGTCACCAGTGATGCTGTAGCTTGCTGCAATGCTATGCTGGGTCTGCCTATGTGCTCCTGCGAACATTTGCAGCTCTGGATGCGCCTGAGATGGACAGGCCTTATCGGCAACAGCAGCAGCCAATCACTGCAACAGCAGAGCAGAAGTCCCACCCACCAAGCCCAAAAAAACACGATTGACAGGAAAAAACGCCCAATTAGAAGCAACCGCACGCACGAGCGGATACTCATAGCCTTGGCCGGCATTCAGGTTGTAACTGAAGAATTTGGTTGTAACTCAAAACTAAAATTTTGGTTGGTAACCCAAGTTGTTTGTAAGTCAAGCCGTTGTAACTCGAGGGTCCAGCTGTATGTTATAAAACCGTGTTGTTCTTGCCACACAGTTTATAAAATACTAGCATAAATCTCCGTGGGCTCACTTGGTGAATTTAAAAGCCTGGCATGTGCATAGTTAGGAGATGCGCGAATAAGTCGGCTTATGCAGGCCGAGCATATTTTAAAAGCTGCCCAGATAAGCATATACGTCCCGCAGCGCATACATCTCAAAAGTTTTCAAAAAAGGGCAGGGCATGGGCGTGGTCTGGGTGGGGCAGGGGCATTTTGGGGGATAAATCAGAGATGTGCACGTAAATACTTATGCGCTCCGGTGCATGCCGAGATCCCCTGCTGTGCAACTTTATTCTGCTAACGAATGATGAGAAAGTAAAATAATAAAATGATTGAGCCATTTCTGAGGGGCTTAAATGGTCTAGGGTAATTGGGGGTGGAGGACCTATCTGCTAACTGGGTGAACTGGTGGATGAACTGGTAAACTGGGAATGGGGTGGGTGCATGCCCCCTTTTAAAATCCCCCAACTTATGTGGTAGAAGCAGGATATGCACGCACATGCACATTCCCACTTAAAATTTGGCGCACATGGGCATGTGGCCAGACTATTTTATAACATGCACACATATGCACATGTATGTTATAAAATGGCCACGATATGGTGTATTGTGGGCAGTTGTGAAAGTCAGGCACTAAAATATGACGACCTGTGAATTGAGTTTCATAAAATAGCAACAAAGGACAAGAATTTCTAACTTTAATCATTTCATATAATAAGACCAGACATGGATGTTACTTTAGTGTATATCTCAGTGGACCCTTGCAGAGATACCCCTAGTGGTTGAGTCTAGGGTTTACTTAGGCATTGTGTGGGATCTGGAAGGACATTCTTTTTGGCTGTTCCCAGAGCAGCAGAAGCAAAGGGAAGCAGCTTTACAGGGATCCTGCTTGAAATAAAGGAGCAACAAATTCAGCATGGCATAGGTAGAAGCTGAATAGCTTCCTGTCAGGACTACTGCAGACTCCTAGGGAGAATCATTAGATCTTAACAGAAGTAACTTCTTGCCTTGGAAGACATCCTACTTGTCTGTAGCCAGGAGTGTAAGTAAAAGGGGATCTTGTGGAATATTGTTGAGGCTCAAGTGGTCCTCACACAACAAATTTGGATCCAGATGTGTTATGAATCTCTGGACAAAGATTTGGATCCAGATGTATTTTAAATCTCTGGACAGGTGAAAGAGAGCACCTCAAAAACAAAATAGAGGAGCAGCCAACAGCTGAAGAGCCCTTAGGACTTTATCCCTAGGAGGGAAGAAGGAGAGATGCTAAACAGGGTATCCAGGATCTAAAATTCTCCTTTGTAATGTGGATTTCTCAGGGTGATCTGAAAAAGGGAACAGAGTAAGGTGCTGATATTGAGTCTACTTTGGAAAAGAAATCTGTAAAAGAATTGTTCTTGTGGAGATTTTCAGCCAGGAAGTGCCTCTTCTCCCACACCTTTTGTCGATCATCACGAAAAAAGTGCCAGAGCAGGGGGTACCACATGGCTCAAACTTATTGAAAGGTACACAGTCCAAGAATGAGTCCGATTTCTGGAGGCTAGAGTGACAGGCCTGGAGGAGCTGAGGCAAGCAGAGAGGTACATTGATGAGACCTTCAGCTGTTATGATTAATGGGTGTGTAGGCCCTGGGCTGAGGTGAGAGATGGTACTGCCCACGGGGAGGAGCCCCGTGAGCCTCACCGTTGGGAGGCAAGGTCTCAGCTGACGTCAGACACAGTTCAAGTCTAGAATCTTTATTAAAGAGAAAGAGCAGCACTGCCCGCGGAGCGGGGAGTGCCAGAGAAAGTCTCACAGACACTGAGGTATCACTGGTCAGTGGAATAGGGGATACCCAAGGAGGGTTCCTCAGGACAGATGGTAATGGTCCGCAGAGCAGGGTACACCGGAGAGGATCCTCGGGAGAGATGGTAATGGTCCACAGAGCGGGGAACACCGGAGAGGTCCTTAGTAGATATGGTAATGGTCCACAGAGCGGGGTACACTGGAGAGGTTCTTAGTAGAGAAGGTAAAGGTCCGCAGAACGGGGTACTCACGGCTGGAGTAGCGATGGTTCCAGGGAAGAACCGGGGAACTGGGCAGGCAGAAATCCAAGGCGTTAGGCCCTCTAAGGAGCAGATAGCCAGAGATGAAGGAGAGGCCCCCGAGGAGCGGGTACCCAGAATGTCTCACGCCACGGAAATAAGAAGCCTGAACGAAAGGTCCTTCAAGTGAGCGAAGCGGAATCAGCAAGAGGGAACTCGTTGCCAAGGTCGTAGGTAGGCAGGGCCAGCCGGCCTTAATGTGCAAGAGGATTGACATTATCTGGAGGGATGTCCCCGAGGTTCCCGCCATGATGTGCTTAAGATTGGGCCCATGCATGCGTGCACGCACCTAAATGATTCCTACAGGCAAGATGGCAGTTGGCGGCATCCGTGCCGCCTGGGAGCCTGGGAGCGATAGGCAGGCCGGCGATGGCTGGCTGATTCTGCAAGTCTTCCCAGTGGAGTCAGGGATGTGAAGAAAGAGGTGAGCAATAGAAGTCGCAGCCATCTGCGACTGACAGGCGTAAATTCAGGGACATAGTAGCCAAGTCCCAAATCCAGTCTGGTAGTCCTGGTAGTGCCTTGGATCAGAAAGGTCTCCCAGTAGGAGAACATCACGCTGGTGGAGCAGGAAGTGATCCTGTAGCAAGGACCTGCTCTCCAGGTGATGCATTGTCCTCTCACACTGAGGACAGACTCCCAGGGCTACTGCCAGGAGGGAAGGGTTAGGTCGGTCCATCATAGTTTGGTGATTTGAATTATTAGAAATATAGAAGCTGGGTGGCTGGTGAATGCTAGGACCACTGGTAACTTGCCTGCCTGGTGCGAAGGTGATGGACCCTCACTTTCACCTAGATAAGATTATAGACAGTGCTGGGTGGAGCCAGCTGTTGTGGTACATGTGGCACCGACAAGGAAAATGTGGGAGGGAGGTTCTGGAAGCCAATTTAGGATTTAGGTAGAAAGCTGAAATCTAGAACCTCCAGGGTGCCATTCTCTGAAATGCTCCCTGTTCCACATGCAGGTCACCAGAGGCAGGCAGAGCTCCGGAGTCTCAATGCATGGATGAGATGATGGTGCAGGGAAGAGGGATTCAGTTTTGAAAGGAACTGAACAACCTTTTGGGGAAGGGGGAGAATTTTCTGAAAGGACGGGCTCCACCTTAACCCGTGGAACTAGGCTGCTGGAGCTAACTTTCAAAAAGGAGATAGAGTAGCTTTTAAACTAGAATAAGGGGGAAAGCCGACAGTCACTTAGCAGTGCATGGTTCAGAGGAATGTATCTTTGAAAGATACTAATGAAACAGGAGAGTTAGGGCATCCCAACAGAGAGGTTTCAATAAAAGCAAAAGTAGTCCATATGTCTATAATTAAAGAATCACTTGAGCTAAAGAATTCAAAATTATCCATATCAACTGAAAAGCAGGTTGTTAATACAAACAAAACACACTTTGACATGTCTGTATGACAATGTCAGTAGTCTAAGAAGTAAGATGGGAGAGTTAGACTATATAGCAGTGAATGATGAGTAGACATAACTGGCATCTCAGAGACCTGGTGGAAGGAGGATAACCAAAGGGACAGTGCTATATCAGTGTACAATTATATCGCAATGATAAGTAAGGATCACTTGGTGGGGGGGTGTAGCACTTTATATCTGTGAGTTATAGAGTCCAACAGGATAAAGATCATACAAGAGACTAAATGCTCAGTAGAATCTATATGGGTAGAAATACCATGTGTGTTGGGTCAGAGTATAGTAATAGGAGTATACTACTGTCCACCTGGCCAAAATGATCAGACAGATGATGAAATGCTAAGAGAGATCAGGGAAGCTAACCAATTTGGCAGTGAAGTAATAATGGGAGATTTCAATTACCCCAATATTGACTGGGTAAATGTAACAGAACATGCTAGAAAACATAAGATTGCTAGATTGGAATAAACATTTGCTTCAGTGGAGCAACTGGTTCAGGAACCAATGAGAAAGGGAGCTATTTTAGATTAAATTCTTAGTGGAATGCAGGATTGGTGAGAGAGGTAACGGTGGTGGGGCCACTTGACAATAGTGATCATAACATGATCAAATTTGAAACTAATGACTGGAAGGGGGACAAAATGTAAATCTACAGCTCTAACACTAAATTTTCAAAAGGGAAACTTTGATAAAATGAGGAAAATAGAAAAAACTGAAAGGTGCAGTTGCAAAGGTTAAAAGTGTTCAACAGGCGTGGACATTGCTTAAAAATACAATCTTAGAAGCGCAGTCCAGATGTATTCCACACATTAAGAAAGATGGGAGGAAGGCAAAATGATTACCGGCATGGTTAAAAGGTGAGGTGAAAGAGGCTATTTTAGCCAAAAAACATCCTTCAAAAATTGGAAAAAGCATAAGCATTGTCAAATTAAGTGTAAAACATTGATAAGTCAGGCTAAGAGACAATTTGAAATGAAGTTGACCGTAGAGGCAAAAGCTCTAATTAAAAAACGTTTAAAAATATATCTGAAGCAAGAAACTTGTGAGGGAGTCAGTTGGACTGTTAGATGAACGAGGGGTTAAAGGGGCTGTTAGGAAAGATAAGGCCATTGCACAAAGACTAAATGAAATCTTTGCTTCTGTGTTTAGTAATGAGGATGTTGGGAAGATACCGGTTCCGGAGATGGTTTTCAAGGGTGATGAGTCAGATGAACTGAACCAAATCACTGTGAACCTGGAAGATGTAGTAGCCCAGACTGACAAACTAAAAAGTAGCAAATCACCTGGACCAGATGGTATGCACCCAGAGTTCTGAAGGAACTGAAAAATGAAATTTCAGATCTATTAGTTAAAATTTGTAACCTATCATTAAAATCATCCATTGTACCTGAAGACTGGAGGGTGGCTAATGTAACCCCAATATTTAAAAAAGGCTCCAGGGGCGATCCGGGAAACTACAGACCAGTGAGCCTGACTTCAGTGCTGAGAAAAATAGTGGAAACTATTCTAAAGATCAAAATCATAGAGCATATAGAAAGATATAATTTAATGGAACACAGCATGGATTTACCCAAGGGAAGTCTTGCCTAACAAATCTGCTTCATTTTTTTGAAGGAGTTAATAAACATGTGGATAAAGGTGAACGGGTAGATGTAGTGTGTTTGGAATTTCAGAAGGCGTTTGACAAAGTCCCTCATGAGAGGCTTCTAGGAAAAGTAAAAAGTCATAGGACAGGAGGCAGTGTCTTTTTGTGAATTACAAACTGGACAAAACACATGAAACTGAGTGTAGGATTAAATGGTCAATTTTCTCAGTAGAAAAGAGTAAACAGTGGACTGGTGCTTTTCAATATGGGATACATTTTCAAAACCTTACGCGCATAAATCCCAGGGATTTACACACGTGGCTGGGCTTACGCAACACACAATTAAGCTCTGGATTTTGTTGCCAGAGGATGTGGTTAGTGCAGTTAGTATAGCTGGGTTTAAAAAAGGTTTGGATAAGTTCTTGGAGAAGTCCATTAACTGCTATTAATCAAGTTGACTTAGAGAATGGCCTCTGCCATTACTGGCATCAGTAGCATGGGATCTTGATACTTGCCAGGTACTTGTAGCCTGGTTTGGCCACTATTGGAAACAGGCTGCTGAGCTCGATGGACACTTGGTCTGACCTAGTATGGCAATTTCTTATGTTCTTGAATGCTTTGGCAGGAACCACACTTCCTAGCATCTCCTGCAGAATAATTTTGCAGCAGGAACAGAGATGTTAGTGAGACTGGGGCCACAGCTCAATACTGGACTGTGACCCCGAGTTTGAAAACACGGCCGTACAGCTACTTCCAGATGCACTCTCTCTCGAGGGCTTTTCAAAAACCCTAAAATGAGTAAGAACATAAAGACATAAGAAATGCCATGCTGGGTCAGACTGTGTTAGAATGAAGAGACAGAGGATATGAAAACACCTGCATGTGAGGCGTAGGGATATTAGCTAGCGCCCTACGTAAAATGGATGCTGTCAAGTTATATAATATGACTCTGCTATGCCTAAAAGAGAACTGTATAATTGCATATATGAGATAACCTTTCTTTGTATATAGTGAAGAAAATGGTAGCTAGCCATAATGAGGCTTAGACACACAGTAAAAAAAATAATTAGTTACATACTATATATAAAAAGCTGCTTTTACATAAATACACGGCAGACAGCTAATTAATTGCTTAAGCAATTTGACAGTTGAAGTGCTGAATATTGTTGTGCTCAGAAACAGTTACAGTTGAGTTACCTGAAGCTGTTTTTGTTTATATATAAGTTGAGAGAGAGACAGATAGGAGCAAACAGTGATGACCCCTCAATAAATAGCTATGACACACACCACTCAAAATAAGGAATAATTGGAACATAACTATATGTTGGACCCCACTAGGATCCCTGTGAAGGTGTGGCCTTGTAAGAAGGCTATGAATTCAGAGGAGGGAGCAGCATACCATCTACACCATAGCACCTCCGTGTGAGGCTACTGCAGTGACCCATAGAGGAGTTGCAGATTTTTTTTTGGCTGAAAGCTGGAGGGAGAGGAGTGTTCTTTCAGTTGCTTTTCTTCTGGAAACTTCTAGGCCCCATCAGGGGGAGAAGGAATGTTTTAGATGCCAGAGGCTTTCCCGGTTGTTTTATGTTTTTTTGAGATTAGAGAAAGTTTTCCCCTGCTTGGAATTTCATTTGAAAATAGGTTTTCCACTCTTCCTTTTCTCCTTTGTCTGGGAATTTTTTTTTTTTTTTTACTTTTCCCATCTGGGTCCCTCAGGCTGGGAGGGTCGGTGCCTATCCAACAGAACTTTTGAGGACGTGGGATGCTGCTCCAGTGTTCAGTGTGAACTGGCAGTATCATGGGAGAAGAGTGCTTGGAGCACTCATCCAGGGTCACCCACTACCAGTGCCCATTTGGTGCATAACAGTAAGGAAAGGAGAAGAGAAGTGGATACCCGGAAAACAGATTCAGTGTTTGACTTGGGAGTCTAAATTGGGAAAACTGCTACACTATTTATAGCGAACTATGGAGGCTTCAAAATTCCAATCAGAATAAGGAAGGGACCTTGAGACTTGATATAAAGAATCAAAGAAACACAGATTCTCACATTTAACAATGTGATATGTTTAAGAATATCATTTGGAAGCTATGAGGATAACTTTCAAACAACTCATGAGAGGTCTAGAGGTCTAGAATGGGTAGATGTGAATCGGTTATTTACTCTTTCGGATAGTAGAAAGACTAGGGGGCACTCCATGAAGTTAGCATGGGGCACATTTAAAACTAATCGGAGAAAGTTCTTTTTTACTCAACGCACAATTAAACTCTGGAATTTGTTGCCAGAGGATGTGGTTAGTGCAGTTAGTATAGCTATGTTTAAAAAAGGATTGGATAAGTTCTTGGAGGAGAAGTCCATTACCTGCTATTAAGTTCACTTAGAGAATAGCCACTACCATTAGCAATGGTTACATGGAATAGACTTAGTTTTTGGGTACTTGCCAGGTTCTTATGGCCTGGATTGGCCACTGTTGGAAACAGGATGCTGGGCTTGATGGACCCTTGGTCTGACCCAGTATGGCATTTTCTTATGTTCTTATGTTCTTATATAACCTGTGTGTATTATAAAAGATGCATCGCGCTCCCCTACAACATTTGCTTGTGTGTATGCTTTCACGTGAACATGTGCAATGCGTTGAAACCAACTATTTTAATGCATTGAACATGCATACTTATCTTACCTATTTTAAAATTATACATGCATATATTTTATGCACGAAAATAAAGTAGGATTTGCACAAAACAGTCAGATATATTTTAAAACATGTGGGGCGGATTTTAAAAGGGTTAAGCGGGTAATATACGCGTGTAATCCTTTAAAACCCCTCCTGCGTGCGCCGAGCCTATTTTGCATAGGCTCGGTAATGCGCGCAAGCCCCGGGATGCGCGTATGTCCTGGGGCTTGAAAAAATGGGCGGGGAATGGGTGGGGCGTGGGCGTGGTCAGAAGCCTCGCCACTGCCGCTGGGCCCGGGGATTGCGTGCCAGCACTCGGCTGGTGCGCACAACCTATGCCCAGAGGCAGGCGTAAATAATAAAACAAAGGTGGGGGGGGGGGGGGGGGGAGATTTAGATAGGGCTGGGCAGCAGGCTTGATAGGGGAAGGGAGGGGAAAGTGGAGGGGTGCGGCCTCGGAGGGAACGGGGAAAGCCATCGGGGCTCCTCTAGGACTCGGTGCGCGCAAGGTGCACAAGTGTGCACCCCCTTGCACGCGCCGACCCCGGATTTTATAACATGTGCGCATGGCCCTGTGTGCATAATTGAAATTATCATTTGCCAATTACTCCACCAGTTTACCCACT
This sequence comes from Rhinatrema bivittatum, assembly GCF_901001135.1. Taxonomy (NCBI): domain Eukaryota; kingdom Metazoa; phylum Chordata; class Amphibia; order Gymnophiona; family Rhinatrematidae; genus Rhinatrema; species Rhinatrema bivittatum. The sequence goes on along the minus strand of NC_042617.1, from coordinate 356,397,292 downwards.
CCTTCTCCAGGTCATCAAGGCCTTCCTGGGTCCTCACCCTGAGCTCCCCTGAGTTCACCTTTTTCTGGTAAGCAAAAAGATCAAAGGAAATATGAACTTAAGCATTCAAGGAGGTGATTAAAAGCAGGGCTTCTAAACATCCACCCTCTTGTCTCGCCTGTTCCGGGTTTTTACAATAGATAATGTTATCCACATTTAAGCTGACTCAGTATTTAGTAGACAAAGTTGCAGTAACAACACCAGCTGTTCCTAATATTGAAATTGTATGTCCCTCATAGTAAAGAGATCTTTTATCTCCTAGTTGTTTCTTTATATTGATTAAGAGTTGCTCTTATGTTTTTCCTAGAGTTGTGTATAACCATCCCCCCTCTATTGAGGACTTTATATACAGAGATGTAAATGTATATATAATTTCTTATTTGTGGAACTTCCTTGAAATTGAAGATTTGATAAATCTCTGTAATTCTTGTCAAGATGATATTCTTGATGTAATTCTTTAAATGCATAAATTAAAAAAAAAAAAAGTTTCATCTAAGCGCCTTATAAATACAACCAAATTTCCCTTTCAGGCCATTGAATTTAAATACAGATACCTCCATCGCTGATACTGGCCTAATTTATTGTTACCGTCTACCCTGCTTAAAGCATCGCAGCTTGGAGAGTGCAAAAAAGGGGATGTCCTCAAGATCAAACTGAACAGTAAAGTCATTCCATGAACAGAACACCCCTATCAGAGAACAGTTGTAAGAAGATATAAAATGACAAAAATGTCACCATCTCACAAGCAGCAGGAGGCCAAACACGCAAAATATTTGAGCAGACCAGAACAGTCATAGTGGGAGACAGGTATATCTGGCCTCCCTTTCTTCCAAGCCAACACCATTTTCTGGCATATAGTAAATGGACTGCACCCTTTACAGCAGGGGTGGGCAAGTCCGGTCCTCGAGGGCTGCAAACCAGTCGGGTTTTCACGATACCCCTAATGAATATGCATGAATAGATTTGCATACAACTGAGGCAATGTGCATGCAGGTCTCTCTCATGCATATTCATTAAGGATATCCTGAAAACCCGACTGGTTTGCAGCCCTCGAGGACCGGAATTGCCCACCCCTGCTTTACAGTCATCTCACAGAGAAATACCTCTAACTCTCCCAAGGCAGCATACTCTGAATCTATACTGTGCTGGCTAGCTGACGGGTGGTGCCATCGGGCTGATATGTTGAATAAGGAAGACAAATAATAGGTAGGAAAATCAGGAGACTCATCCATCCTTCATCCCTGCTTCTTTATGCTTCCAAATGAACCCCTAAAATGGTGCTATTTAATGCCTTGATAAAAGAGCAAGGGAGGTCAATTGGCACTGAATTAAAAACAACACATTCATTTTAATTGTCTGGATTTTGCCTATCCAGGAGATATATAGACCTCATCATTTCCTTGCATCACCTTTGGAGAAGGACAAAGGAGACCAATAGTTCAAAGTGTAACCCCTGGGCGGGACGGATCCTTTTCCTTGCCCTGAGGGGCACACAGAAACGAGATGGACCCTTTGTGCACATCTCTCCTTCCCTGTCTCTCAGGCTCTCCTTCACCCCACCAGACGGCTTTACTTTCCGAGTCCCAGGATTCCAGTCTGGGCACCAACAATCATTCATATACCCTGCTCTTGGCAAGACCAGCTCTTTCTCCATCCTCTGTGCACAGCACTGATAAGTAAAACTGTCTCTAGATCCAAAAAACACACATGAGAAGAATGGTGGCTTCCAACTTCTTTATTGATAGTTGATCAGATGACTGAATAATATTGATACTTCAATTTTGTTTCTCAGTTCAAGTCAATAAATAATAAGACATCAGAAAGATGTAGCAAACCTGTGACTCCACTTCCCCAGCAAAGTCTTTACTTTTCTCTGGAAAGACTCTATTTACACAGATTTCCTTCTTCCTCCCAGTTACTTCAATTATCTCAGGTTTATCAGACTGAAGTTAGTTCAATCCTCCTTTAACTCCCAATTTACAGTATTTTCTCAACTCTTTCCACTGAAGGTGATCAGAATTTAGTTCAAATGCTCTATCAGAGCTTAGCCCCAGGTTTTTCTCTTCCTAAATCCTCTGGAATCAGTTAACACTTTACTCTCGCTTTAGCTAATTCTCCATATACAGCAGCAACAAAGTTCTTGTTATCTTTACTTTGTATCATTTATTTTCTTTCCATTAATGACTTTTGATGGGATCCCCTCCTCCATATTAATTCTTCCACGCTTTTGTCACTTTCAGAATGAAAGACTCCACGCTCTCAATGGTTTGGTTACTGAGTCCCAGGTACCAAGGGCCATCAACATCCAGCAGAACAAAAATAATCTTTGAACCCCCCCCAAAAAAGTGAAAAAAAAAATCAAGCAAGAAGCAGGAGGGGTGGAATAAAACGCCCTTGCCTTCGAACAGAGGAGACGGTGCAAAAAGACAGTTACTTCAGTATAAGCTTCCTCTGTATCAGGACACTGCCAGGTCTGTTCTCCAAAGAAGACCTGTAGCTGGACTTCCTTACCCCAAATCCAACCTTGAATACAGGGATTCCCCAATTAACTGCAACAAGGGGGACCTGCTCTCAAAGGGAAATCCAAAAAAGTGGCTTGAAAGAGTCAAAAGAAAGCTTAAATGCTGAATAGATGAGTCAGCGGGAGGCTGACCCCTAAATGGGAAGACTTCCCTACTCTTTTCCTAAGGAGAAAAATAGTAAGCAGGCGTCAGAGGACTTCTGGCAGCTTGAAACTACAACTAAAAATCCAGGAAGATAGATGGTGCTTTGGGATGATGAACAGCTAGAACACACCATCTGCTGTTCCCAACATGGGGAAGCAAAACCCAAACCTCTCTCACTAATTTCTACACAGAACCTCCCCACGCAATTGGTGCACTCCTTTCAGATAGGTAAACCAAAGGTTCCATACAATAGCATATAACTCATCCTGTTTAGGAGACAGGAAAATTCCCAAGTACTTTATGTTATTAAAACGTTAATGGGCTTCCGAGCTGTTCCTGAAAATTCTCACAATCGAACACTTAACGATGGCTCAACTTCAGATTTGGAAAGGTAAATTTTATTACCTGAAAGGGTACCAAATTCCTTGAGTGTTGACAACAAGCAAGAGAAAGAATTGTGCTTGATCAGAGACATAAAGCAGAAGTTAAATTCCAGCCGCCCTCTTTTTCCTTTAATTTCTGGGAACAGTCTAATATGTGCTACAAGCAACTCAATGGTTAAGGCAAGAAGAAAGGGCAAAAGAGGGCACTCCTGCTGTCTTCCCCTGAAACTCCCAGAATCCTTTGCACGGAGAAAGAGCAACTCTGGCTTCCTCACTGCTGCAAGAAAATCTTTAGAGGCAAAAGTCCCAAAAGCGACATGAAAGGTCTGTATCTCTGAATACATCAATAGATGAAAGCTGGAGGCCAAGGACCCTAACGAGCAAGAATTCCCATCAGAAAGATGCAGCTGTCGTGTGTCTTCTGTTATCTTAGATTTGTAACTATAAATCAAAAATAATGAGGCCTTGACAGGTCAAAAATAATGAGGCCTTATGGTAACTATAGGTAGGGCCGCATACCAAAGAATAAACATAGCTGCAAGGTATCTAATTTAGCAAACCATATGAACCTTCAATGAGTCTGAAAAAAATAATGTTTATAACAAAATACGACAACTGCAAGTAAAATTCTTTAGGCGGCATCATGTACAGCATTAGAATATTCTGAAGTAATCAATGATTAGAATAGGGCCAATCATAGAAAGTATTGAATGTGATGTGAATATGGAACAAAAGATAGCCCCCAAGGACTGAAAGCAAGAAAGAGAATAGTCAAGAAAGACGTCAGCAACTGCCAACATCTAGGAGACAGGACTGGGAGAAGAACAATATTAAACTGGCTATCTATGTTCTCTCTGCTGCTGTATGAGATAAGGACTTTGTGAGGGTAGGATGTTTCCTTTTTGAGTTCTGAAAGCTATTTTGGTTCTAGTGTTTTGGGGTATATAGAATACAGTTATATACCCTTGTAATTGGACTTGTTGGTTTTGTTTTTATTGTCTGGGAGCATTCTACTTGTATTGGACTACATTCTGAGGGACTAAGATCCTTAAACTGCACAGGTAATAGGCCAGTACTGGTAACACCCTTTCTAGTAAAAATTTGTGGATATGTGCATTAACAAAAATTTCTGCTTTCGGGGTCTTGTACTTGGATATTACCCAATTCTGAAAATTACTACCAATAAACAAAATTTACCTAAGACTCTCATCATGAAAGATCACTCTACTTGGTTCATGTTTTTCCCCACATCCAGAGCAACTAGGGTTGTTTTGCTCCCTCCCACTCTGGCCACTTTTATCATCTCTAAATTTCTTAATAAAGTATCATAAGAATGTCTTCCTGACAGGAGCCCTCCTTGATCTCTCTGAATCAAATTTGTCAAAAACTTGTCAAGCCATTCAAGTTGGTATTCAGTAGAGAGATTGGCCTATCAAGTTGACTTAGGGGTAGATTTTCAAAGGGGTACACGCGTAAGATATGCGCGTACCCCCCGAAAACCTACCCCAAACACCCCCTGCGCATGCCGAGCCTATTTTGCAAAGGCTTGGCGGCGCGCGCAAGCCCCGGGACGCGCGTAAGTCCCGGGGCTTGCATGGAGGGGCGTGTCAGGGGCGTGTCGGGGGCGTGCCGGGAGTGATGCGACGTTTCAGGGACATGTCGCGAGTGACGCAGCGTTTCGGGGGCGGCGCAGCAGGCGTGGTTTCAGCCTGGGGGCGTTCCAGGGGCGTGGCCGCGGCCTCCGGACCAGCCCCCGGACCGGAATATGGAGCGCGGCAGCCGGCCCGGCGCATGCAAAGTTACGCCTACTTCCAGCAGGCGTAACTTTGCTGACAAAGGTAGGGGGGGGTTTAGATAGGGCCGGGGGGGGGGGGGTGGGTTAGGGGGGGGAAGGGAAGGTGCGGGGGGGTGGAAGGAAAGTTCTGGGCTTGATGGACCCTTGGTCTGACTCGGTATGGAAATTTCTTATGTTCTTATCAGGCAAATTCTTCCTTGAGTTTCCTAGTTCTATATAGGAGATACTGAAGCCTCATACATTGAGTTAGGTAAGAAACCAATATTTAAAACACCTTGGTAGAACCTAACCAAAATGGGGCCAAACTGATTAGTGAGAATTTTCTAATAACTTATAATAAACCTATCAACCCTCCCTATCTTTATCAGATTTAAAATCTTTTATCAAAACAGTGGGATAATCTTGGTGAGCACCCACAATAAGCTGGTATACCCTATAAAATGGTATCATAAATGAGTTCTCATGGTCACATGACTATGTAATGTCAGTTCTGACAAATATGCACTCTTATTTAATCGTTTACCATATAAAATTTCACAAGTCTCTTTCAACACATAGGACCTGACTCAAGGCATTTTCCCATAGACATAGAATGGGAGCAACGCCTTAGTGAATCAGGCCCATAGTTTGCTAATCACTCAATTTTAATTTTCAATTTTTTTGGGCTTTTTTGGTCGCAAATATAATGCTGACAGTTTAGAAAATCAAGCATGTGTGAATAAAGAAAAAAAAAGGGAGGGGTTAATTTTTTTTATTTTTAATATATCAACCCATTTGTGCCTCTTTTGCTCCTTGGCTGGCATCATTGGCAAAGCTGGCATGGCTAACTGGCAGATATGAGCTTTGGTGGGAGGAAGGAGGAAGGGGCAAAATCAGGTTAAGGACAGCAGGATCATGCTTCCAATGGAAGGCCGTGGCTTTTTCTGAGGGCCAGAGAGTGAGTGAGGCTTCTGAAAGCCACAGGGAGGGCCCTTCATTGACTTCTATGGTGATGGAGGGGGATTGTGATGTTGGGAAGCCGAGGAGGCTTTTGCCACAACTTGTCGCATTTTGAAATGGATAGGGGTGGAATGAATAGCGAGGCGAATGAGAGAAACTGATACTACCACTGCTCATTTTGACTGCAGTAGCAGTTGGGGTGACCTCCATCACTGCGATTTCAGCCAGGGTGATAAGTTTAAGTTTCTAGTGGTGGTGGTGGAGGGCTTGGGAAAGCCCCCGACACCAATGACAAGTACAGGCTGCACTTTCACTGACATCAGCATGATGTCATATCTGGACCTGTGGCGCTAATGAGAAAACATAAAATAAGTTAAAAAAACAAAGGTTAAACTAAAAATAAAACTAAAGGACACTAGAATAGAGCTCAGTGCAGCCCTGGGTGAACTCCTGAGGAGTTTATGAGGCACATTATCCGATCAAAAAATGATTACAACTGATATTTTGCAGGGCTTATCCCTATCAGCGATTCTATTCAATTTATACTTATTATCATTGTGAAAATTGTGATCTGGTCTGGGCCTTAATTTCTGTCTATACGTGGATGACATACAGTTCATCTTACCAATAGAAAAATCATTTGATCATACTGTTAAGTCTCTGAATATTTATTTTTTTGCTATTCAAAGCTTACTATTTCATCTCAAGCTAGTATTAAACACACAAAAGACAGACATTATCTGGTTGGCAGAAAACAAAATATCAAACTTTTCTATTACAGATAACAATTGGAACAAATAAGGTTGAAATTGTTAGATAGGCTTGGGATTTAGGCATGATATTAGATAACAATTTATCCATGAAAGAACATATTAGTGGGATGGTCAAATCTGGATATAATAAATTCTGTTTATTGAAAAGGTTAAAACCATAGGGGTAGATTTTAAAAGAAGCACGCGCGGCTGTATAATGGCGCACGCTGCTGTGCACACAGCAGGCCAAATAAATTTTGCATAGTTTGCGCACTTGTGCGCGCTCTATACAAAATCCGTGCGTGTATTGACCATAATTTGTGCACATCGGTCATGCTGCCGCATGTACAAGTTACGCGCGCAAGTACACTTGTGCTCCTCCCGCAATCACACGCACGTGCCCTTGCGCATGCAAACGCAAGGGCGGGACTTCCCGCTTCACCCACTCCCCACGATGGCTGGCAGAGGCAGGAAGCCAAATTTCATCACCTGGGACGTCGAACTGCTGGAGTCCCTGGTAGTGGAGAGTGAAAGAAGTTTCTTCCCTGTTCGTGGCCATAGGACAGACTTTTCCCGCCTTTGGCAGGCCTGGAGGCAGGTGCAGGCCTGATTCAACGAACGTGCATCACCCCCCCATGGAGTAAGTAGAAAGTCTTTACTACAGCAGATGGGGGTACTGTGGGAGTGTGAATGTCAGGTTAGGCCTCAGAGGAGGAATCAGACAGAGTGTTATAGTTTAGAGTATTGGATGAAGAGTGTAATGTTAAAAGATTATTGGCAAAGCTTATTACCCTCATGAATATTTAAGCTTAGTATCATGATTCTTCAAGGTTCATAAATGTTGTTATACCACTCAGTGTCACATTTAGGTAAGCAGGTCCTATTATCACCATCACAGTACACTCATGGTTCTCTCTTCCTTTTCTTCTAATAGAGGACTTGAAGAAGAAGGCCAGGTGGCTGCGCCTAAAGGGGCGGATTTTCAGACTCCGCGAATAGGCCTACTTTTGTTTGCGCTCCAGGCGCAAACAAAAGTACGCTGGATTTTAGTAGATACGCGCGGAGCCGCGCGTATCTGCTAAAAACCTGGATTGGCGCGCGCAAGGCTATCGATTTTGTATAGCCGGCGCGCGCCGAGCCGCGCAGCCTACCCCCATTCCCTCCAAGGCCGCTCCGAAATCGGAGCGGCCTTGGAGGGAATCCTCTAACGCCCTCCCCTCACCTTCCCCTCCCTTCCTCTACCTAACCCACCCGCCCGGCCCTGTCTACACCCCCCCCTTACCTTTGTCCGGGGATTTACGCCTCCCGGAGGGAGAAGTAAATCCCCGCGCGCGAGCGGGCCTCCTGCGCGCCGGGCCGCGACCTGGGGGCGGGTACGGAGGGCGCGGCCATGCCCCCAGACCGCCCCGGGCTGTAGCCACGCCCCCGTATCCGCCCCCAAAACGCTGCAGACACGCCCCCGAAACGCCGCGACGACCGGGCCCGCCCCGACACGCCCCCGACACGCCCCCCTCGGAGAACCCCGGGACTTACGCGAGTCCCGGGGCTCTGCGCGCGCCGGTAGGCCTATGTAAAATAGGCTCACCGGCGCGCAGGGCTCTGCTCGCCTAAATCCGCCCGGTTTTGGGCGGATTTAGGCGAGCAGGGCTCTGAAAATCTGCCCCAAAGAGGAGAAGGTGGCTGGAGCGGCTGCGGGCAGAGCGGGCTGGGTCTGGTGGTAACTGATCCTTCCATGGTAGTGGAATTTTCTATCTTCTTTCTGAACCTGAATGAACTGTTTATTCTGACCTCTCCTTTTGTTTTACAATGCTACAGATCCTGAAGAGGCCAGGCTAGGCCCAGCTCTACAGGAACCAGCACCAGCTGCTCTGGGGGGGGGGAGCCGGATTCTCCCCCCCCCCCCCATGAGGAGATGTCACAGGCGGTGGCCACCTCACCGCGCAGAGGCACACCCCGGGCCTCCCCCTAGCCCCCCCCCATAGGGCGTCCTCCTCGTTTTGCCCGTGGAGTTAGGGACACGGGGCACCCAGGGGCCAGCATTTGCTGGTCCAGGAAGGCATTCCCAATCCTCTTGTGCCTCTACACCCCCCATCACGGCAGCAGTGCAGAGGCTCATCATTGGGAGCACGTTCTTCCGATGATGAGCCTCTGAGTCGAAGAGAATTCCATGCTTACATGAGGGGGGTCCAAGAGGCACTGAGGGCCATGACTGCCTTTCAGGAGAGGATGATCTGGAACACGGATCACATCCTCAGGGCTGTATAGCCGCTTGGCGCAGCTGTAAAGGTCCTGGGGAATCTGATCAGTCAGCCCTGATCATCCTCTCTTGTCCCTGCCTCCCTAACTTCCCAGGGTTTTTTTTTAATGTAAATAGTTTTGCTCCCTAGTTCTCCCCTTCCCATCCTTTTTTCTTTTAATATTGTAAATATTGTACATATTTTTTACTTTTATAAAAAAATTTTTTTCTAAACTGGTGTGTTCATTTCAGGTAAGGGTATGCTGCTGGTTGATGGGTGGAAGGGGAAGGGGCTCATGTATTGGCTGGGTGGGTCATGGAAGGAAGGAAGGAGGAAAGGAAGGAGGGAAGGGGAAGAAAGGAAGGAGGGTGGAGGAAGGGGGGAAGGAAGGAGGTGGTGGAAGGAGGGAAGAAAGGAGGGGGAGGAAGGGGGGAAGGTAGGAAAGTGGAGGAAGGGTGGGAAGGTAGGAAGGTAGGAAGGGGAGTATAGGTACTGTTACACTTCAACTAATCGTCCAGTGGTCATGAAGGAAGAACCATCTTGGAAAGCAAGGACTGGTATTGGAGTCCGTATCATCACTGAAGATCACCAGCACCATCTCCCGCAAGACATACAGCTGGGATGTTCACTGACCTGGACATGCAAGACACATAGAAAAATCTTAGTCATCTCTTTTCCTAACTACCTTTACATTTCTTGAAAGCTGGGGGGCACAGGGAGGCAGTCAGGGCAGTGTAGGCATAAAAGTAATAGCTGACATTTAGGTTGATTTGCTTAAAATGTTAACACAATATTACAGCAATACAGCTGACAGAGCAAAAAACAAACAGTCACGGGGGGAGGTGTACTGCAGATATGGATCCTAATATGGTGAAGGTGGAACAGCTGAGGGCCCAAACACAGCCATACACAGCCATAGGGCCAAAAATGTCTGTATACAACACCCTCTTTACATATCTCAGCACATACATACTCAATTAGAGAAACAGAGTACTCAGTGCTACCTAACATTTGTTAATTCTTTCATATCCACATTGTCAATTTGTAAACCCCAAACACATGGTCATTTATTTAGGACCCCAAAAAAACAAAGTTTTTGGGTAACCTCGCACATGTTATACAGCTTCAGCTTGCTCCCAGCCTGGACACAAAAATAAGTTATCCTAGGTATGTAATACGTATTCCCTCTAACTCTCATAGGTTTCAACATAGCTCCATAATGTTTATAGGCGGCGCGCACATCTTCATTGAGATGTTAATAGGCGGCACGCACATCTTCATTAAAATCAGTGGGCGGCACGTACAGCTTCATTGATGTTAATAGGCTGCGCGTACATCTTCATTAAAGTCAATGGGCAGCAGCCACAACTCCATTGATCTTAATAGACAGCGCGCACAGTTCCATTGATGTTAATAGGCTGCGCGCACATCTTCATTAAAGTCAATGGGCAGCACGCACAGCTCCATTCATTTTAATAGGTGGTGCACACATCTTACATTGATGTTAATAGGCTGCGCGCACATCTTCATTAAAGTCAATGGGCAGCAGGCACAGCTCCATTGATCTTAATAGGTGGTGCACACATCTTACATTGATGTTAATAGGCTGCGCGCACATCTTCATTAAAGTCAATGGGCAGCACGCATAGCTCCATTCATTTTAATAGGCAGCGCGCGCATCTTCATTAAAATTAATGGGCAGCACGCACATGCTCCCTTTAACTCTCATAAGGTTTCAACATAGCAATCAATAGAATACCATCGGCATACCAGGCAATTTGCTAACCTGGTATAGTGGGAAGAGATTCAAGTGACATACAAATGTGAACTGCTACAAAACCTTGATTATTTAACTCACATAGGCAGGTGAGAAGCAGACAACACATGTTAGAAAGAGAAAGTATGGTATGGTTCCCCTTTCAGAGCAAACACAGAACACTACAAATCAGAGATACAAACACTATACACAAGTATCCCAGAATAAAAACAGATTTCCCCTTCTCAGGATTCATTAAAGCCTTCCTTTCTATACATTTGACTCTGGTTCCTACAGCCACAGCAATCAAACGACTAGTATGTGCACAGACTTGTGAACACTGCAGGGTCACAGAGAAGGTCAACTCAATCGTGGCCAGCTGCTAATCAGCACCTCCCACACCCAGCAGAGCACTGAGACAAGCTGGACACTGGTAGGTGATTACTCGTAATTACCGGTAGGGAAAGGAAACAGCACGCACATATTGCATATAATCATTAATAGCTGCACGCACACATTTTGTAACATTAATGGACAGCACGCACAGCTCTATTGATGTTAATAGGTGGCACACATATCTTCATTAAAATTAATGGGCAGTGCGCACATCTTCATTAAAATCAACGGGCAGCGCGCACAAATCAGCCAGTACACACAAGATCCGCATCAATTTTAATTACCGGCACGCATAATTGCAATCCGCGCTGATAGGACCCACCTGTGCATGTAACTTATGTGGCTGTGGGTGGGGAAACGTGCAAATTGGGCTCCCTTCAAAAGGATCACTGGTCCACTCAATGGGCACCTTCACCATGTCTCAGGCACGTGCAGTTCTGATTCGTAAGCTGAGGTTGACATGCTTGTTGAGCATGTCATTTGGCACCAGAATCTGTTGTATGGTCCACAGTCTTGTAAGATGGGTGCATACAGGAAGGAGCAGATCTGGAAGCGGATCAGGCATGCTATCAACTCGGTGTCAACTTGGTGGGGAACTGATGCACAAGTGGAGGGACCTGAGGAGAATTGTGAAGTGGAAGCAGGCCAGGAGGAATGCAGAGGGAGAAGGCAGCCACATCAGCTTCACTCCCTCTGAGCAGCTGATCCTCGGCACCTTGTCTGAGGCAGCTGGGGGAGGAGTTGGCCAGCTTGATACCATGCCTCGTGTAGGGCAGGAAGGTAAGCCAAAAAAAAAAAATTAAGTTTCAGTAATCTACACTAAGAACCATCTAGCAATGCTAATTAACCATGCCTTTTTCTAGCTACTCAAGTAGTAAATGTTTTCTGGTACTGTATGAAAAGCCACATTGCTCATATCTGTACCTATCTGTATGTATACACTATAGAGTACAGCAGTTTAGCTTAGGCTTTATAAGGGACACAGGAGCCATTGTATTTTGAGCATTTATTATCTTACGATAGTAGGAATGCATGATCTTCATGCCAAGCCAGCACACGGCTTGTAAGTACTGCAGCTTTGGTTATATAAGCTAGGTCCAAGCGTGCAGTGTTCTTTCATATCTGTATGAAGAAATGCAATCTGTTTTATTTTTGCCCTATTAAAGCTGTGTGTTTAAGGTGTACTTGCCTAGCCTGTAGATTAAAATGCATTGGGGAGGTTCTCTGTTAGGTCCTATGTAGGCTGACCAAGTAGCTGCTGCTGAATGTGAAATACCAGGAATATGCTCCCGGCTTTATGCAATGTGTTCATATTTTCATATGCTATCTGTTCACATTTTCATATGGAGATCACTAGATAAAGCAGAACACATTCATGAGGAAAACACTGGATTGGCTTGTCATCCTTGACAAGGAGCTGTAAGGTCACCCTAGGTGTAGCTTCTCAGCCACTTCACACATTACAAGGTCCCTAACAGATAAGAACTGTCAGGTGTCCCTGCAGTGCACAGAACAGTGGTGGTCTCAGCTATACACTTTCTGGATTCTTCCAAGGACAGGGACTTCTGTTTGTGGAACTGGTAGAATATGGGCCAATTCTGTGCAGCACAGTGACAGTGCTCTGTCCTGTGAAAGTCATATTCCCTAAGCACTCTGTTGTGTGCCTTAAGCCCTCCCTCTGCCACAAGGAATACCATAAAGCTGGGTTCTGGACTATTTAGAATGCCTGGGTCATTCATAGCTCTATACCACTGGGATTAGTAGTGAGGTGTATGTACTGTACCATGCATGCCATATGAACCTAAGGACATAACACACCAATTGGCAGTATGTATTCATTTGTTTATGATCATTTTTAGGGGAGCCAGATGTTGAACGACCTGGACCTGCACCTAGACGACCCCAAAGGCTGTACATAAGAACATGCCATACTGGGTCAGACCAAGGGTCCATCAAGCCCACATCCTGTCTCCAACAGTGACCAATCCAGGCCATAAGAACCTGGCAAGTACCCAAAAACTAAGTCTATTCCATGTTACTGTTGCTAGTAATAGCAGTGGCTATTCTCTAAGTCAACTTAATTAATAGCAGGTAATGGACTTCTCCTCCAAGAACTTATCCAATCCTTTTTTAAACACAGCTATACTAACTGCACTAACCACATTCTCTAGCAACAAATTCCAGAGTTTAATTGTGCAAATGAGTGAAAAAGAACTTTCTCCGATTAGTTTTAAATGTGCCACATGTTAACTTCATGGAGTGCCCCCTAGTCTTTCTATTATCCGAAAGAGTAAATAACTGATTCACATTAACCCGCTCTAGACCTCTCATGATTTTAAACACCTCTATCATATTACCCGTCATCTGCGGGTGATCTCTGACTCGTCGGAAGAGGAGGAAGGGGGAATCCCGTGAACAGCCAGAACAGCCTGCGGAGGAAGAGGAGCAGTAGCGGCAGGAAGAGGAGCTGGAGGACACACTGGCTGATCTGCTTCATGATCGTCCGCAGGACAGCAGTGTGTCAGACCAGCCCGAACCTGAACTGGTTGCCAGTCAAACTGAGAGACTGCTATTACAGCAGAGCGCCAGGCTCTTGGGTACTATCTCCAGCCTGCCTGATGTGGTGCGGCAGGAAGCAGAGTCCCTCCATGATACCATCAGGGAGGAATCACAAACCCTCCGTGATACCATCAGGGAGGAAGGACAGGGGTTTCAGCAGGCGATCCGGGACCTTTGCCGGGCTACTGATGAACAAACTGAGGTGTGGAGGGAGATACTGCAGCGGTTGCCTCCTGTGCAGCCGCAGCCACCAGCGGTACCATGGCCTTTCATGGGGCCCTGGATGCATTACCCTCCACCTTCTGGGCCACCCTTCCCATGCATGGCACCTGCCCGTGCAGAAGAGCCCACTGTTGGACAGCCACCTGCGCCTCAGCCTGCCCACCCCCGCCTGCGCCACCTGTCAAGCTTCCACCACCACCACTAGAGCTGCTGTTGCCACCGGCTGTACCTTCCTGCAGCCATGAATTGGAACTGTCCCAACCTCCTCTCTCTGAGGGTAGTGTGAGCAGTGGGAGGAGTCCACTGCGCAGGAGCTCCAGGTTGAGGCAGCCGAAGCTTCCTGAGGGCCAAAAGAGAGGACGGCCAAGGAAGTGATTTTTATTTTGTTCACTTTTATTTATCTGCACTTTTTGTATATACATGCACTATATTTAAATACGCACTTTATTGTAAATAAATCCACTTTCACCTTATGAAATGGCTTTCTATGAGAGGGCTTCTTTGTTGTATAGTCTACCTTTGACTCAAGTGATGAATTTCTTGCATTTCCTCCTGAGTCAGATGCTGTTCCTCCTCCTCCTCATTCTCTTGATGGTTCTCCTCCAGAGAAGGCAAGTGTCTGTTAAGTGCCAGGTTATGTAGCATACAGCAGGCTAGAAAATCTCACAAACTTTAGGGGGACTGTAAAGAAGGCATCCTCCAGATCGTTCTAGACAGCGGAAGCGTGACTTCAGTAAGCCAAATGTTCTCTCTATGACAGCCCTGGACTTACGGTGAGCCCTGTTGTAGCGAGCCTCAGCGGCAGTTGCGGGGGAGGCAATGGGGATCATGAGCCAGGTTTTCAGTGGATAGCCTCTGTCACCTGTAGGAGAAGACACAGAATATCAGGATTACATATTACTTCTGCTTCAGTCTGGCATAGCTCACAGGCCAAGTAAACAGCAGCCCTGCTGTGGAGCATACATGTAAGGCTGACAAAAAGATAGCAGGGAACTATGTGTATTTGAAGTTTTGGTTAGCTTACTACCTAGGAGTCATCCCCCAGTGATGTGTCCTTGCTGGAAGTGGTCATGAATTCTGGATTGTGATAGAATGTAGGCGTCATGCGTGGATCCAGGAAAGCGGGGCACCACATTTGTGATGATGCCCTTGGCGTTGCAGACCACTTGCATATTTAGGGAGTGGAAACCCTTGCATTTCCGGAAGGTGGCCTCATCTCCTCCTAGTGCCCTTAGGGCCACGTTGGGTGCAATCAATAGCTCCCAAGACTGAGGGGAAGCGTGCAATTTGATAAAACTCTGTCATTATTTCTCGTTGATCCTGTCTTCTGAAGGGGAAGGAGATAAAGTGTTCTGTTTTCCGGAGCAAGGCAGCCAGGACCTGCTCTAGACACCTTGAAGTGGCAGACTGAGTGATTCCAGATGTCACTCCGAACGGTGTTTGGAAGGTGCTGGTAGCAAAAAATGCTAGGGCCATTGTCACCTTGAGGTGTACTGGCAAGGCATGGCCCCTTTGGGTGATAGGTTGCAGGTTAGGCTCTAACATTTGGCAGAGGTACAGTATGGTTTCCTTATTAAATCTGAACCTGCGCATTACTTCCTCCTCAGACAGATCCAGAAATTGTGAGTGAGTCCTGTAAACTCTGTGTAAAGGGTACCTCCTCAGTCTCAGCATTCTTCTTCTCCTCCTCACTCTTTCTCTTCCGAGCCATATAGAGTGTAGGACCCATGCAGCTATTATAAACATATGTAGAAACAGGAATGCCCAAGGAGAATTGATGTTCCTTCTGTTTATCACCTCCTGAGGCAGTCCCTTACCATTACACACAAATGAACAGTGCCTAGGAAAAGAGGCGTTTCACAGTTATCACCAGTAAGCCCCTCGAGCTCTTCCTTCCATCTTCGTCCTTTGTTAGTAATGGAGGGTCCCTGAGTGATGAGGCCAAGAAATACCATCAGTACAAAGTGCATATTTATCTGAAGTTAGAGAAAGAGTTCTATCGATTGCAGTCCCCACATTCTGGAATACTTTACTTGAATGAGGCCAGAAAAATATGTTAAGGTCTTTAACATCGGGTTAAAAATGTGGTTGTTTAGAATTGCTCTTGAAACAGATTAAGGGGGTCATTCATCAAATCACAACGTGGCCTTATCGCATGCGTTAGGGCATTATTGTACGTGATAATGCCCTAAAGCATGCGATAACTACCTCATTGTGACTTAAACATGAAGACATTATTGCCGGCAGTAGCGCCAAAAATAACATCACCTTTTCCTGTGGCGCTATGGGGGTGATAGTATGCGGCGTGGCTGCAACCGCGGAGGGCAAATATGCACTGCCACGATACGGCCGGCTGCACACTATCGGCCCCCCGCCCCTTTTCTGGTCGCGGCTCATCATTCTGCCATATTTATAGCAGAATGAAGAATCTAGGCCTAAGTCAGGCGTATAGGTGGGAAGAGAAGAATAAAAAATAACATCAAAGAGAAAGCATTGTGATGAGCAGCAAGTGTTTCTTGTTTTTATATTGACATATATTTGTATTGTTTGAAATTTTATGAATGTTTTAATCTTCTCTAAACCACCGTGATTGTATTTGTATAGAACAATGGTATAAAAATAAAACAAGCAAACAAATAAATAAATAAAATAAACAGAGGAGAGTTAAAAAACACTGCCACTGCTGCTGGGAGACTTGTGCAGGTGTCTGGAGGCCTTGGGAAAACTCCTGGTACTGTAATCCAGTGTAGGCCGCATCTATGGTGATGTCATCATGATGTCACGTCTGGGCCTGCGGTGCTGCTGAAGAAAACTAAAACTAAATTTAAAATAACAAAATAAAATTGAAACCAAGTGGGGACAGATGAACAGAGGTCAGGGAGACCCTGCATAGCCCCCTGTGGGGTTTTTAAAAGCACGGAAGAAGATGACACTTAATAGTTCTCGCACCAGGAACAGGGAAAATAAAAATACATAAAAATAAGTCAAAACAACAAAACTAAACTAAAAGGACATCTCTACAACATTCAGGTGACCTCAAGCAAGCCCCATTACATGAATAAGTGCTTAGAAAGAATAGTGTAGTATCCCTGAGTTTTATTTATTTATTTACTTAAAATAATTTATAAATTGCCTTCCAGATTACAATAAATCTCACAAAGTAATTTACATTTCCAAACTTCATTCACACTTTTAAAATACAACCACAATAACACAAAAATAAAACTAATATAACCTACATACTTAAAATATATAAAATATAAGGAAAGAAAACCCAACTAGAACAGTCTGCACCTTTGCATATACTAAAGAAAAAAACAACCCAAAAAATGTAAGAATCCACTAATCAAACTAAAGAAAGTAATCTTACTTTAAACGATAAATAGGTAAACATTCTATGTTGAGAAATGATGATCATCATATAGTATTGGGATAGATCAATGGTTTCAAATCTCCAATGTGTGCTCAACTTATAATCATTGGTCATACACAGTAGCCTCTCTTTGTCAAATATGAATATTCTTAAAGCATATTTTCACTTGCATTAAAATTTTTTAAATATTGATGCAGATTTAATATGATATGAAAGACTGCACTTATCTGAGTGCTTGTGCCTCTGGGTATTGTCACAAATTTAATGAGCACAGACGAATCAACATTCATTAGTTTATTGAGCCCCGTCTTCAACCTAACATTGCAATGTTTCAGAAAGACTCTTCCTTCTTCAGGGGTTAACCGGAGCATGCAATCGTCTTTCACATAAATCCCAGATTTGACTTCAGATTTCATTGTTTAATATCGACGCTGCCGTTTATTTTGTCTGCTTCCACATTCATCATTAACCAGGTTTTCAGTATTTTCTAAAACTTAATTAATTCCTCTTTCTCCCGCAATTCAAGGGGCAAATTGTTCCCGAAATGTGGTGCAATGGCTGAAAAGACCCTAGTCTGGATTCTGACATGCTGAAAACCCTATATTGACGGAAGCTCAATATATGATGATGAGCTACGGAGTGCAAATTCCAACTTGTGCATCGTCAATTCAACCATCCCTTAATATGTGATAGACAAAAGTCTTGCAAAATTTTGAAAGTCAAAAGCAGGCATTTACATTTACAAGTTTGCCTAATTGACAACCAATGTAATTTCTGCAGCAAAGGTGCTGCTATAATTGTTCTAGATTTTTCCAAAATAATCCTAGTGGCTGTATTTTTAATTAATTGGAGTTTTCTAATAATTTTGTTTGGAAGCTCTTAATATAGTGCATTATAATAGTCTACATGAGACAACACTAAAGCATAAGGCACTGCTTTCAAAGCATGGAGTTCTAAGAATGATTTTAGTTGTCTCACTAGCCTAGAATTACATTATGCATTCCAGGCCACTTGAGCAACATGGTTTACCAAATTCAACACACTATCCAACTTTACTCCTAGGGATGGTAACTTTTAAACAGGGCGTGCGGGCACACATGTGTGTACATTTGTCGGCCTGCACCCCAGGGCATGTGGTCATTTTATAATATCACACATATATGCACGCATGTTATAAAATGCCCTTCCGGAGGAAGTGGTGAAGTCTAAAACTGTGAACGACTTCAAAGGGGCGTGGGATAAACACTGTGGATCCATCAAGTCTAGAGGGCGTGAATAAAGTGGAGGCAGCAAAACACTGCACGGAGCAGCAGTAGCCACAGAGGCATTCAAACACTGCACGGAGCGGCAGCAGCCACAGAGGCATTCACGGAGCGGGATGCCAGTGGCCAGTAGTTAGTGTTCCACCTTCATGGAGCGGAAGGATGGAGGGCTGCTATCTCCAAAAATAAATAAATAAATACATAAATAAATAAAACAAACAAAAAAATAAAAACAGGGGTGGGTAAGAGTATGGGGCAAGGGGGTGGCCTGCTTGTTACAGCGGTTGCTACCCCTAATTGAGCTAGATGTCACTTGGATGCAGATATGGAGCTGCTCTCTAAATTGGTGGTGGAGTGGAGGGGAATTAGGGCTGGAGGGTACTGGAAGCCAATAGTAACAGGTGGGAGAGGGAAAAAGGGGAAAAAAAAATGGATAAAGTGCGTAGCTTGCTGGGCAGACTTGATGGGCCGTTTGGTCTTCTTCTGCCGACATTTCTATGTTTCTATGGATGCGCATACATGTGTGCTCAATTTTAAATGGACACGTGCATGTGTGCACAAAACCCACGTCTACCATGTAAGTGGGGGAATTTTACAAGGGATGGACACCGCCATTCACCGTTTTCCCAGTTCGCTCCCAATTCTCCCAGTTAAGGGATAGGACTTGCAAAACCCCCTAATTTAATAGCCTCCCTTCCCCCCCTATTAGCCGTGACCCTTAAAATTCCGCTGACTTCCTAACTTTTTTTGTTTCTAACGTATGCCATCCATAGTAGAAGTAAATTTATGCGGCAGAGGTGTGTGCAAGGACGTGAAAGTATTTATGAGCACATCTCTTGGCCAGCCCCTGACATGCCCATGCCCTGCCCAGACTACGCTCATGCTATGTCCCTTTTTGGAAACTTTTTAATTGTGTGTACAGTGGGAGATACCCGTGTTCTCAGGTGGCTTTCAAAATCCGCTCAGTACGCCAACCCAACTTGTGTTAGTATCTCCTGGTTTTGGCACACTCAGGGCTTTTAAAATTCACCTGATAGATTTTACTTCTCCAATTGCTTTCACAGAACTTTCCTCCGGTTGTAAACTAAACATCTGACTTAACTGCCCCAACTGTAAAATCTCTGTTATCTTAGTATTAAATACCAAACCATTCTTTTTCAGCCAAATCCCTACTGCACCCATACAACTATTCAGCTGTTCTATCACATCCTGAACATCCTGTCTCAAGGGAGCCACCATCTGAATATCATCTGCATAAATGAATAAATTAAAACCAATCGAGCTAACCTCCCTACAGGAGCCATATACACATTAAAAAGTAGAAGGGATAGGAACGAATCCTGAGGAACACCATATCTTACTTCTCTGAAAGAAAAGACAACACCCTGAAAATTCAGACTGCATACTGCCCTGTAGAAAAGTTAGAATACACTTCACCACTACCTCAATTCCTGACAACTTGCCACTAAAATAGAATGATCCACAAGATCAGAATCCCTGGAGAGGTCCAGCAAAAGAACTAATATGATCTCTCCTGTATCCAGTCAAGGGAAAACCTCTTCCAATAAGGCCACCATAATGGACTCTGTACTACAGTTTATTTGGAAACCTGTCTGAGCCACATCCAAGCCTCTTTTCAATTCTAAAAAATAAGTAATCTGAGAAGACACCACTTTGATAACAGCTTAGTTACAAAAGGCAAATTTGCCACTAGTCTATAACTTGCACATTCTCTAGGGTCCTACTTAGAATTCTTCAGAATGGGGAAGATACAGCCCTCAAAGACAACTTAAGCAATCTCCATAAACCCATTATAACCTTATAAATCAGTCTGCCAATCAGGTAACATGGACAGGGATAAAAGAAAAACTTAGATTTCTTCACAACCTGCAAATAACATTTAAACTGGCTAAAAGAGAAAAAATCAAATGTTTTCAATCCATCATCCACGTCAGCTTCAACCAAATTAACTGTCTCCAAATCTTTCCCTTCTATCACTACATCTATTTTCAGATTTTAAGGCTTAAAGGGTATAAAATAAGGCTAAATAAGTAGTAGGATACCATGAACTGGCATCTGTAAAATGTCCAAAGAACACTTTTACATTTCTGAAAAATGCTGAAGAGGAATTATTTTATTTAAAGCTAATCCATTCTGTTCAAACTTTAATTGTCTGGTCCGGGTTATTCTATCACTTGGAAGCCTGGCTCAGTATGGCTCAAACAGTTATAGAAATAGTTGCCATGGTAACCTGACTGCTTCATGGCAGGGACAAGGGAAAAAAAACAAGGTGACACAGTCAGCAGAAGAATACTAATGTAACGCTGTGACTGGCTTCCTGAGATTTCTGAAGTGATTTTAAACATTTTTAACGGCACCAACATTTTTTTACAAATGGTTGCCACTTGTAGTAGCAGGGAGTGTCAATGACTACAGAATGCTCAGTAAGGAATACCAGGAGGCATCATTGGCACTACTTTTAAATGACATCATCAGAGCATGAATACTACTGCACAGAAGAGTTTGGTACAGTTTAGTATTTTGTGAAGAGAGACTATAGCTGCAGCACTGGTCTGAAGTGCTGAGCCCAGGCTCTGCCTCAGAGGCTGAAATACTGTTAGAATACTTAAAAATTGAAGAAGCAATTACAGACATACATGTATAAATGGATCTTGTGTGAATGTGGGTGTCTAAAATACGAAAGTAAATTTTTAACACGGGAAAGGTAAGAACTCAGAGTAAATAATAGTAATTATTAGAGCTGGACCACAGCATATATTTAACAGCTTTTGCAGGAGAGTATGAAAATAGTTGGAAGCCTGAAATGAGAAAGGTAAATTAAGTATAAGCTGAGTGCCAGTCACTTCCTCAGCATTCATAGAGTCACTGAATATTTTAATACTGAGGTGACCCTAGCTATTGTTAAGTGAGTTTTTCCCTAAATTGTGTGGAAAAGTTTAAATTTCTGTTTCAGAGGTTTCCCCTAGAAGTCGTCTGTTGGTAATTGTGCAGAAATCTATGCCAGCCTGATATTTTATTTGTATTAAGTGTCTGGAAGAGTTAGGTTTGGAAGACCTAACTTTAAGCAAAAAGTATTGTAAGAAGAACTGAAGAATCTGGCATCTAAAGTCACATATCACAATATTAAGATGGAAAGGACACAAGACAGAGAGAATCTATACCTAGATTAATGAAGCCCATTTCTGCATATTCCTATTTATTAAAATAAGATCTACAGAAAACACACTATCACATAAACACATACTGTGAAGAGAGCAAAGATACTTAGAGAGTGGATCAAATAGTAATAATTTTTCTTTCAATTCAAATTCAAGTATAGGATCAAATAATTATCCATTGGTTTCTATTAGCTAGCAAAACAGTCCAACAAGTCTTCTGGATATACACAAAAGAAAAAAGCAGGAAGATACTTGGTGAAAGAGTAGGCAGTATTTTTCCCTTTTTGATAATTAAAGCTCATAGTAGTAGGTCATAAAGAGAAGAGAAGAAAGAGATTGGACAATGCACTCAAAGAGAAGAAGAGGAGCAAGAGTGCTTATAAGCAACACAAGCAGCGCTCCCTAGCTACTCACACCAGCAGTGGTAAAAAAGAGACAACAAACTCTAGCAGCAAACTATAGCCATGTATCCAAGTTGTGTCATCATCTCAGCTGGAGCTAAGTGTGCACACACAGTCAAACACAAAACAAGAAAGGTCTAGCTAGACAGAAACAGAAACAAAACTGAAACACACCATCAACAAAAGTGAGATGGTGAGTTAGAAAAAAGAGAAAGGAAAAGACAAACACTAGATACAACAAGAAAAGCACAGAAGAGATACACAAGAAAAACTGGACATTAAACAAATAGCTTCTTACCATCATCCAGAGATTCAGAACACCTAATAGAAAAATACACACAAAGAAGACCCTGGTTCTCGGCTGGGGGGAGGGGGAAAGGGGGAAGTAAGGGCGTATGTGGTGGTGTGAATGGAGTGTGGTATGTTTGGGGATGAATGTGGTGCAGGAGTTGGCAGTATGGGGGGCGGGGTGGGGTGGGGTTTGGGAGAAAATGGAAAATAAGATGGGATAGAGACATGAGGGTGGATCTTGGTTGTTGTTCTAAACAAATTGTACCATATTAGCTGTTCAATATATTAGTTTATTTATTATTTTTATATACCAACATTGGTTTACATTCAGGTACTGTAGGTATTTCCTGATCCCCAGAGGGCTTACAATCTAAGTTTGTACCTGAAGCAATGACTTGCCCAATGTCACAAGGCATGACAGCAGGACTTGAATGCTGCTCTTCTGGTTCATAGCCCACTGCTC
This sequence comes from Rhinatrema bivittatum, assembly GCF_901001135.1. Taxonomy (NCBI): domain Eukaryota; kingdom Metazoa; phylum Chordata; class Amphibia; order Gymnophiona; family Rhinatrematidae; genus Rhinatrema; species Rhinatrema bivittatum. The sequence continues at coordinate 356,374,579 of NC_042617.1, read as the reverse complement.
TAACCACTAGGCTATTCCTCCTCTCCTTGTACTTGTAGTTGTACTTGTTAGTTTACTGCCTATTCATGTTTCACCCCATATAAATTATTTTGGAAAAATAATACCAATATAAATAATATTTGAATACTTAAAAGTAAGGAAAATAAATATTAATACTTATCTGATAGTTAGACCATAAGATCATAAAACTTGCCATACTAAGTCAGACCAAAGGTCCATCAAGCCTAGTATCCTGTTTCCAATAGTGGCCAATCCAGGTCACAAGTTCTTGGCAGGATCCCAAGAAGCAGATAAATTCCATGATGCTTATCCCAGAGATAAGCAGTGAATTTCTGCAACTCCAGCTTATTAATGGTTTGTGGACTTTTTGTTGCATTTGTCGGTCGCAGACGGCTGCGACTGCTCTGCCTTACCCCTTTTCTTCCCTTTTCCTCCTCCTTGGGCAAGATGGCTGCCTCCGGTGCCGAGTGCTGAAACCCTCGGCGTCTCCAACCCAGCATGGGAGACCCAGTCCGCCATGCTCCTTCCCGTGGCCTCCTAGGGCGCGCGCGCGCACGTTGCCTACGCTCAAATACACGTCATGGCGGGAACCTCAGGGGCATCCCTACCGCATGACATCGATACCTCCGGGTATTTAAAGCCTCCACTATGCTACCATCATTGAGTTAGCAAGGACTTCGGTTTAAGCTACTCTGACCGCTCTAAGCTGCACGCTTAGACGCCTTGCTACCTTTCGGGGATCTCGCTCCTTATGAAGCTCTAGGCACCCGCTCCTCGGGGGTCTCTCGCTTCTATCCACCCTTTGGGCTTTCTACTAACTAGACAACCGCTCCTCTGGGGTCTCTCTCTCTCTATTTCAGGATCTTCTGGACTATTGGGCACTCGCTCCTTGAGGGCCTATCAGTCTGTGTATCCTGCACCACGGACCTACGGTCCCACCATCCTCATTGCTAGGAAGATGCTGCACTACACTCCTGTGAGTACCTCTATGATCTGGTGCTCCAACTCTACCCACCAGGCTTTAGCATCTGAGTGAGACTTCTACATCTGAGACTGTCTGAAAGTATTGGCACCTTGCGGACTTCAGTGCCTTTCCTTCCTGCCTCATACCATCTATCTACAGCAGTACAATAAAGCTTTCTACCTACAAGTGTCTGCTCTCTGAGGTTAGCCTATCGCTGTGGTTCCCCACGGGGCCCCTCCCCGTGGGAGGAGTCATCTCCACTGCAACTAAGGGTCCACACAATGCCACAAACACAACAGATTGCTAACTCAATGGACTCGGCTCAGCTCGTGGCCCTGCAGGCCATTCCTGGCCTAGCCCAGTGGCTCACGGAACAACAAAGGTCTTTGGAGAGCCTAGCTACTGCCTTCAATCAGTTACATGCTCAACTGAATTCTTCAGCAACTCCTGTTAAAGAATTGTTGTCTCCAGTGGTAACCCTCAAGGCCACTGTACCCTTATCCATACCTACCTGCTTTACGGGTGAAGCCAAAATGTGTAGAGGGTTTGTTAATGCAGCATGCATTTTTCATTACAGCCTACCCTCTTTCCCACTGAAGCTTCCAAGACCACCTACATCCTATTGTTTCTAGAAGGACGAGCCTTGGCTTGGGCTTGACCATTATGGGAACGTGAAGATCCTATCATGAATGACCTATCAGGATTTCTAAAACTTTTCAAGTCTGTCTTTGATGACCCAGCTCACCAGACTGTAGCTGGATCTGCTTTGCTCAATCTCCAGCAAGGTAACAAGCTGCTTACAGACTTTGCAATCGAATTCAAGACCTTAGCATCCGAACTGCATTGGGACACTGGATGCCTACATGCCATATTCATGGAGGGTCTCAACTCTCGCTTAAAGGACGAATTAGTGGCTCGTGATTTGCCTGATACCCTTGAGTCCCTGATGGAACTGGCTGGGAGAATTGACTGCCGCATCCGAGACCGAACTCAGGAGGCGAAGGGTCCACGAAAGTCTACGGTGGGGGCTAACCACCCTAAACCTGTGCCTATTGCCTCCAGCTTACTGTCTCCATCCTTAGAAGAGGAAGAGCCTATGCAACTAGGTCGAAGCCATTTAACTTCCAAGGAGAGATGTTTTCGCAAACGCATGGGGTTATGCATGTATGGTGGCCAATTGAGCCACACAGTCCAAACCTGTCCCATTTGTCCAGGAAACTGACGGGCCTAGGATCTGCATGAGGACTTCTCCTGGGTCTCACCTCTCCTACTTCTCCATTATCCTTACCAGTGTCTCTATTCTGCAGGGGCCTTGAATTTCAGACTCTCACTCTCATTGACTCCGGTGCTGGAGGTAATTTTATTTTGAAGCTCTTAGTTGAACATCTACGGATTCCTACCACACCAATAGCTAAGCCTCTGCTATTGTCCTCTATCCATGGAGAACCACTTCCTGGAGAAGTTTCATTGACTACCTAGGCCATTGGCCTGCGCACTGGAGCTTTATACTCTGAATCCATCTCATTTCTAGTATTGGAAAAGGCCATGCATCCGGTGGTACTGGGACTGCCTTGGCTTCAAGATTATATGCCACAATTTAATTGGGCCACGTTGGAACTATCCCGGTGGGGGCCTGACTGTCATGGTCGGTGCCTCGCGGAGGTTTCGCCGCTCATTTGCATGCCCACTACATCATCATTACCTGGCTTACCTCGACAATACGCCTCCTTCCAGGATGTTTTCTCAAAACAAGCAGCTGATGTACTTCCACCACACAAAGTATTTGACTGCGCCATAAATCTGAAGCCTAATTCGGAACCTCCCAAAGGAAGAGTTTATCATCTTTCAGTAGCTGAGACTAAAGCTATGTCCACCTACATACAAAAGAACCTACAAAAGGGATTCATCAGACCCTCCAAATCTCCTGCCGGTGCAGGCTTCTTTTTTGTAGGGAAAAAAGATGGCACTTTACGCCCCTGCATCGACTACAGGGGTCTGAATGAGATTACCATCAAGGACCGGTACCCCCTGCCCTTAATTTCGGAATTGTTCGACAGGCTCCAAGGAGCCAAGATATTCTCCAAATTAGACCTTAAAGGAGCTTACAACTTGGTGCGTATTTGGAATGGAAGACTGCTTTTAACACCCGCAATGGATACTTCGAATATTTCCTTATGCCCTTTGGTTTGAGTAATGCACTTGCGGTCTTTCAAAATATGATGAACGATATCTTACGGGACTTACTTTATCAATGTGTAGTAGTATATCTCAATGATATATTGATCTTCTCTCAAGATCTGCAAACTCATCAGGAGGATGTTAAGAAAGTCTTAAGACACCTGCGTGAGTACCACCTATACGCAAAGCTTGAAAAGTGCGAATTCCACAAAGAGTCTGTACCCTTCCTGGGATACATTGTTTCTAAGAATGGGTTTCAGATGGACCCGAAGAAATTAGAGAGTATCCGGGACTGGCCTCAACCTACAGGCCTGAAGGCACTGCGCTGCTTCTTGGGCTTCACCAATTACAATCGATCCTTTATTAAAAACTACTCATCATTGACAGTCCCTCTAACTGCTATGACCAAGAAGGGAGCCAATCCCACCAATTGGTCTCCAGAAGCCATATCATCCTTTCTGACGCTCAAAGAGGCTTTTCAAAAGAAGCCGTGCCTCCCCCATCCTGACCCACATCGTCCATTCATCGTCGAGGTCGAAGCATCAGATGTTGGTGTGGGAGGGGTTCTAAGTCAGTATAGCGAACCTAATGTGCTCCATCCTTGCTCCTTCTTCTCAAGGCGGTTCTCGCCTGCCGAAAGAAATTATGGAATCAGAGACAAAGAGCTACTCACAATCAAGCTGGCTTTTGAAGAGTGGCGTCCTTGGCTAGAAGGCGCACAACACCAAATAGTTGTGTACACCTATCACAAGAATTTGGCAGTAAGGAGTCTTCTGAGCATTCAGGGATGTAGGCCCTCGAGGAGCGAGTACCGGATCCCATCTTAGCAATTTGAAATCAAGAAGAGAGAGTGGGGCCCCCGAGGAGCGGGTACCCCTAGGTAAGTTTGCGGAGGCAGAGAAGCAGAGAGAAGAATTCCCCCTTTGCTAACTCGATTCATAGTTGCAAGCAAAGACCTTTTAAGTTGGAAGCGGATGACGTCACTACGGGGGGACGCCCCCGAGGTTCACGCCCTTGCCGGTACAAACTCTGGAGCGTGTGCGCGCGCCCTTACATCATCAGGAACATGGCGGATCCGCAGCATCAGGCCATCCCGGGGATTCCGGGGAGAAGCGGCGAGGAGAAGCCACGGCAGCATCTGTCCATCAGACCCGAAGGGAATCGCCACCAAGGTAGAGAGGGTGGAGCGAGGGTGAGAACAGGCACGAACGCAACACCTTTTCCTTTTCCTGAAAGATGTTATTTTAGCTATTATAGCCTCTCTCACCTCATCTTTTAACCATGCTGGTAGTTATTTATCCTTCCTTCCACTTTTTTTAATGCATGGAATACATCTGATCTAGGCTTCCAAGATGGTATTTTTAAACAACAACCATGCCTGATGTAAACTATTAACCTTTGGAGCTGCTCCTTTCATTTTTTTCCTAACTATTTTACTCAGTTTATCATGATTACCTTTTTGAAAGATAAATGATGTCAGGGGTTCCTGAGTCTGGGGAACTCACCTGGGGAGTGGGCAAGACTTGGGGCAAGACAAAGGCTGGTCTTCCACCTAGCCAGCCCCCTCTCTCACAGGTTGAGCCCTTGGGTTCTGTGGGCCAGTAGGCCTCTGTGGCAGCAGTACATCATGGTAGTGAGTCCATACAGGCTGGAACATGACTAAGCATGGCAAGGTAAAACAGGCACGACTGAAGGCAAAGTTTGGAAGAGGCAAGGCTTCGGGCAAGGCTTGGATGAGGCAGCCAAGGCAGGCAGGGCTTGGCAGGCTGAACAAGGCTTGATACGCAGAGGCAAGGCAAGTCTGGATACTGGGCAGGACCTGGGACCAGGCAAGGCAAGGACAGGACTAAAGTACAGGCAAGACTGGACAGGATACTTGGAACAGATAGGACAAGACCAACAAGGCATACTAGAGCAGGATTTAGACAAGGCTGACAAGGATAGCACAGAACAAAGAATATATAAGCCCAAAGGCAACTAGGCAGGATACAGACAGAGTAGACCTCAAGGCCTCAAGGCAGATACAAAGTAGAATAGGCTGGAAGGCCTCAAGGCAAAGCAAGAAGCTAGTAGGCTCAAAGGCCAGAAGGCAAGACAAACAACAGAGCAAAGAGGGCACAAGGCAAGGCATGAAGCTAGAAGGCCACAAGACAAGACAAGGAACGAAGGTCAGGTCACAGAGCCAGAAGTGACACCATGAAAAGACAAGGAACTTCTGGCAAGGCAGAGTTACATAGGGCTGGGACTGGGGAGTGGCAAGGGTAGCGAGGAGAAGCTTAGCAAGGCTAGTGGTGAGGCTTATTGAAGGCCTCTGCTGGTGGGGAGGCGTCTTTGCAGGAGTCAAGAAGATAGTATAAGGCTGTGCAGCAGGCAAAATCCTAACAAATGATGTCGCAGTAGATTTCTTTAGTATCCTCCCTCCAGTTATTAAGTCAAATTTGATCATGTTGTGATCACTATTACCAAGGGCTCCAACACTGTTACCTCTCGCACCAAATCCTGTGTTCCACTAAGGACTCAGTCTTAAATAGTTTTCCCTCTTGTTGTTTCTTGTACCAGCTGCTCCATGAAGCAGTCATTTATTTAATCTAGGAACTTTACCTCTCTAGCATGTCCTGATGTAATATTTACCCAGTCAATATTGGGCTAATTGAAATCACCCATTATTACTGTGCTACTGATTATGTTAGCTTCCATAATTTATTTTAGCATTTCAATGTCTGTCTGTTCATTCTGGCCAGGTGGATGGTAATACAAACCCTCTATTATTTTATTCTCCTTTTCACCTGGAATTTCACCTGGAATCCATAAATATTCAACAATGTGTTTTGTTTCCTGCAAAACTGAAATCCTGTTTGACTCAATGCTCTCTTTAACATTTAGTGCTACCCCTCCACCAGTTTGATCCATTCTGTCATTTCGATATAATTTGAACCCTGATATAACAGTTTTTCTATCGTCTCATCCACACATTGAGACTCTGGAGCTCTGCCTGCCTCTGGGGTCCTGCACGTGGAATGGGGAACATTTCTGAGACTGCTACCCTAGAGGTTCTGGATTTCAACTTTCTACCTAGAATCCTAAACTTTGGTTTCAGAAACCTCCTTCCTACAATTTCCTATGTCATTAGTACCACATGTTCCAAGACAGCTGGCTCCTCACTAGAGCTATCAAAAATCCTATCTATGTGATGTGTGAGGTCCACCACCTTTGCACCAGGCAGGTAAGTTACCAAGTAATCATCACTTCTACCAGACACCCAGCTATCTACCTTCCTAATAATTGAATTACCAACTACAACAGCCATCCTAATGCTTCCCTCCTGGGCAATTCCCCTGGAGACATATTTTTGGTGTGAGAGGCCTTGAGGGCAGATCCTAGCTACAGAATTGCTTCCTGCCTCACCAAGGTGCTGCTCTCCTTTCAGGCTACCTTTCTCCTCTAAGGCAGCACAGGAGATGGCAGATCAGAGGTGGGACTGCTCTACCAGGGGCGGATTGAGGGGAAAATAGTGGCCCGGGGGATTTTTCTCCATACTGGCCCATGGGGACCCAATTACACATACAATATAATTTACATATATATGTACACACCTCTATATTTCGGCACGTTCCTCCCGTATCAACACAGTACTATTTGTCAAAACTCAAAGAATAACAACCCCACCTCTGAAAAAGAATAGCACAAATATTACGGCAGAATCTAAAACATCAATACACCTTCTATCAGGAAAACAGAACAGGCCAAGCTACTACAGATCCCTACAGAGAAACCACATGCTAAAAGAATGCTTCATCTCAGTCTTTGCATGCAGAACACAAACTCTCACTAAAGCCACATAAAGTATAAATAGAAATGCGCAGACAAAAACTAAACTGTAAAATGTATCACGCCAGACTCTATACAGTGCAACAATGGAAAAACAAAAATATCACCATTCTTCATGAAACAATCAATAAAATCAAGATATATAAATCATGAATCATAATTATAAAATCATACTAATAAAATAATTTCAAAACATCTGATGAATAGAATATCCAATAATTAAAGACAAGCAAATTTTGAAATCTTTACCAAACACCAATAAAATATTTCAAAGAGCAGACACATCACATACTACCCAATAATTAAAATGGTAGTCAGTCAAGAAAAATGAACTTAAAAAGCCACTTTTACTTACCCTCTCCAGCAGTTCTCCTACTTCTTTCCCTTGCAGGCAACACCAGAAGCAGCAGTAGTTGCTGAAGCTGTCCTCATGGTCCTCTTCCTTAGGGACCACAACCAGTCTCTTCTCTCTCTCTCTCACACACACACACACCAGTCACACCCTCAAGACCAGTTTCTGTCTCTCACACACCAGTCATCTACCCAACCAGTATCTCTCTCTCACATACACAAGCACACACATACCACCAGTCATCGACCTGATCAGTCTCACACATACACACGTCGCATCTCTGGCCAGTCTCTCTCAATCACACAATGCTCTCGCTCCCCTTACTTACACACAGGATTTCAATCACACACATGCTCTCTCTATTTCACTTACACACAAGCTCTCACACATGTTCTATCTTACTTATATACAGGCTCAATCACACACATGCCCTTTCTCTCACAGCCACAAGCCATCCAAAAACATGCTCCATCTCTCTCTCGCACACACGCATTGACTCACACAAGCACCTTCCCTGACTCACATATACACCACCCACACAGAAGCACCCTCCCTTTCTCACACACATCACACACAGAAGCACCCTCCCTTTCTCACACACATCACACACACAGAAGCACCATTCCTTTCTCACACACACACACACACACACACATAAGCACAATTCCTCACACACACACACACACACACACACAGAAGCACCATTCCTTTCTCTCTCTCACACACACACACACACACACAGAAGCACCATTCCTTTTTCACACACACACAAACACACACACAGAAGCACTATTCCTTTCTCTCTCTCTCTCTCTCTCTCACACACACACACACACACACACACACACAGACAGAAGCACCATTCCCTTCTCACACACACATAAACACACACACACACACACACACTCACACACACAAGCACCATTCCTTTCTCACACACACACACACACACACACACACAGAAGCACCATTCCTTTCTCACACACACACACAGAAGCGCCATTCCTTTCACACACACACACACACACACACACACACACACACACACACACACACACACACACACACAGAAGCACTCTGCCGATCTAAGGCCCCCAGCTGAACAGTTGGTCTCCGGAAGTGGCTAGCAGCACCGGTGTTCACTTCTTTGGCCCCCGCCGGCACCCATCTTCATTTTTTCGCCCCCACCGGCCACGATTTTTATTTCTTCGGCCCCCGCTGCTTGGTCTCCCGCGGGGGCTGTCTGGGAGGCGACGGCCCATCTTCTTTTCTTCGGCCTCCGCCGGCCTCGATTTTAATTTCTCCGGCGGGGGCTGGCTGGGTACAAGAGACGATTAGCCACGCGGTCGCAAGAGGCTGCAAGAGACGATTAGCCACGCGGTTGAGACCACGTGACCAGCTAGACCAGCCCACCAGGGAAAGCCCGATCCCCCGATAGGTCAATCCGCCCCTGTGCTCTACTGTGTCCCTGAAGGTCTTCTCTATATGTCTCTCTGTCTTCCTTAGTTCCTCCAGGTTTGCTACTCTAGCCTCCAGAGATCGGACTCATTCTCTGAGGGCTAGGAGCTCTTTGCACCCAGTGCACACATATAACCTCTAGTTAGCTGGGAGACAATCATACATGTGGCACATGTGGCACATAGTGCAAATTATTGGAAAGCCTTCCTCTTGCTGCTGGACTATTATCTGCATCTTAATTTTGTTGGATTTGTTATTGAATTAAAATTTCTGAGGGAGTAGGAATGTAAAGCTAATCTAAAGTACTTTTAGTCTAATTGATTCTCAAAATACTACAATTAATCTACTTATATCTATCTAGTTACCCGCCTAATTGACTCTTGTTTTGAATTAAATTCCTTCTGAATAACATCTGTAAGTAAATTTAAAGTAAGGAGCTTGGGGGTGCGCGCTTCTGGTCCTCTTCTCTGCAAGATGTACAGGGCATCTGGAAACTGGGGCTGTGGAGCCCGAAGCCTGGATACACTCGCTGTGACCGCTCCTGGGGGCTGCTGGGTAAGGTATGCAGATGGGTCTTCCAGGTCTCTTCTGCTGCAAGGGGTGTGGGGCCTCTGACAGCTGGGGCTGTGGAGCCTGAAATCTGGATTCGCTCGTGGTGACCTCTGGAGACCTTTTCCAAGGGCTGCTGGGTAAGGTATGCAGATAAGTCCTCTGGTCCTCTTCTACTGATACAGGTCAAATATTATAATTCCTCTGGAGCAATATTCTGAAAGTAAATAACTGATATTATAAGGAAAGAGGTTCAAAGACATTTAATAATTTGAAGTGTTTGTAATAATTTAATGAAGTTTATTTAAAATAAAGTTTAAAGTACATCAAATGTCTAAAATAATCATTATTTAATAATTTTGATGAGCTGTTAATTGCTTTCGTATATAAAAAACAACTTTCTGCCAATTTACTTATTTACTAAAAATAAAATAAAATGTTTATTTTAACACTTTATCTTAGTGTATATAACATCTGAATACTCATCTTGTTAGTTTTATTTTCTCTATTGGTATTTTCTACCTCTGGAGTTTGAGACTGGGACATCATTCACTTAAACTTGAATAGAAAAAAATGATTATTTTCTTTTCCAGTAAATTCATTTAGGGCTTTAAAATCTAGTGAACTTCTCTCAGTAAATAACAATCTGGAAACCCCAAGCATCAACCACCAAGTGACAGTGAAAGAGAGAAGTTCCCTAGCCCGGGGTGGTTTACACATAGATGACTTATCTCTTGTTATAAATGGTTCCCATTTGTCAATTACTGATATAGATGTACCACCAGTTGTCAACTTAACCATGCTGGTACTAAAATATCACAGCCCTATGCCAGTGTTTCAGCAACCACTAACTTTATCAGGGTGAAAATCTAAAAAAATATATAATAAAAAATCTGTTTGAACTAGGGATCTCTTTAGCTAGTATAATAATATTCTTGCTCCTTCTAGTTGGACTGTTGCAAGAATTAGAGATGATTTGGAATTTAAAAATGGCCTCCCTTTAACAGCTAAACAAATGAAGTACTTGAAAAATTGAGTAGTACAAACATTGGCCACTCAAGTTAACCAACCAGTCACAGGGAGCCACTAAACTTGGGGAAGCTGCTTGATTTATCTCTATAGATGTTACTGAAAGAGTACTGTCTAATCTAAGTTTTTATTAAGTCCAAATGGAGCAATAGTATTGCGTGAAAAAATCAATTTCTGTTCACAACGGATGAGGTGGCGATTATAATCAACACCTTCCACAAGACATTGACATTGGGCTTTTCTAGAACTGCAAAAGTGAGGTCCTCAAATTCATGATGAAAATTCCCGAGGTGGTCAAACAACAGTGCTTCCTGCTTACCCAATTTAATATAGCTACAGTTTTCCATAATTCTTGCGCAAAGTTTCCATTGTAAAACAGTAGGCATAAACACCATATCCTATATACTACTTCCATAGATTTGTATGAGGTGTTGCGCTCATGGGTGGACCCTTGTCCTGAGGCAGTGGAGAACTGCCTCCTGGTAGGGACCAGGAGGCAACTGCCCCCAGGGAGTGGAGCACTGGAGGAGACAGAGGCTAGGAAGAGCTTCAAAACTGGAAGCCTGAGGTCCCCCTGGGAGGAGCCCATAGGGACCCGGGCCGCTTGGACTTAGGTGGGCCTCGCAGGGTCTACTGGGAGAGTGGAAGTCCAGCATGCCTACAGACAGAGGGGGAGCGTGGTCAGGTTCGAGACTGGAGGTCAGGTGGAACAAGGAGGACCAGAATAGTGTAGGTGATATCAAGGCTAGGAACAGAGCCAGAATCTAGAGACGAGGTCAAGCAGGCAGAGGTCAAAGACTGGGAATCAGCCTGAGGAGTGGTCAACAAAGCAGAGTTCAGACACCGGAGGTCAGACAAGGTCACAGGCAGGTTGAGGTCACAGACAGGCAGCAGGTAGGCGAGTCGAGTAGCAGGCTGGAGTCAGAAGGTAGGCAGCAGGCAGGCAGATCGAGGAACAGATTGGAGTCAGAAGGCGGGCAGCAGGCAGGTAGGTCAAGGAACAAACCAAGGTCAGTACCATAGAGTAGTCTGGAGGTACTACCTGGGAAGACGGAAAACAAATAGGAACAGGAGGACACTGGAACTAGGATGCAGGAGCAAGACAGGAACAGAACAGGAACAGAAGGATCCTGGAATGAGACTTGGAACAAGACTAGGACAAGATTCAAACGCAGTGACAATCTAGCAGAACGCCGACCCGATTGCCAAGGCCAGGAAGTACAAGCAGGGACTTCCTTATAACAAGGAATCAATCAGGGCGTGCCGCGGAGATAAGACCCGCCCTTGGCCCTACAAGAGGCTGGGCGGTCCACGCGCACGCACGTAGGGGCATGACCAACACAGCCTCATGCCGAGCTCCAGCATGAGGCCTGGTGCGCAGTGGAAGGCCCGGTGACCGCCGCCACAGGACGCCGAGGCCTGGAAGTACTAGCAGCTGCCGCTAGGGAGGCTGACCCAGGACCTGCCGTGGAACCATGAAGGTGAGCAGGCCCGTGCGTGGGACGGGTGCGGACGGGACGCGTAACATGAGGTAGACAATTTCAAACTTAAAGGCTTTTCTATAGGGAACAGTAGAGTCGTTGTAAGAAGACTGCAGCAAGCCAAACAGTTACTGTAAGGATGCCATTCTCTAAGTGGAGTATGCACCGGATCCTTTCCTGTAGATTTAAAAGTAGAAAAATTAATATGTCTAATATTTTGTCCTCTGTGTAGCACAAAAAGGTGGAAAGAATGGAATGTAGAATATAATCTCAAAACATTCTAATGCTTCCTTATTCTTTTCTGCATCATAGTGTCCCTATCATATCCCCGCTTACTTGACACTTCTCCAATCAGAAAAGCGCTAACCTATTTAGCATTTCTTCATAATAGAGCTGTTTCAGCCACTTTATAATTTTTGTTGCCTCTATATCAATCCATGGCATGACTGAACCATGAGTAGTGTGTGCAGTTCTGCTTGCCCCATCTTAAAAAAAGATAGCAGAACTAGAAAATTGAACAGAGAAGAGCAACCAAAATGATAAAGGTGATGGCATGGGTCTCCTATAAGGAAAGGGTAAATAGGTTAGAGGTCTTTAGCCTGAAGAAGAATCGGCTGAGAGGAGATATATTTACTTATTTAAATACGATAGAGGTCTATAAAACTTTGACAGGTAGATTTTAAAAGCATTACTTGTGAAAAAAGGCCACATACATGTTTATGTGGGCCACGCGTGAGCAACACTAATTTTAAGAAGCCGGGAAGCACGCATGTACATACCTGTGCACGTGTCAAGAATTAGGAGGCAGACATGGGAGTTCCAGGATGGGGCCAAGACTTATGTGTGTAATCCCCAAATTTTGGGGATTACACACATAACACATTGAAATCGTCGGTGCAGTGTGCTGCGGCAGTCAAAAAAGCAAACAGAATGTTGGGAATTATTAGAAAAGGAATGATGAATAAAACGGAAAATGTCATAATGCCTCTGTATCGCTCCATGGTGAGACCGCACCTTGAATACTGTGTACAATTCTGGTCGCCGCATCTCAAAAAGGATATAATTGCGATGGAGAAGGTACAGAGAAGGGCTACCAAAATGATAAAGGGAATGGAACAACTCCCCTATGAGGAAAGACTAAAGAGGTTAGGACTTTTCAGCTTGGAGAAGAGACGACTGAGGGGGGATATGACAGAGGTGTTTAAAATCATGAGAGGTCTAGAACGGGTAGATGTGAATCGGTTATTTACTCTTTCGGATAGTAGAAAGACTAGGGGGCACTCCATGAAGTTAGCATAGGGCACATTTAAAACTAATCGGAGAAAGTTCTTTTTTACTCAACGCACAATTAAACTCTGGAATTTGTTGCCAGAGAATGTGGTTCGTGCAGTTAGTATAGCTGTGTTTAAAAAAGGATTGGATAAGTTCTTGGAGGAGAAGTCCATTACCTGCTATTAAGTTCACTTAGAGAATAGCCACTGCCATTAGCAATGGTTACATGGAATAGACTTAGTTTTTGGGTACTTGCCAGGTTCTTGTGGCCTGGATTGGCCACTGTTGGAAACAGGATGCTGGGCTTGATGGACCCTTGGTCTGACCCAGTATGGCATTTTCTTATGTTCTTATGGAGGCTGAACATGGTGTGCCTTGCCTTACTGGTTGTTGCGGCGGTTGGCCACGGGTCCCGTGGCCGGCCTTCCTTACTCCCTGCCGCCGTCTCTGGAGCAAGCGCGGGCCTCTCCGCGATGCGAAGGGAGCACCTCCTGCGCTGCCCCTCCCTCGGCAGTCCGGAATACCATAGCACGGTGGAGATGCCATAGCCGTCTTCTTCGCAGCCTTGCCTCGAGGCAGACACACCGCCGCTGGCGGCTTCCTCCTCCGGGGCCTCCCGCGCGTGATCCCTGGTTGGATTTAAAGGGGCCGTGCCACGCAGAGGCTGCCGGCCCAATCTACTGACATCATCATCCAGGACCTATTTAAGGCAAGCTCTGGCAGTCAGAGCTTGCCTTTGCAACGAGGTTCATTCATTTCCTTTTGCTTCTAAGCTGCTTCCTGGTTCCTGAAACCTACCATTGGTTTGCTTCTTGGAATCTGACCTCCGCCTGCCTGACTACGCTGACCTCTCCAAGCCTGACCTCAGCCTGTCCGATTATGCCGTCTTCTCCAAGCCTGACCTCAGCCTGTCCATCTACTCTGCATCTCTCCAGGAGACCCTCAGAGGCCCACCTAAGCCCAGGCGGTCCGGGTACCCAAGGGCTCAACCTGCAGAAACCTGCAGAAACGACCTTTATCTTGACCCTCTTAGATGGTAAGGCATTGGCGTGGGCCTCCCCTTTGTGGAAGTGCTCTGACCCCATGCTTTCTAACCTTCCGCAATTCGTGTCTGCCTTTAAACAGGTATTTGAAGAACCTGGCAGGCTCCCAGCCATGGGATCTGATCTCTTACAGCTGCACCAAGCAACCCGCTCTCTTTCCAACTACGCAATTGAATTCCGAACTCTGGCCACTGAATTGGCAGGGGGACAGTCTGCATGCTATTTTCCTGGAGGGATTGGCCCCCAGAATAAAAGATGAATTGGCGGCACGGGACCTTCCTACTTCCCTCGAAGGCCTTATCGATCTAACAGGGAAGACCGATAGAGGTTTCCAGGAACGATCTCGGGAGAACCGCGCTACCCCAAAGAATCGCTCCAGGGAATCATCCCCTTCTTGTGATCGTCTCTTGCCTTCTGGAAATCTCTCTGAAGAACCTATGCAGCTGGGTCTTGCCCGTCTTCCAGAAGAGGAGAGATCTTGTCTCCGTCAACTCGGCCTCTGTCTCTATTGTGGGAAATGTCCTAGGAGGAGCTCGATTCTGCATCGAGAGGCCCCGGAGACAATAGCCCTTGGCCTCACCACGAGCTCACCTTTGTTCCTGTTGCTGGCCTTAATGGAGACATCCTCCATCAATTATGCTACTCAGGTCCTAGTGGAGTCTGGCGCGGGGGCCAACTTTATTCAACAGGATCTTGTAGACCAGTATCAAATTCCGACTGATGCCATAACTCAGCCCCTGGCCCTCTCGTTGGTCCATGGGAACTTCCTTCCTGGAATAGTGACTCGGGCTACCCAACCTCTTACTTTGAGGGTCGGCCCAGATCACTCGGAGCTTATCTCCTTTTATATTCTTCCTATAGCAGTTAACCCAGTCATTCTGGGCCTCTCATGGCTATGGAAGCATCAGCCTCAATTTGATTGGGCCACGGCCGATCTGATCCAGTGGGGACTGCAGTGTTCCGAATCCTGCCTGGAATCAAGTGAGTCTCCTTGGTCCTTAACCGTGGCTACCGCTATTCCCAACCTTCTTCCTTGCCAGAGAACTCTGGAGATCCAGACCAGATCTAGTTACCCTCGAGAGGATGTTTCGAGGGCAGTTCTTGCCCAACTGGAGGGGCAACTGATACAGAAGATGATTGAACATAAAGCTCTCGTCGAGAAGCACAATCGAGCCATGAAGGGGTTTTTGTCCCTCTTGACCTTCAAGGAAGATGAGATCCGAAATCTCCATGCTCTTTTTTCTCACCCTGTGGAACCTGAGTATCCAGAGTCATACATTCCTGAGGAGATCAGACACTCCAGCCAACAAAGCCCTCAGGAGGGGGGCTTTGAGGAGGGGGTACTGTTGTGGCAGTCAGCCACGGGTCCCGTGGCTGGCCTTCCTTACCCCCTGCTGCCGTCTCTGGAGCAAGCGCGGGCCTCTCCGCGATGCAGAGGGAGCGCTTCCTGCGCTGTCCCTCCCTCGGTGGTCCAGAACGCCATGGCATGGTGGAGACGCCGTGGCCATCTTCTTCACGGCCCTGCCTCGAGGCAGACACACCGCTGCTGGTTGCTTCTTCCTCCAGGGCCTCTAGACATGCGCGCGTGCTCCCTGGCTGGATTTAAAGGGACTGCGCAGAGGCTGCCGGCCCGATCTACTGATGTCATCATCCAGGACCTATTTAAGGCAAGCTCTGGCAGTCAGAGCTTGCCTTTGCAACGAGATTCATTCATTTCCTTTTGCTTCTAGGCTGCTTCCTGGTTCCTGAAACATTCTACCGTTGGTATGCTTCTTGGAATCTGACTTCCGCCTGCCTGACTATGCTGAACTCTCCAAGCCTGACCTCTGCCTGTCTGACTATGCTGACCTCTCCAAGCCTGACCTCAGACTGTCCGACTATGCCGTCTTCTCCAAGCCTGATCTCAGCCTGTCCGACTACGCCGTCTTCTCCAATCCTGACCACAGCCTGCCTGACCTCACCATCTTCTCCAAGCCTGACCACAGCCTGCCTGACTACTCCATCATCTCTCCAGGAGACCCTCAGAGGCCCATCTAAGCCCAGGCAGTCCAAGTACCCAAGGGCTCAACCTGTGGAAACCCCAGATTGCTATTGGTGAAGCTCCAGCTAGCCTCTGTCTCCTTGTGTGCTCCATCTCCTGGTGGCAGGCGCCCTCTGGGATCTTCCAAAGGGCTGTACCAACTCTGCGCCAGGCCAAGGGTCCACCTCCAGTGCAACACTGGTCCTGATGAGGCACAAGTCAGAAGATTTTGGGCCAGAGGGATCCTGCCATATTGGGAGTATGTGTACAAGACTGTCGTGAAACTAAAGAATGGCATCTAGCAGGTGCACATGAATCGGCAATATGGAAGCTTTAAGTAGCGAGGCTTTGTGAAGTATTGTGTGGAGGAAATTTGTGTATATTGGGAGCCATATAGTTTAATGGTATGAAGTACCGTCGGAGTGAAATTTGAAGGAAGTCAACTTCTGGAAGCATTGGATGGAAATCTTCCCCTGAAGAAGCCCAGGGACCTCATTGGGATGCTTATGATACGATATGCTGTTGATGTTGAAAAGAGAAACAGCAAGTGGAATACTCAAGATAAAACTCTGATGAGTAATGGGATATTGACACATGAGCTAATTGGTACTTTTATGGAGCTGAGCAGTAATATATTTTGATATGAAGATGTTGAGGAATTTATTTCTATACATTGTTTTATATGTGTGTTTTTATATTTAGGCCTATTTTATTTTGTATGGGTGTGTATGTGAAAGTATGATTTACATCTATTTGTATTCATTGTCTTACAAAGTGCACCTGTTAAAAACTTGGTTTATACATGTACTTCTGTTTTTGTATAATTTTTGAAATAAGAATTAAAATTATATTTAAAGATATAATAAATTCAAGTTTTATATATGTAAAAAAAATTATATTCTTATGTATTTAATTTAGCCTCTGCATTTGGATTTGTACAACCAAGATTTCATTCAGTTCTTCTGAATTATCACCCTCAAAGAATGTTTTCAGCATAGAGATCTCCCCACATCCTCCTGAGTAAATACCCAAGCAAAGAATTAATTTAGTTTTTCTACTAAGGCTTTGCCTTCCCTAGGTACCCATTTTACCCCTCGTTCATCTAGCAGTCCATCCAACTCCCTCATAGCCTTTTCTTTCAAATATACTTGAAAAGTTTTATTTTGAGTTTTTTTCTCTCTGACAATTTTTTTTCAAATTCTCTTTTGGCGTGCCTTATTAATGCTTTACATCTCACTTGCGGGTGCTTATGCTCTTTCCTATTTTCTTTGTGTGGATGCATCTTCCAGTTTTTGAAAGATATTCTTTTGGCTATAACAGCCTCTTTCATCTCACCATTTAACCATGCTGGCAGTCATCTGGTGTTTCCTTTTCAATGCATGGAATATATTTAGTCTGGGCTTCCAATATAGTGTTTTTAAACAATGCCCATGCCACATGCACAATTTTAACCTTTGCAACTGCACCTTTTAGTATTTATCTAATTTCCAAATTTTATTACAGTCTTCCTTTTTAAAGTTAAATGCTACTGCAATAGTTAATGTCTTTCCTTCAGTAATGTAAACTTTATTCAGGCTTTAATATCCAGGCTTTGTACTGTTTATATGTATTAATCACTTCTTTGTTCATTTTTATATTCATTTTATTATGATTGTTTTATTGTAACCTGCCCAAAACATTGGAGGGCATGGGCAATAAATCCTTTTAAATAAAAATAAATACAATTATGTTATGATCGCTATTGCAAAGCGGCCCACAACTATTACCTCTCTCAACAGATTCTGTATTACAATTAGGAGTAGATCTAGAGTAATCCTCTCTTTCATTGGCTTCAGGACCAGCTGCTCCATGAAGCAGTTATTTATGGCATCTAGAACCTTTACCTTTCTAACAAGTTGCATTGAGACATTTACCAAATCTATTTTAGGGTAATTGAAATCGTCCATTATTATTGTGTTTATAATTTGTTTGTTTTCTTAATCTCTGTTAGCATTTCACTGTGTCTCTTCATTCTGGTAAATGGCAGTATACCTCCAATGCTACACTTTTCCCTACCACTTTTGCAGATTCACTGTGTGGGTGTGATAAACAAAAAGACTCAAAGGACAACCCCGCTAGTGATGTCTGCCACTTCAAGACACAAAGCAGTATTGGCAGGCTTCCTTCCTGACAGGATTTGTTACTTATGAAAACACAAAGCCACATTTACATTCTCTTATTCTAAGGGGGTCATTTTCTATCCCTATCCCACGCGAAAAGGGATTTTTCGTGTGCGATAGCTAGATAGGGGCGGAGTCGGGGCAGCGTCGGCACCGGAAGAGGAGGAGTCGGGGTGGCATTGGGGTGGATGCCGTGGAAACTTTGCTGGCGGCGAAAAGGTAAGACTCCTTATCGCCGCCAGTAGTGTGCCCAATAGCACCACCTTTCACAGTAGCACTATTGGGTGCGAAAGCTGGCAGTGATAACACCGCGGTGGTGCAATTGCTGCCGGCTTTCGCAGGCCCGCCCCCCGTTACCACGCGGTTCAGAAAGCCCTGTGATTTTAGAAAATCCAGGCCTTGGTCAGTACACAATAGCTACTAGGATAAGTCGTATTTATTATTAATGATAAGTTACATTCCAGAAAGCAAGGCAGAATATAAAGATATAGCAAAGGCAATACTTGCAATGATAATAATGTAGTACAAACAGCTGAGTTGTAGTACAAACAGCTGAGTTGCTTTGATTGTTAAGGATTCTCTCTTGCTGTCTGTTCCTCTACCATCTTCCTCACCTGCCTCTGATAGCTATACCTTCTACCATCTTCCTCACCTGCCTCTGATAGCTATACCTTTTTTTGTCTGTGATTCTGAAACTGTGTTTTGAGAAATGTATGTGGTTTTCCCACAACACAGTTCAGGGTGAGAACTCCCTCTCCATGGAGCCCACACATCTACTGTTTATTCCTTCTATTCTTACACTTGTTATAGTATATGATGTATGTCAGTATTAGAATTCTGAGTCCAATAAAGGTCTAGTTTCTAAATACCTCCTTAGTCAAATAGATTCAGGCTAATCAATTTCATTACAACCACACATGGGATTTCTATCCATAGAGATTCCACTGTGCATTTTGGGGTAGATTTTTAAACTTGCGCGAGTGTGTCCATGTGCGTGCGCTACCCGGCGCGCATACATGGACACGCGATTTAATAACGTGCACGCAGGCATGCGCATGTTATAAAATTGGGGGTTGGCACGTGCAAGGGGGTGTACAATTGTGCACCTTGCGTGCGCCGAGCCCGTGCCTTCCCTGTTCCCTCCCAGGCCGCTCGGAGGGAACTTCCCTACCCCCACCCCACCTTCCCTTCCCCTACCTCCCCCGCCCTTTCCTCCCTACCTTTTTCTTTTTTTGTCTTTTGTTCTAAAACTTACTTCCGCCCTGGGGCTGAAGTAAGTTGCGTGCGCCGGCCGACTGCCGGCGCGCGATCCCTGGCATAGCAGCAAATGGCCGCTGTGCTGGGAGCCTCTGACCCTGCCCGCCCCGGACCGCCCCGCCCCAGACCGTCCCGGGGCTTTACACGCATCCCGGGGCTTTAAGCGCGTTGTCGGGCCTTTTGAAAATAGGCCCGGCGCGCGTATGATGGATTTATGCGCGTAACCTTTTGAAAAATCTGGCCCTTTGTTTCCTGCAAGACTTTTATCCTTTTTGACTTTATGCCACCCTTACAGGATAGTTCCACCCCTCCACCAATTTGACCTGGCCTATCATTTTGTTACAATTTGTACCCTGGTGTAAGTGTCCCATTGGTTATCCTCCTTCCATCAGGTCTCTGAGATGCCTATTATGTCTACATCTTTATTCAGTGCCATTCATTCCAATTCTCTAGTCTTACTTTTTAGACTCCCTCTAGTGATTATGTCAAATCTGATTGCATTATGATCAATCTAATTATACTATTGCCAAGTGGCTCCACCATTATTACCTCTTGAAGTAGATCCTGCATTACACTGAGAATTAGATCTAGAGTAAGTCTCCCTCTCATCACTTCCAGGATCAGTTTCTCTAGGAAGCAGTTGTGACATGTAGATACTTAACCCATGTTGCTCTAATATAGTGAAAACAAGCAACATAATGCAATATAGTGTACAGTATAAATGGAGAGAAGGAAAGAAAGGTAATTTTTTATTCTATACTACTGGGAAAAAATGTATATATATATATAGTAGTATAAAATCAGTGCAAAAACAGTCTATTATTTGCTACTTAAACTAAAACCCACCAAACTAAAACTCAAGATTATTATTGGACCTTTGACCCATTTATAACCTATTTTGCTTCCCACAGGTACTTATTGCCATATGAAGGGTTTTAAGATGGGCATAACCCATGTCCAACCTCCTGTGCAGTACTGAAGATAAAAAAAATGCTTGAAAACAGCAAAACCGTAACTTACGTTTTCTTGAATTCAGAAAAAACAGCCAAGCCATGAGCATATTTTTTTGTTTCTGTGCATGCACATTCATTTCTTAAAAAAACAGATGCATCAGGCATTCTAGGGATTAAGCCAGGATGACTGCAAACAGTTTGATGAGGAGGCAATAAACCTTCACTTTAAAGACCCACCTTAAAAATAACATTCTGGACATGATCGAAAAGAGAAAGCTTCTATCCAAATACTGATGTCTGACTGTGTGCCCTAGTAAAGAAAGTGAGCATAGCCCCACCTTGGAATGCCAGCTGTCATATACAGAGGTACTTGTAAATGTGTCTTGTATGATAATACTTGAGAAATCTCAGAATGGAATGTTCATTTCAAGGCAAGAATGCCACAATGACCCTTCCTAGGTTTATATGCTAGCGCTTCACCGTTAGGTTTCATATTTACTATATGCATGTTTATATTGCTATTGTATTTACATCCTGCCTATGCATTTTTGTGCATATACTCAAGTCAGAATAAAACCTCAAACCGCCTCCATAAGAGACAGAGTGACGTGTCTATACCAAGCGTGCTGTTGCATGACGTTCAAGTCTCGACTGAAGATTTTCAAGCCAAGACCTGGTAAGAGCCAGCTGGCCTGCACAAGGGAACTTGATAACATTTTTAGTTAGCGTTACCGCAGAATCTGTATACGTCTGTGCCTTTTATAAAATAGGTTTTTGCTAAAACATAGAAATATGGAACATGATGGCAGATGAGGACCATGAAGCTGATCTAATCTGCCCAATTTACTTTCTGGTGCAATCCCAGTTGATCTCTGGCTTTCCACTCACAATCATCATGGATGCTCTCCTCCCTTGGACTCCTTGAATTCCTCTGGATGGGTGCTGGATGACCATACTTTCTTTCTCTCCTGGTTAGTAGTACTGATGCTCCCTCAGAAAGGTTGGGACCAGACTGGCACTAACTGGACTAGGTAGTAGAAACTACTTATCCCTTAACAAATCATAATAGGTCACTGTATGGTGTGTAGATTCCTTTCTGGCAAACCACCACTAGCCAAAACAGCAACCAAAATTAAAACAGGAATGGAAAGCTTCAGACTAGCTTTCCCTCTCCTTCATCTCCAAAAAAAACAGGGATAAAGCCTGCACACCAATTTCCTTGGGCCTTGCAGCCTTTACCCTAACACACAACAGATTCTGTGCTGTCTGTATGCCTTGTTTCTCTCTCTCTCTCTCTCCTACTACCTCTGCCTTGATCTCTGACAGGGTCATTGTGCTAAACCTTAGGAATGATCCATTGTGGCATCTCCCTTTGGAGGGATGCTTAAGCAAATGGTTCAGTCCACTTACCTGCTCTCACCAAACACCATCTGTCCTCTATATGAGAGACACTCAGATTATGTGGCTCAGCCGTTTCCATTGAAGATCTTTTCAATATAGAGCTGATATGTGGCTAGGCAAATAGCATGAACTGACCTGTGCATGCTTGAGATGTCCAGCAACAAAAGGACATGCTTTCTCTTGCAGTCCCCTAAAAACCTGGCATCCAATCTAAAGATCTCCAGTTGTAGGCTGCTCGAAAGAAAGGTACATCACTGTACATGGCCACTCCAAAATTGACCCGGCACTGCTTTGACAAGGAAGTTATTTTCTTTGTTTCACTTTGCCATGTCTAGTTTAAGGTCCAGCATGAATTGGGGAGAAGGGCTGTGCAACTGGCAATCATATATCCGAGCTCATGAGTTTAGATGAAAGAAAATCTTGCCATGGAGGCTCTGAGGTGGGAAGAGCAGGAGTGCTAAGGAGAAGGTAAGAAGGAAAACTTCAACCGGAAAAAAATTCTTAGGCACCAGACTGGATGGTTTCAGCTTCACAGCTTTGCCCTGAGCATACATTAAACTAGGTTTAGCTGCTTTACGCACCATCAAGTATCTTAGATTAATAATTAACAAGCCTCTGACTGTCAGAGCAAGAATTCAGATGGATGGAAGGGGAGTTGGGGTCACCTGCCGAAAGGGATGAGAAGCTTAATGAGAGGCTAGCTTTCCGGTGCCGTAGAGAAACAGTGACTCATGAGAGCATGGGATTAAAAGGAGATATGCATGTTGTACACCTGAGATTCATTAATTTACTCCATTCTCCTTTTTGCTTCACATCTGTAAACACATTAAGACTTGTTCCAAAGGCCAGACAGAAATCGGGCAGATGTTAAAGCAAGAGTGCTTGGCAGCAGAGATTGCAGTGAAGGACCGTGATCCCATAATATCACTCGCACAGGAGAAGCATTTTGCTATTTTACAGGAAAATATGTTCCAGTTTATAATGAGAAGGGAACAAAACAGTGTCATCTGGGTTACGACTATGCTCGTAAACTAGTTATAGGAGAAGCCCGGTCCTATACTAGCCAGGGTGGAATGCAGGACCGTGTTGGAAACGTGCATCTTCCAGTGCATTCCATTATCTGGAAATTAATGACTTGGCCAGCTGAAACCAGTGGAGACACACAAGCTTGTTATGTGGACTTTTGATCTCATGATCATAGCTGAATTTATAAGACCATTTTGACTCCTTCTTTGCTTCCAATGCCTTTAAAAAAATAGTTATAAGAAGGCAGTCAGGCTTGGGTGGATCGGGTCATCTTGATTTGCGGACATCGTCTCTGTTTCTATGAGCGAAATCCCAATCCCTGCATAAGCAACTGTAATATTGGGAATCAAATGTAGCAGAGGAGACAAGTATGTTCCAGACTTCTGTGGAAATCTGTGGGCAGCTCAACATAAAGCAGTGGCACTTCGTGTGGCTGTCCATGGATTACCCACAGAAACCTGCAACTATTGTTTAGCTTCACTCTGTAAATAGCAATATTTTGGTGACCCTTTATGTTCCTGGCTGCCCATTTTCCTTTTATTCCCCATAACCCTCCTTTTCCTGTCTCTATTTATTTAAACATTCATTTGTAAGACCTCTATTCCACTGGCTGGACTATTTGGTCCTTTTCTGCTGTCATTACTAAAGAATTCTCTCTCTCAGTGGATTACAAGGAAACCATAAAATAGCATTAGGAATATACAGATGAATAGCACCAAACCACATGATAAATATGCCTAAGATCAGTGCAAAAAAACTAAAAATCTGCTAATAAAAGTAGAATATCCCTTTAAAGGCCTCTCCTAGCAATCAGAACCAGTCAATAGGAGAGTACAAGGTGTCATCCTGTACTTAATCTCTCTTAGAGGCTAAAGGCCTAAAAAAAAAAAGAAAAATATCTTTTACCCTTTTATGGAAGGATGGATAATTATTGTCTTCCCTAAGTTCCATTGACCCTGCTATTGAGAAAGACTTGGCTCATGTCTCTGTATGATGGGCTTTCTTACCAGAAGGAAGGGGAAGGAGCTTTCCTTGAGGAGCAGAGCTGATACAAAGGAAAATGCTCTTCTAAGAAGGCTTTCAAATATTACAGAGCTTCTCTGTGAAAGGCCCAAAAGATTAGCATAAGAACTTTGGGGTGAATTTTCAAAGACTCATGCAGGGGTTATGCATGTAAAATCGGCATATATACGTGCGGAAGCAGCCTCTGCGCACGGTAAGAAACTTTTCAGAAGATTACAGCTGTGTGGAAAAGTATGCATACAAAGAGGCCGTTTTGAGAGCAGTTCTAGGGCAGTGTTTATATATTTTAATAATGGAGCACACATATACGTCATCAAACCTACGCGCATGCTTTCATACCTGCTATATCAAGCCACGGAAATTAAATCAGATTTCTCTTTTGTCTGCATTGGTTTTTTTTTTTTTTTGTGTGGTGAGAATGGAGCAAGGGGTGAAGGATGTGGATGATCTGGTGGAAGGTTGTGGGTGAACTGGTGAAGGTTTGGGCTGACTGGTGGAGGTCTCGGCGAACTGATGCTTGAAAGCACATGCACAAGTAAGTATTTTTGTAAGTGAGATAAGCGTATACATCAACCAACTTTATAAAATACCTGCCTCCGTGCAAAAACTAAGGATTACTACATACCCATCTTATAATTACTTAACACACAAAATATATGGGCACATTTTTATAAAATAGGTGGATAGACTATACAGACCCCTGCATTAAAATAAAATGAGTGTACTGAAACATTCGTACATAATTTCGGGGTGGTAATATACAGTGTTTTATAAATTGTGCAGCTTATAAAATAGAGACATAAAGCTAGGCACACCTGCTTATGCCTCTTTGTGGTGAGTTATACAAACTATTGAATATTACTCTCCTAAATCTAATCCATAGGGTACTAGGCAACCAGTGAAGGCTTTTTAGGGTAGGGGTGATATGATTGTAGTAGCAACACCCCATCATGTGGGGCATGCCACATACTGGGCAAGCTGTAGGACCCTGGTCAGAAAATTTGGAAGTTCTAGAAAGATGGAATTACAATGGTCGAACCCAGTTAATGTCACCGGCTGTACATAACCGACTGCAAATCAGGCAGCTGAAGAAAATTGTATTTATTTAATATATTTGTGTATTGCAGAAATAGTAAAAATACAATAAAAGTGGTTCACAACATAACATTCATAATAACACGAAAATACAAACAGATTAAAATACAAAAAGCATAAAAAGAAATAAAAATAAAAATATTTCAGCCTTCTTAAAAGTTGCAGCTTTGAAGTGGGATTTCAGTGTATGCTTAGCACTTAGCTTTCATACCTCCATCTAAAAAGGTAGACAGATCTTCCCCAACTGCACTGAAATTGACATAGCAGGAGATAAGGTGCGGTTAATCCATAAGATCTTGCTTTCCCTCGGATGAAGTGGCAATCTGCTCATCCCTAGCCAGGTATTAACTACATTAATACATTCCACAGGGGCAAGTGACATTTTCTCCGGGTCAGAATGTAAAGTTAGGGTCTTGTAGACGTCATTGGCATAGATTCTATAATTAAGTCCCTAAGAGGTCAGCAAGTCTCCTGTTGGTTGCAGAGACAGCTGACCCCCTGGGAACCGCCAAAAGTAAGCGGTTTCCATCCAGAAGTGATAGCAATGCTAACTTGTTGGCATTGGTCTGAAAGGAAGGACCTAACCCAAATGAGGATCGAATTGCTACATTTCAGGGCTTTAGGTACAAACTTAGGAGGTCATTTACTAAGCTATGTTAGGGGTTTACCATGTGGTAAATGCCTTGTGGTAGCAATAACACATGGTATTTTTTTTTTTGTAATTAACATTTTTATTAAGAGTTAGCATATACATTAAACAAACATGTATAACTTACCAATAGATTGTCATATGTACACTGCCAATTTAAATATACAGAAATAAAGAAGTAATATGGACGCCGCCCGGATCCTTGGTCGCATAGGGTCCTGCCTAAGTCCAAGAGGCCCGAGTTCCTACGGGCTCCTCCTGGGGGGGACCTCGGGCTTCCAGTGATGAAGCCTTCTCTAGAGTCTCTTCAGCACCACCTCCTGACTGTGACGCCTCCTGTGGGGTTCCACAATTTCCCATCTACTGTCTCAGCCGGCCCAGGGGTCCACGACCGTAACAGGAGCAGTTGGAAATTCAAGTGTGGGGGAGGAATTTACATATTATTAATTTTCCAAAAGATCCTACAGTCCCTCCTAATGACATATGGACAGTTCTTAAAATTCCTGAACAAACTCTGCCCTTGGTTTCAAGAGTTTACTATATTCCACTGTTTAAAAAGGTTTCATCAGATCAAAAGGGATTTCAAGTCCTTTCAGTAATTGAGTCTTCTCAGGTATACCTAACAACTATGTTGGAGGCTACTCAGAAGGATTTGATTTCCCTGGTTACACTTATTGTCACCTTCTTACTGGAATCTGACCGAGAATGACTATTGAAGATGTTTTTTCACCATCATCTGGATACTTTTTTGGATTATAAAGTTTGCATCTACACGATTTTGGCCAGGCAAACACAAAAGAAAAGAAAGCAGTTCTTACTATTAAGACCTAGGGTATTAGAAATAGGAGCTTTTTTTCTTTTGAAATTTCCATGCAAATGTATTATTAAATACCAGAATGTGTCTTATATTTTTTTTTTACCATCACAACTTTCATCTTTTCTGTTTGATAAATTCCATCTATTTCTAATTTAACTTCTTCTCCCATTGCCTTAAATTGAGCGCAAGGGTTTAGCATTGGTATCCATTGCAAATAGATATGATTCCTGAATGCATCTTTATTCTTATTTGCGATGTTTCCTGAGGTTGTGTTATCGAGGACTTGGATCAAAAGAGACATTTATTATTATTTTGATTATTTTTTCTTATGGAAACTTGTATTGATTTTTATCTCTTTATTTGTAAATTCAAGTGTATTTCTTGAAATGTATATGGAAAAAATGAAAAAAAATAATATATATATATATTTAATCTTTCAGGAAGAACTCAAGCCAAAATTTTAAGGTCCAGGTTGATCAAGGAGATCAGCCAGTATGACCCACAGAGGGTAGGGTCATGCCCAGGCTGGCAATAACAGAAATACCAGTGGTATTAGAATGAGGTGGTAAAGACCCACCCTCTCTCAGAGAGTTAAAATATCCGTTAAGAGGGCCTACCAACATATGAGAAAACTTTATAATACCCAGAGGAAAAACCATCCAGTCCTGGGGCTTTCCCAGATTTCAGTATAGTAATAACCTGCAAGACCTCAGATGTGCTGATAGGTCTTTCTAAACATTCCTGGTGTTCATCAGATAGAGTAGAAAGAGAGATAGAAGAGAGATAATCCTCCATGGTAAATCATCTATCACAGATTCAAAGTTATAGAGAGAAGCATAAAAAGCAGAGAAGCACTCTCTAATAGCTGAAGAATCTGTAACCCATTGCCCGTGAGGGTCCTTCAGTTTTGCCACGTATCTTTGAGCAATTATAGTTTTCAACTTTTTTGCTAAATAGCACCTGGCCTTATTGCCTTCCTCAAAATAGGCTTGTTTGGCTAATGCAAGGTGGTGGGATATTCTTTCATTATCTAAGGACTCTAATGCAGTTCTTGCTAATGAAAGGTTTTTAAAGAGCAGCACTGATTGAGATTTCATATGTAAGCGAAAGAGCTGGGAAATTTTATTAGTTAACTCTAGCCAAGATCTCTTTCGTTCCTTTTTACAAAAGGTTGCATGAAATATGAGAATACCCCTCACTATCGTCTTAGAGCATTCCCAAGTAACCTCTTTAGACACAGAGATAGAGGCTTTGTTTTGAAAGTAGGACTGGATATGATCCCTCAAAACCTTAGAAAAAGAGTTATCTTTAAGCAAGCTTTCATTAAGATGCCAAAAGCTGGTGTCCTTGCCTATATCAGTAAATTTAACTTCGAGCCAAACAGGGGAGTGGTCCGACCATGTGATATCCCTAGTACTCACCCCACTACACAATTTTGTAAAGTAACATCTGAGAAAAAATAATTGAGATGAGAATATGTCCCATGTAATGGGGAGTAAAATGTACATTTTTGAGGATGGGTAACGCTGTCTCCAAATGTCAGAAAGATCCCAGCTGGATAAAAGTGCAGATAGTTGTTCTCTACTACTCTGCAAAGAAGGTAAGACAGATGTTGGGCAGGAATTATCAGGCTTAGGATTTCTGGTGATATTAAAATCCCCACCAATCAGCAAGGAGCCCTCGACATTATCCAGCAAAAGATTGTTAAGAAACTGAAAAAAGAGTCCTGAGCAGTATTAGAAGCGTAAACACTTACTAAGGTGAATATCTCCCTCCCAACTGTAATTTTACTAAACAATAACGCCCTAATGGGTCTGACAAATAGAATAACACTTCATGAGCAAAGTGAGCCAAGAACAGAATTCCTACCCCAGCATACCTGCTCCTTTAGAGCTAGCAGCCAGGTATTTATGGGGATAGTCAGGTAGATTTAGGAGGTGTTCATGTCTTTTCCTAAGATAGATTTATTTATTTATTTATTTATTTATTTAACTCTTTTATATACCGACATTCATGAAACATATAATATCATATCGGTTCACATGGAACAGGGGTATTATAACATAACATTAAAGAAGATAAGTTACAATCAACAGGGTTTATGTGAACTAGGGTAATTGAGAGAGCAGAAGACAAAGGTTTAACAATATAAATTTAACAAGGTAAGTACTGGTTGTGCCATGGAAGATGTGCTTCCTGAAGTAATGCAATGGTAACCTTATTGAGTTTTAGTTCTTGGGATAATAAATACCTCTTCCGGTACATGTTAAGGCCCTTTACATTCAACGAGATTACCTTAGACTCCATAATGATACGAATACACAAAAAATAAGCAGCTTAGAGATACTCAGAGAACATGTGATAAAGAAAGTCCCATACCCACATCTTAAAAACAGAAAGCAGCCATATGACTTTTAAGAACATAAGAACATAAGAAATTGCCATGCTGGGTCAGACCAAGGGTCCATCAAGCCCAGCATCCTGTTTCCAACAGAGGCCAAACCAGGCCACAAGAACCTGGCAAGTAACCAAACACCAAGAAGATCCCAAGGGGGTTGTGGGTTTTCTCAGAGATTCGCCCAACCTAACCAGCGAATCCCTCTAACCTGCGGGGACAATAACATCGAACCAGTAACAGCTCCCAATTATCCCCCCCTGCACTGCAAAAAGGAAAACATTGTCAGTTTTCACAAATATATATTATAGAAGATTTCATAGATAAGAGCACTTAGAATCTTTGCAAATAAGATAACACTGAATGGCGAACAGCAGAAAAGCCTTCCTAAGATAGGCAATATGAATAACAACAAAGAAGCAAAATGTCATCAGCCCTAGTCCGAAAGGGCGGAACGAGAGTCTTTAGAATGTCGGCGCAGCCATGTACCACCCTTGCCGACGCGGTGCCATCGAAGTTGTAGATCTGATTTCAGCAAAACCGCTGCCATCTTGGACACTGAAAAAGTGATCGGTAGATCTGCCTTCTGAAAGGCCGCCACTGCCTCCACAGTTGTTTTAACATGGTGCATGGCACTCTTAGTT
The DNA here is from genome assembly GCF_901001135.1 of Rhinatrema bivittatum. NCBI lineage: Eukaryota > Metazoa > Chordata > Amphibia > Gymnophiona > Rhinatrematidae > Rhinatrema > Rhinatrema bivittatum. The sequence goes on along the minus strand of NC_042617.1, from coordinate 356,344,986 downwards.
GTAAACTGTAAACTGAAAGGAAAGTTCCACTGGTAGCGAATGCCAGCTGTTCTCAAAGTAGTGGTCACTTCACGGAGTCTGAATCTTTTGCAGAGGGTCGAGGGAGCCAAATCATTAAAAATAGAGATAGGATGTCTCTCCCACTGCCATTCCTTTTGTTTCCTCACTGCTATGAAAACTTGTGACTTCTGGATGAAACTGTGGAAGAAGATAAGGTCCCTGGGCTGATTTTCCAAATGGGGGCCTAGCGCTCTATGAGCCCTTTCAATCTTTATAGAGGAAGGAGTGATTTCACTATCGGGAGCTCAATCAGTCTGCATGTTAAGAATATGAGCGCAAATGTTTTGGGCAACCGAGTGTGCGTCCAAGTAGTCCTCCATTTCTGGGACTCTTATGAGTCTCAGATTGCAGTGTCGGGACCTGTTTTCTAGGTCCTCCAATTTGTCTGCTAGAGAGGCACATTCCTCTTGTAGAGATTTCTGCTGCACCGACATACTGATAAGCATAGAACTGTGATTCTCCACTCTCAAGTTCAGATCCCAGGGCTGCAAGGTTTTCATGGCTCTCAGCAATGGAGGGCAATAACTCTGTTTTATGCTGTTTCAAGTCAGATCGCAGTTCAGAAAGCCAGCTGCAGAGCTCATTCCTAGTAGGGAAGTCGGAAGGGCCTGTTGTTGTCGACAAATCAGGTACTGAGACCTCAGCGACTTTTCCACCCCCACCATTGCCGGCCTGCAAATTCTTCTCTTCCTCCTCGCCAGAAAGGGCCGCAGTGGCTTTGCTAAATGAAAATTGCTTGAGGTCAGCAGTTTTCCGTTTGATGGCCATCGGGAATGTTTAAGCAGCATATTTATACCAAAAATTCTTAGCGATTGCAAATTTAATACTAGTATGTGAGGTTTATTAGGTGCAGGGGAGAGGAGCTCCAGAGTTAGGCAGCCATTCTGGTCAACGTCCAAACTATGGTATTTTAAGTACCCCCTTAAATAACGCAGAAATGGGTAATGTGCTGCTTTGCATGTTAATTTTATGTAAATAAAATGACATGGCTTGTCTGAAAATCCGTAAGCCGTGACATTTTCATGAAAGTTAGCTACAACCTCTTGTCTGGTAAAGGTGGAAAACTTGCTGCTACCTTTACCATTTGCAATCTCTCTTTTCTCATTTTCTTTGTGAAATTATATTACAATACATCACATGATCTATGACACTATTTGGGAATACAAGCAGTAGTTCCGAAATAGTGTAGAGTATTCCCAGAGGCCTAGCTCATAAAATAGGGCATAGGGATTATATATAAGTATTATTTTATTTAACCATTTATTTATTTAGTTATTTTATATATCGTCATTCCATGTAAAGATCACAGCGGTTTACAAAAGTAACATTCATAGCTATAAATCAACAAATAATGACGGCTTATATATTGAGGTTACATATTGAGACATATATATGTTAGAAAAGAAAGAAAAGCAAGAAAAGAATGAAACCTATCTGGTTCACAAAGGAGGTTGGTGATAAAATAAAAGTTAAAAGAACAGCGTTTAAGAAATATAAAAGATCCCAAAGGGAGGATCACAAGGAAGAATATCTGGTAAAACTGAGGGAGATGAAGAAAGTAATCAAGAAATTGAAAAGTCAAGCAAAAGAAAGAATTGCCAAAGAGCTAAAGCGAGGTAACAAAACATTTTTCAGATACATCAGTGAAAGGAGAAAAGTTCAAAGTGGTATAGTGAAATTGAAAGGTGAAAAGGATCAATGGGTGGAGACAGATGAAGAAATGGCAGAAATATTAAACGAATACTTCAGTTCGGTGTTCACTAAAGAAGACCCTGGAGAAGGATTGACGCTAGTTAACAAGAAAATGGAGGGGAGTGGAATGGATGAAACTCCGTTTACGGAAGAGAATGTATGGGAAGAGCTAGGAAAACTGAAAGTGGACAAAGCCATGGGGCCTGATGAGGTTCATCCCAGGATACTAAAAGAGCTCAGAGATGTGCTGGCGGCTCCGCTGAGTGCCCTGTTCAATAGATCCCTGGAAACGGGAGTAGTGCCGAGTGATTGGAGAAGAGCGGCGGTGGTCCCTCTTCATAAGAGTGGGAGCAAAGAGGAGGCTGGAAACTGCAGGCCAGTTAGCCTCACCTCAGTGGTGGGAAAAGTATTGGAGTCGCTGCTGAAGGAAAGAATAGTGAACTATCTACAAGCAACAGAATTTCTGGACCAGAGGCAGTGAATAAAACAAGAAGCTTGGGAGTGAGTGCCAAGGTGGTGGCCTGGATAGCAAACTGGTTGAAGGACAGAAGACAATGTGTGATGGTAAATGGAACTTACTCAGAAGAGAGAGAGCGGTGCTGAGCGGAGTGCCGCAAGGGTCATTTCTATGTTTCTATGAAGTCAATATTGAAAGCTGGCCGTTTAAGTAACTTATCCAAATATAACTTATCTGGCTAAGTTACAAGGTATATTCAGTGACACAGCTAAACCAATGAATATATGCATTGCTTAAGGTTCAGACAAATTAGTACTCTCATCAATATCACAACAATTCAGTTCCAGCTGTACCCAAATCTGTTTCAGAGTGCCAATACTAAATGATTTCAGTTCAAATAATACAATTAATTTTATTCTTCCTGTTAGCCCCAGCATGGCATTAGTGGCTACCACAAAGTTAGCAAGGAAGTAGCAAGGAAGTAGCATGTGCACAGGTCATCAAATATTTACCCAGTTGGCTGTGGAGGTGTTGGCGGTGGTACTGGAGTGCTGCTGATAAATGTGTGTGGGAGTGGTGGCGGGGGGAGGGGGGTTGATACATATAAAATAATAAAGACAGGCGGAGGGTAACGCACTAAAAAATGAATACTAACAATTACAGCAATATGAACAGAGCTGCATACTTTTAATTTCTGTCAGCATGGCTAGTAAATCTTTGGAACGGCCTGCTCTTGCCTTGCTGAGAAGCAGAATGCAGCTGTCGCGCAAACATCAGCTTTCAAAGAATGCTAAAGATTCAGTTTAGAAGCAATACATAATTATAGTCTTCACTCAGTGTGTTGCCAAGATGATCAGCTTTCCTTTCTACAAGCTTCCTTTAAGGGCCCGGCATGTAGCAGAACGATACAGTGAAATCACTTAACAAGTCTTGACAAAGTGTCTGTTAAAAGAAGTCAAGCCCAATTGCTCTAACTCACATAGATGTTTTACTGGATACAACCCCTTCCTCTAAGACTTTTGAGCCAGAGCGATCCAACAATGATCAGAGTTTCAAAATATTGCTAAGCTTCATCAAACTTGCCTAGGTGGACCATAATAATAGGGTGAAAAGGGGTTGTTGCGTTGGAGGTGGAGGTGGATCCTTGGGCCGAGGTGGGGTTGACGCAACCCATAGGTAAGGACCTACGAGTCCCCACCATCGGCAGGTGGAGTGGGCTGATAGGCAGAGGACGCTGGAGCTTCACCTATACCAGCCCTTGTTCCCCATGGGGTTGAACCTTTGGGTGCCGGGGCCAGCAGGACTTAGGTGGGCCTCTGTGTATAGTTGCAGGAGAAGTTGGTTCAGCCCAGAGACAGCAGACGAGAGATGGTACATTTCTACTCTGGACTGGATAATGTCCTGGAAGCTCGGGATCCAATGGAACGAAGGCAGACAGAGGGCGCTCAAGCAAAGGTAGGCTGATGCCTGATGAATCCACGTCTAGGGAGTAGACAAGAGAGGCGTCCCATGCAAGGCTTGAGTCAGGGCTGGCAGCAATCCAGAGGCAGTGGCAAGCAAGGCTGAAGTCTGATCACGGAGATAGTCAAGAGCGTAGTCAAGCAAAGCTGAGGTCTGATCATGGAGATAGTCAATAGCGTAGTCAAGCAAAGCTGAGGTCTGATCACAGAGATAGTCAATAGCGTAGTCAAGCAAAGCTGAGGTCTGATCATGGAGATAGTCAATAGTGTAGTCGGACGAAGCAAAGGTCTGGGTCTGGAGATAGGCTATAGCTTAGTCAGGCGAAGCAAAGTCAAAGTCTGTGTAGTCAATCCGAAGCATAAGCAGGACAGGAACAAGGAAACAGGAACCAGGAACAACGAAGAACAGGAATGCAGGGAAGAGACGAATCTCTTAGTAGCAACGAGTGCTCGACCAGCGAGGAGATCTGTTGCAAAGGCAACGCTATGGAGCCGCTCTTCATCTCAGAACAAGCTGTCGACAGTCTCCAGCACAGGAAGTCAAAGTGGGATGCCCTCTCTCCTTCTCACACACCTCCTCACATAGGCTCCCTCTCTCACACACACACAGACACCCTCAAACTGGCTCCCTCTGTCCCTCTTTCTCACTCACTCACACACACCCTTATACAGGCTCTCTCTCTCACATGCACACCCTTCATACACGCTCTCTCTGCCCTTCTCTCCACACACACTCCTCAGAAAGGTTACATCTCTCTCTCTCTTGAACACACCCCTCACACAGGCTCCCTCTCTCCTCTCTTTCTCTCATATACACCACCTCACATTAGCTCCCTCTTTCTTGCACACACACATCTTCTCACACAGGCTCCCTTTCCTTGCAAACCTCTCTCTCTCACACATACATCCTCACACAGACTCTTTCCTCTCATCCACTCATACACCCCCGAATATAGGCTTCCTCTCTCTCTCTCATATATACTCTTCATAATGGTTCCCTCTCTCATACATAATCACACACCCTCACAAAATCCCTCCCTCATACACCCCCCCCCCCCCGCCCGCTCAGGCACACAGGCTACAAAGCATGTGCCCACTGGTGCGCTGTCATTCTGCGCACGCACACACACACACACACACACACACACACTTTAATCAAAGTTTGGTGAAGATTTCTGTGCTAGCTGGGCAGAGTCAAGGTTAGGGGTTGGGGGGCTTTTGGTATCTGTCCTTTTCTTCCAGTCTTGTAGTTATCAGTATAAATAAGGCATTTTACTGAAAGGATGGGGAAAGGGGGAGGAAGTTGCAGTGGCTTGCAATATCATAGGCTTAGAATCTCTTTTAAAAATTGGTAGCTCTGGTATTGACAGGGCCTGCTATCAGGGCTTGAATTGAGGGGGAACTGAGGTGAACGTTGTTTGCTTTGTTCACAAAAATAAATAAAACATTCTCCTGTTGCATACGATCAGGCAGCAGTTATCTCTGGCGTTTTCCTAGGAAGCACCATGTGCAGCCTTGGCCCTGGAGCTGGAGAGATGCTGATGTGCCAGGGCTCAGGACCTGCAGGTGGTGAAGGGTCTGATGTGGACTCTGCATGGATGGGCCCGGCTTCGGCCTGGACTCTGTGAGTGCCAGGAGAAGTGCTGCAGGGTGTGGGGAGGCAGGAGCAGTTCCTGGGAAAAAAAAAGGTGCCTGGGATCAGGGAGTGCAGACCAATGAAGCAAAGCCTCGCATGCTGACGAGGGGTGGGAATCAGTGAAGGGGTGGTTGAACCAAGCCTGCAGAGGATGGGGAGTGCAGGGATGGGAAGAAGCACTGGGAGGGGAACGAAGAAGGACAGGTGAGTGGGAAATGAGGAGCAGAGCAGGCTAAGGGAATGTAGAAAGCGGGGCTGAAGCAGAGGTATTAAGCCCCTTCCCCCAAATATAACATTCAAAGTATGCCCATGCAGGAGGGGGGAGAATTAAAAGTGCAGATGGAGTAAGGGGGGGGGGGGGGGGGGAAGAAGAAAAAATGAGGAGAGGAGGAGATTAGGAGTATAAGAGAAAAAGGGAAGGTTGAGAGAGTGGTCACAGGTGAGGTTGGGGAAAGAGACAGTGGTGTGGATGGGCTGTTTGTGGGGGGGGGGGGAGGGATGGAGCAGGAGGGAGGAGTCTGGTGGGGATGGGCTGGGGATGGAGAGAAGAACGACTGACGGGATTCTGAGTCTTCCCTAGTTTTGTTTTGCCACACGAGTCTGCCTCATGTCCACATTTCCTGCTCCTCTCTGGGCATTTAAATACAGGCTGCTCTGTCACACTCACAACCCCACTGTGTTCTGTTTTTGTTGTTGTTGTTGTTACTGCTGGGCATGCTGTAATCATTTTCAAAATGTGACTCCTCCTTCTGTCACCGATTCCTTGCTTTCACCAAGGGAAGTCCCTTTCTTGTCTAATGCGGTAGTAAGTGGTAGGCATGTAAGGGCTTTTGAAGCTACAGTTCTGGATGGTTATACCAGGACCAGGTAAAAACCTGCCGTGACTTAAGAGACACTCATGCTGTGTCTTTTTAGTGAACTTAATATGGGCTGGGCAAGTTAAAGCCAAGCATTTGGCTTAATCTAACTTTCCCAGCCATTACACTATATTACTTATTTTAAACTCTCTTGGTGGGACTTTGGTGCTACTAATTTTAGAAAACAGCAGGGCAGAAAGTCTAAAATAAATTATCTGGACTGGTCATTCTGTCTCTGATCTCCTGGGGCCATCTGATGACCCTAGCATCTGGCTAATATTATCCAGCCCATATTAATTTGACACAGAGCAAAGGTTTTCTAAGTCGCTGCAGGTTTTACCTGCTCCTGGTATAACCATCCACAACCGCAGCTTTAAAAAACCTTTACACACCTACCTAGCACTGGCATAATTACTATACTACAGTATAATCAGGAAAGCCCATAGACAAGGAAGGGTGAAATCTTAGATCTCAATACTTTTTTTTAAACCAGGGCTTCCCAAGCCTGTCCTGGGGACCCCACAGCCAGTCGAGTTGTCAGGATATCCATAATGAATATGCATGAGACAAATTTATCTCATGAATATTTACAAGTTATCTGTCTAAATGGCAAATTTGGAATATTAAGCCACTTATTGACTACTGTAATTGTTGGGTTTTTTTAGGATTTCCATCAACTTCTTTAAGGGCAATTCAAGTTTTGCAGAATTCTGCTGCACAATTAATAATGGCCACTCAGTTATGAGAACATATTTCACCAAAACTTATTGAACTACTAGGGTCATTCATCAAAATGCATTGAGAGCCTCTGGGGAGGCCTTCATAGTATTCAACTATTTATATCACTATAGGAGGGCCAGATAGTAACTCGAGGTGAGGTTTTAGTAGTGGTTTAGATTTTGGTGGTGGTTTAGGGTTTTGGGGCCAGTTTGACATGCAGAGTGAGACACACGAACAGCACAGTACATCTCGGTGAAGATTTGACGACATTTGTCGAGAGGAAAGTCTCCAAAAGATGAGATTTCTACAATGTTCTGTGCTGTTCGTGCGTCTCTCTCTGCATGTCAAACTGGCCCCAAAACCCTAAACCACCACCAAAATCTCACCTCGAGTTATTAGCTGGCCCTCCTGTAGTGATATAAATAGTTGACTATTAAGACACTCTTGAGCGCTAACATAGGGTGGTAGTTGTGAAATTTCATAAACATGCCCCTTTTTCTTATCTCGGATGTTATCCATGTGAAATTATAGCATTCTGATGAATCTAGGGGCACATTAGTTACATATTGAATACAGGATTAAAATTAAAATTACAGTTTTAATTTTTAAAGCATTGCATATGAATGGCCCAAGTTATTTGACAAGCCTGTCGCAATCTTATGTTCCCAATCAACTGTTGCATTCCTCGGATCACAACTTATTGTTAGTTCCTTCCCTTAAGACCACCCGTGTAAAGGAGATATGTCAAAGGTCATTCCCTGTAGTGGGGCCTGGCCTCTGGAACGCATTACCATTGGCACTACTTGTTACCAAAGATATCAGTGTTTTTAGAAAACAAGTGAAAGCATACTTTTTAGGCAGGCCTTTCAACTGGATTGAAATTTAATACTTAATGTTATATGCTGCTCATTATGAATTTTTTTTTTCAATTTTGTTTAATTTTTATTATTTCAATTGCTTTTAATTGTCCTGTATTTATTGTTGTTTTATTTTGAATATGATCTATATGTATATATTTTTTTTCAGCTTTTTAATCATTGTAATCCGCTTAGCATGTTATTTTGATATAAGCAGAATATAAATGCTTTAAATAAATAAATAAATAGGGCCAGATTCATGAAGGCTTTTCTCCCATTCTGTTTCTATGGGAAAAACTCATCAGTTACTTTAAAAAAAACTGAATCAGTTACTTAGCCAGATAAAAAAAACATTCCGGGAGCATTTTGGGGCAGGATTTAGTTATTCAGCTAACTCAGCCAATTTTAAACTATATCCAAGAGGTACATTTATTATGCCGCGATAAGGCAATATCACATATTAAACAGCATTTAATACGCATTAAATGCCTTCAAAGATTGCCTCCCCCATTGAAATGAGCTGCTTTACATGCACAAAATTGCCTAATGTATGCAAAGCAGTTCATCAATAAACAATTCCATGTGCATAAAATAACGCGGCTGGCTGTGAAAAAAAATCAGCCACGTTATTTTGTTGCATTTCAGCAAGGCGTGGTTATTTGTTCCCAGGGACATCGGGATTCTATCACACATCCCGATGTCCTTGGGAGGCCTGTTAAAGAGACAGGCCTCCCAAAAACTGCATCTACGCCAAATGCAGGGGTCTGGGTAGATACCCCGCCCACCCTGGGGCCACCTGACGCAATAAATAAAAGTGAAAAATAAAAACATTGAAACCATGCGCCGACGACCCACTTTCCATTCCAAACCCCTCCCCTTAGTCATAAAACCACCCCCGTCCCATTCAAAACTCTATCCCTTCCAATAACCCCTCCCCCTTTCCCCCTGGTCAAAATAAATCAAAATCCCTGGGATCTTGTAGTCCCTCCAAAACCCCTCCCCCCAACAGAGAGTCCATGGTGGTTCGGGGGGGGGGAACCCCAACTCTTTACCCCATCTCTCCAAAGATTTGTTACTGCATAGTAGGGGCCCAGAGCACCCGCTAGTTCCGGGCCTGGTCGAAGCCATTTTCCAAAATGGCATCAAAATGGCAACCTGATTTTGCCCCTATCGCGTGACGGGGAAAAGTCAGGTTGATGCCGTATTGAAAAATGGCATCAACCAGGCCTGGTGCTAGGGGGCATGCCGGGCCCAGACTGCACACCAATGAGTCTTTGGATCAGAAGGGGAATATGTGGTGGGGTTGGGATTGGGGTACTCCCCCAGACCACCAGGGTCTTTTTTTTCTGGTAGGGGGCAGAGACGGGGTGGGGACATTAGACCCCAGGGATTTGGGCTTATTTTTATGAGAATGGAATGGGGAAGGAGGATGAGTTAGGGGCTGCTGCGGAGGGATTAATGGGAGAAGGTTTCGTTATGCAGTTTCCAAGGTTTGTTTTTTTTTGGGGGGGGGGAGGTTCTGTTCTGCCTTGGAAGGTGGCATGGAGAATTTGCTAGGGGTGGGGGGAGTGATTTTAGAGCTTTGGGTCCTGTAACGAAATGGCAGCCCTGGCTGAGGTGGGCCACCATCGCTCAAGTGGGCCCCGTTTTGCCCCGCAATATTCCGCTGCGCATTTGTCACTCGGCAAACAAAAATTGCACGGTGATATCTAATACTTAGCAAGATTTCCAGACCCTGATGTTCCCAGTTCTTTGATTGTCAGTGGTACCGTAATTAAAATATCCAGTCACGAAGGGCACAATAATAATCAAGTGGGGATAAAAATGGAAAAAAACATTGTCCCTTCAGCCGCAAGTGATAATGTAGTGAAGTCTACCTTTTATAAGCTTCACGTTATGCCGGTTATGGCCGCTTCTAATAGAAACAGGTTTAAAAACGATTATACATTTCTTGGTACCCTCATCTCTTGATTATGGTAATGCACTGTGTATTTGGGCCTGCCTCAGACGACACTGCGAGCTCTTCAACTTGTACACAATGCGGCGGCACGAATAGCGACTGGGAGTCCTGTGAGACATCACATTACACCTGTACTGATGAGCCTCCACTGGTTGCCGGCATCCTGGAGAATTAAATTTAAAATCCTTCTCTTGGGTTTTCAAGGGCCTTAATGAGTTAAGCTCCTGCGACCTTTAATTCTGCCCTGAAAATCTACCAACCAACACGGGCTTTAAGGTCAGCATCTCAGAATTTATTATCTGAGCCTTCATTTAAACAAATAATAAGGCTTGATGAATTTTGAGAAGCTCCTATGCATGCAAGGTCCACAAATCTGGAATTCATTACCTGGGGAGGTTAAGGAAGAACTTTCCTTACTGAAGTTTTGAAAGTTGATGAAGGTGCCCTTATTTCAACAATCCTCCTATGCTTAATTCTGACTTTCAGAAAAGTGAGTACTGATATGGTGTCATGAAATGTGAGTCTGAGTGTTTGCTGATTTATGCAATGTAAGGGGGTCTTTTTAAAAAATCTTTTAGGTCTTATATGTTTATCTGATCTTTATATGTTTTAAAATGTTTTGTAATTTTTACGAGTTGTTTGTAAAAATGTCATTTGGATTGTTTTTCTTATGGATGTCCTAATTGTAAACTATTTAGAAATTTTGATAGGTGGTTTAGAAATGTTAAATAAAGAAAGAAATATTGCGGCAATATTTTGTCAGAGGGGGCAATATATTGTAAGGATGCCCTCCCCTGCAATATTTTGCACCTACCGTGATAAAAAAAACAGTGGCTTAGTAAATGACCCTCTTAGCCTGCTTCAGAGCAGGTCTAAAGTTACCCGGCCTTGTGTGGCCGAATAACTTTCTACATAACTGGATATCTTCAAAGATAACCGGTTATGTAGTGCTGTCAAAGTACAAAAAAAAAAAAAAATAAATTAAGGGGCCTCTGGGCCCTATTGGGCCTTTCAACCCCCATCCCCAAAGCCCCCCATAATAATATAAACGTGTAGCGGGTCGCTCCCCTAACCACTTCTCAGTTTCTTTATGCACTGAATTTGGCTGTCCTCTGACCTTCCCACCTACAGCTTGCACATCTCAGCCCACGTGCCTCACCCCCCGGGTGACCCTTCATCTGTGGGGGAGGGCATGGGGCTTCCTCCATGGTAATACTGATGTGTTTACCGCCGCCCATAATGGAAATATATTACAGATTTAAAAAAATACATTTTAGTGAATATTGGGTTTAAAATCCCCTCACTAATGCAAGTTAGAATCGGCAATGAAAGGATCAATGGACATTAAAGGAAGGAAAGATAAGAATCGTTATCGAGTACAGAAAATAATGCTTCCTGCGTCAATTCATAATGACGGGATCACTGGGCCTTTCTTAAAATTGGGTGCTTCTCAAGTGTTTGGGCATAAGCCCAAGCTCTTTTGATGTTACAGCAGAGGTGGGCAAACTTCAGCCTGTGGGCCACATCCGGTCCCGCATCCCGTCCACACCAGAGAGGCGGCATTTCACTGCTGGCTGGACATGACAGTGTTGTACTATTGGATCTCAAGACCGCTCCTTATAGTTTGAGCCCCCCCCCCCAAAAAAAAGTTTAGCAGCCCATGTTACAGTTTTCTGACATGGGTATCAGTCATTTCAATACTCCTGCAGGGTGCAGATACCGTTACAGGCTTTCCTACTCCTGCAGTGTTATGTGATAAGGTCAAGCTGCTAAATTTTACCACGGTGTTATCAGACCCACCGAGCAATTCCTTGCCGTTTAAAAAAGAAAAGGAGGCTCCTCTTCCCTTGGACACACACTGCCTCTTCAGGGAAACTGCTCTGAAGAGTCTCCCCAGGCAGGGGTCAAGGGCAGGGCATGCCGAGTTCAAGGGGAACAGCGTTAACCGTGCGCCGGATGCCAATGAACTAACATTTTTTAGGCTCGTTCGTGCTGAAGAAGAGGAGTCTGCCGCCTAGAATGAAAGGCGCGCTTACCCCTCCCTTACAGTCGCTGCACACCTCCGGCCTGCTTCGGAGGTCTCTGGGACTTGTTCGGCCGATGAGAGAACGGCAGAACAACCACCAGCCGCCCAAAAAAAAGAAAAGAAAAAGCAGCACATCTGACTGAACAACGCTGTAAATCCTGCTGCTCAGGGCATGGGATTAGTGCACGGGGGATGACTCACGCCCAGACTATGCAGCGCTTGCCAAAGGAATGAGTCAGAGCAGGGGGCACCGGCACGGGCCTTGCAGGGACTCCTGAGCGGGCTTGGATGGCGCCCAAGGAGGAGAGGGAGGCGCCTGCTGGTTAAAGCGGAGATCGTTGCATGCATGCAGCCGCCTTCTCGCTGCCTCGGGGGGGGGGGGGGGGGGATTTCCGGCCACCACCGTTCAAACCCCCGGCTCGGCCGCGGTCTTTCGCCTTTCACTTAGGGGGCCCGGGGGGAGGACGGGCTGCGGAGGCCCTGCCTGCTTGCTCCATGCATGCACCGCTCCACCGGGGGGAGGGGAAGAAGAAATCTCCTTCAGAGATATTCAGACGTTATCTTTGCCGCATAAGAATGACAAGAACTTTTCATATCACAGTTATTTTTTTTATCACCACCATTGGAGTAAGGGGACCCTAGACAATGTTTTATTGAACAAATAATCCGATAATGGACTAACAGAGAGTTATGCAGGTTCTCTTTGCAAGCAGGAGCTTAATGTACTTTAGAAGATGGCCCTGAAGAAAAAATACGTGCAGCTGGCGTTGGGGTGAATGTTATCTGGCGTGCACCAAGGCCTTTACTGGACTTTTAGCCAAGGTCCCCAGTTTTCTGCAGCGCATTTGGGTATGGATTTACCTAATATGAACAAGTCACAATTTGCATTACAATATTTTCAATTGTTTTAATAAAAAAAATGTTTTCCAATCTTTGTTGTGTAACAGGGTAACAAACAGCTGTGTACTTCTGTTTAATGGCCTTTTGTATTTCACCGTTTGACTTTTCCCCCTTTTAAAATTTTCATCCCTTTGTTCTCTTCCCTCTCCTCCCAAATGTGCCTCTTGTGTTTTTTTCTTCATTGTTCTCCATTCATTCTTCTGTGCAGTTCTGATCACCATATCTCAAAAAAGATATAGCAGAATTACAAAAGGTACAGAGAAGGGTGACCAAAATGATAAAGGAGATGGAATGATTCCCCTTTGAGAAAAGGCTAAAGAGGCTAGGACTCCTCAGCTTGGAGAAGAGAAAGGCTGAGGGGAGATATAGAGGTCTATAAAACAAGTGGAATGGAACAAGTAAACATTAATCAGTTTACTCTTTCAAAAAGTACAAAGAGCAGGGGACTCACAACGAAGTACTAGAATATATTTAAAACTAATATGAGAAAATATGTATTTACTCATTGCATAAATAAGCTCTGGAATTCATTGCCAGAGGATGTGGTGAAAGCTATTAGTATAGGTTTGGATAAGTTCCTGGATGAAAAGTCAATTAACCTTTATTAAGGTAGAGTTGGAGATGTCTCTTACTTATTCTTGGGATAAGCAGCTTGGAATATACCCTTTAGGATCCTGCCAGGTACTTGTGACCTGGATTGACCAACGTTTGAAACAGAATACTGGGCTTGATGGACCTTTGGTCTGACCCAGTGTGGCAAACCTTATGTTCTAATGTGCTCACATCTCCATTAATTTTCTCCCTCCTATCCATTCTTCTCTCCTTGCTCCCATCTCGCAACAGCTATCATCCATTATGCTCTTCTTGCACTCTGCTGCTTATCTCCCATTCTTTCTCCCTCGTCTCTCCCACTCATTGATTTCTAGAAGCGTGCAAGTATAAATTTTGTTATGATTTCCCTGCACTTCGAGGTTAACAAAAATGCTGAGGTCCTTGTAAAAATCTACTGAAGTTTACAGTATCCTCTAGGGCAGGGGTCCACAAACTGTGGCCTGCAGGACAGATGTGGCCCATGGCTGAATTTCATCCTACCTCCTGCAGTGACAGAGAAAGGAGCTTGATCCAGCGTGCAGCAGTGATGGAAGGGATATGATCAAGCCTGCGGTGGAAGAGCGTTTCGCCACTGCTGCCAGATGAGAGGTACTCGAAATCAAAAGTGTAAACATCAACACGTCAGCATGGAGTGGGCCTCTACTGATTGGCTATGTATGCCTTGCCAGTGTTAGCATGGGCTGAAGACAGGGAGAAAGGCTGCAGCAAGGCTATGAGGATTTTTGGGTCACTGTGGAGGATTGTATAGGCCATGCGGAGGAAGGCACTGAGTCGTAGATTCTGTTAGACTGTGGGACAGCCAGGTAGGGATGTTGGTTCCTGGAATCGGACTGTTCAGTTTGGAGAAGAGATTTATTTATTTTATTTATTTAAAAACTTTTCTATACCGTCGCTAAGTTATAAACCATCGCAACGGTTTACAAATAGGTTAGTAAATGTAGGATATCGTACATTCTAACAGGTGCCAATAAAGTTCGGTTACAATTTCATAAATAAAATCATTATTTGAGTAATGTTGGTCAAGTCCAGGTATATTATTGAGTTACTATCGCTTTGAAATATTACTTCTTAAATGTAGGATTGAGTAAATTCATTCTCATCTGCATTACCCTGTACTTTCATTCTCTACCCTCCACACTCTTTAGTGAAGGCTTTTTTAAAGAGCCATATTTTTAGATTTTTCTTAAAAGGTTTTGAGATTATTCTGTAATCTGAGTTCGGGGGGCATCGTGTTCCATAGTATGGGCCCAGCCAATGATAAAGCCCTTTCTCTCACTTGGGTTAATTTTGCTGACTTTACTGCAGGGATTGTTAGTAGTGCTTTGTTTGCTGAGCGGAGGTTTCTTTGTGGAACGTGTACTCGTAAGGCTGTGTTTAGCCAGTCTGCTTCTTTATCATATATTAGTTTGTGTATGGTGCATAAGGCTTTGTATTTTATCCTGTATTCGATGGGTAACCAATGTAAGTCTGCTAGAGTTTCGGTTATATGGTCCCTCCTCTTTTTTCCCGTTAGTATTCTGGCTGCAGTATTTGAAGTATCTGGAGTGGTCTTATCGATGTGCTTGGGAGTCCTAGTAAGAGTGCGTTGCAGAAGTCAGTGCTGGAAAAGATAAGTGTTTGCAATACTGTTCTGAAGTGGGCAGGTGTGAGTAATGGTTTCAATCTTCTGAGGACCATAAGTTTTGCGTAGCCTTCTCTTACTTTTATAGATATGTGTTGCTTCAGGTTGATTTCTGGGTCCATTATTACTCCCAGATTCCTTACTTTTTCGGCTGGCTCAATTTTTTGGTTATTTCTTAGGGTTATCGGTGTTTGAATGATTTCAGTATGTTTTCTCTCAAGGTGAAGGAATTCAGTTTTGTCAATGTTGATAACCAGTTCCATCTGGTTTAGTGGCTGAGAGGGTTGGGGGGGATGTGATGGAGGTCTATAACATGAGGATTAGATTGGGTAAATATGGACTGGTTATTTATAGCGTGCTTCATTTTCAGTTTAAACTGATTTTTACCCATAAATTCTTGGATTCTCCTAAAGGTAACAATTGATTTTGGCCAGGCGAGCGGGTCTAGTGCGCGCGAGCACGCACTAATGTGGCGCCAGGCTCTCTCCCGGTGCGAGCGCTGGCAGGGCGGGGAGGTGGGGGGAGGAGGAAGGGGATGGCTCCCTGGGCGGAGCATTGTTTCGCGCGTGTCCACCCACCCACCCTCAGCCTGGTTCCCTTGGGAACCACCCCTTCATTTATTTTTGAATTTGGGGGCCGTGGTGATCTGAGGTGGCAGCAAGGGGAGGGGTTGATGGTCCATGCAGGCCGTGCTCTCTTCAGCCGGCGCCATTTTGCGCCGCCATTTTGCAAAATGGCGCAAAATGGCGCCGGCCGAAGACAACATGATTAGATTGCAGGAGGTCGTTCCGGACCCCCGCTGGACCCCCAGGTAATTTAAGGCATTTTTGGGGGGTTCGGGAGGGTGGGGGATTTATTTTAAAGGGTCGGGGTGGGTTTTAGGGTGTTTTAGTGTGCCGGTTCACGATTTTAACGATTTTCACGATATTTTAAAAACCCAAACGGCGACAATACGATTCCCTCCCCCTCCCAGCCGAAATCGATCGTTAAGACGATCGATGACACGATTCACATCTCTAGAAAATCTAGTTCCTCGAGATCTTCCTGTACATTTTCTGGCAACTCGAGTTCTTCCCTGGACTCGGAGTGCTCCCCAGTTAAGGGTCAGAGTGGTGTCAGGGGTGCGCCAGCGCTAGTAACGTGTACGGAACTTTGGGAGGATGTACCGCGAGCCCTTAGAAAAAAGATTCAGCGACGCAAATACATAGATATCTTCAAGTTGCTGGAGGGGAGGAGACGTGAAAAACAGAGAAAGGGGCACGGCGAGCATCGTTACGGGACTCAAAAGAAAGTGTCGCGTTACATTCGTAATTGGTCCAGGTCATTCCTCCGGCTAGCCAGTGTGGTGGGGCATCGTGACCCTTCACAATACGGTCCTTTGTTGGCTTACGCGGATGCTATTCTGGCTGCTAGCAAAGACTATGAGGAGTGGTCCTGGCTCAATTATGATGAGCGTTTTAGGGACTCAATGGAAGAGAACAAAGCAGTTTCGTGGGGCACGGGCGATGTGGGTCTGTGGCTGACTCAAATGAAGGGCAGAGGTCCAGCGGCCTTGGGTAGCAACCTCCCAAGTTTGGGCAATCGGCCCTTTCGATCAAGTCCCGCACTGGGAGGTGTGGAACGAGCAGCGAGCAACAGCCCAGATGTGTGCTGGCGATTCAACCGCTCTGGATGTTTGTTCCCTAATTGCAAATTCAAGCACATTTGCTCCCACTGTGGCTCCAGTCACCCCGCTGCCAAGTGTGCAAAGCGCGAGGGATCTGCGGCTGGACTCCCCGGCAAGTGACTTCGCTCGTCGGGCCCCAACGCCGGTTAAAGCTGAAGTGCTTTGGACATAGTTGCAGAAATATCCGGTTGTCGACGTGGGCCTCAAGTTATATAAGGGGTTTCAATGGGGTTTCTATATTCCGTTCAACAGTCCAAGTTTAGTTGGGGGCGGGGACAATTGCTCATCGGTCCGTCGTATGCCGCACATAGTCGAGCAAAAACTGATAGCTGAAATTGCTCTTGGCCGGATTGTGGGCCCCTTTTCGGAGCCCCCCTTCCTGAACCTTGTACTGTCACCCCTAGCGGTCATCCCGAAAAAGGAGGCCGGGTGGTTCAGGTTGATCCATAACCTGTCCTACCCGGAGGGTAACTCCGTTAACGATTTTATTCCAAAGGAGCTTTGTACAGTGCAATATGCATCCTTCGAATCCGCTATTTGGTTGGTTCACAGGCAGGACATTGAGTCCGCATTCAGACTGTTGCCAAGTCACCCAGATAATTTTCATTTATTTGGTTTTTGCTTCGAACATGCTTTCTAGTTTGACAAATGTATGCCCATGGGCTGCTCGATTGCGTGCGCGTATTTCGAAGCTTTCAGTTCCTTTGTCCACTGGATAGTAGGGCAGTGCTCAGGTTCTCCGTGCATTGTTCAAGTGTGCATTACTTGAATGATTTCCTCCTGGTAGGGTGAAAGGGTTCAGTTGAATGCATTCGGCTGCTGCCAATGCTTTCGTATGGTGGCTGATTTCTTGGGGATTCCTATTGCGGAAAATAAGACTGTAGGCCCTGTTACGAAATTAGCGTTTTTGGGGGTGGAACTAGACACAGTTGAGATGGTTTCCCGGCTTCCGTCCTAATTACTATTCTTGTGTATTTAGGGGAAGTTTGTGTCACAGCTGTGTGTGTGTGTGGGGGGGTGGGTCGTCCAAGCCTACTTGGGGGGGGTGGCATTCTCATGCTGATTGATTGTACGGCTTGGCAGGTGCCAAGTTGCATTCACAATAGGGCACAGCTGGGCACAGCTGGGCACAGTTGTCCCTGCATGACTCCTTGCTGGGCAGTGGCGGGGGTCGAAGGTTTCGGCCCCTTGCTGGGCGGCAGCGGGAGTTGTGCGTGTTGGCTATTGCTGGAATCGCTAGGCGGGAGACCTAGTGGTGATCATCTTGCTGGGAGGCAGTGGATGGTCTCTATGGAGTACCTAATGGGGGGGGGGGGGGATGATACAGTTTGGCTTGGGCACTGCTAGTTTGTTAAATAAAGCTGCGGCCTTCTTGATTCCAATTTGGCTATCCTGTATTGATTGTGTGGTTATTCTGTGAAGGGCGAGGGCAGAGGGAAGAGATAGTCCTGGCTGCCTACATTATAAACTGATATTCACCCTAATTTTAGGCTGATTAAAAAGCTGCTCCAGAGGAAGCATTTCAAGGCTTTCAGCCACTGCTGGCTGACAGTGTGAGCCAAAGCGCATGCTGTGTTTCAAGTCCCCCCCGCACCAATGAAAGTGCTCGGCCTCCAGCGCCGTTCATGTTGTGTTTCAAGTCCCGCCTCTTGCTGCAAATGCGCTTGAAGCAGGCCCTTTCCATCAGAAGCACTTCTTAGCAAGCTCCCTGACCTTGCACAAAAGCAGAAGTGTAGTGCTGCAGAGCGCAGGAGCCTCAGTAAGCCTGCTGAAGGGAGAGAGGAAAAGCCTGGACCCACCACCAGGAAGGGTGCATGCTTTTACAGTGGGGGAATGTGGAGGAGAGGGAGTTTCTCGGTGGGCTGGTGGTGGTGGTGTGTGGGGGAGAGAGAGGGGGACATGCTAGGCAAGGTATAGCTGTAGAAAAACTCTGATATTTACCTGGAAAAATAAAGAATCGTTTTTTAACTGATTTTCTCCTGTTTTGTTCTTGACATAATAATAAACCCTGATAAATTCCCAGGGAAAATAAAAGTACCTGAATGTAATCCGCTTTGAAGTAGCTGAAAGGTGGAATAAAAAAAATACTAAGGGGGACTCCATGAAGTTGGCAAGTAGCACATTTAAAACAAATCATAGAAAATTCTTTTTTTACACAGTGCACAATTAGGCTCTGGAAATCATTGCCGAAGGATGTGGTTAAGGCAGTAAGCATAGCTGGGTTTTAAAAAAGTTTGGACAAGTTCCTGGAGGAGGAATCAATTAACTGTTATTAACCAAATAGACATAGGGAATTGTAGCATAACATTTATTTAGAGGTAGATATTCAAAAGTTATTTACAAGGTCATTTATTAAATAGGAGAGAGAGAGAGAAATTAGCCACAATACTTCACACTAGATAGGTATTTATATCTCTATGGGAGGCCCACCTAGTAACTCGAGGTGAGGTTTAGGTATTAGTGTAGGGGTTAGGGGCCACTTTGACATTCAAAGTGAGACGTACAAACAGAACAGTGTTCTCTTGTGAAGATTTGATGACCTTCGGAGTGAGGAAACTCACCCAAAGATGAAATCTGTGCAATGTTCTCTCAACCTAGCTTGATGGACTCTCTACCTGGGTAACATCAAGCTAGGCTGAACATCAAAACCATCCTTTGTTGTGGTAATTTTTTTTTTTGTTCTCAATGCAAGTTTCAGCCAAGTGAAATGTTGGAGAATCCTGAAGAAATGTATTGTTATCGAATGTGTTTTTTTGTTTGTTTCGATTGACCCTACTCCTCTATTGAGGACCAGCTGGGAAGGATGAGGGAGTTACACAAGGTTTATTTTTGTTTAGTTGGTAGTGGTAGGGAGAGGGATTGGCTCATCTTTTTAAAAATGTCATTTTCAGTCTGCATTATTTTACAGTTGCGCGCACTAAAACAATCAGCCACCAGGCCCACCTGCTGACCAGATAAACCCTCTTTCTAAACTTTACAATAGTCCCCTCAGCCATTGGAGGCTTTATTTATTTATTTATTTATTTTTACGACAAATACAAAAATATGCAAAGTTTTTGGGTAGGAGCCATTTTTGGTTTGTTCCTTTCAGAATGAACCCGAAAATGGCCTCATTTGTTTCATTTTAGGCGTTCGTTTAGAACAAATGCACATCCCTAACTTAAAAGTTCCCGCATTTCTCAGTGCAACTTCTCTAGTCATCAGCTTAGCTCCCTCTAGACAAAGAAGCCTTAATATTGTATTTAACCAAGACAATGTAGATTACTTCTGAATAGCACATTATTAATTTTCTGGGTTGTTTTTTTTTTTTTTTTTACATTAAGGGGTAATCTTTTAATAGAGCACTTAACTGCAAAAATACCCATGGACTTTAATGCCCTCATGTATCCAGCCAGTTTCTGAATACATGGAACCAGTGTACATTGTGTTTGAATATTGGGTTACTATGTGTCTGAAAGCACACGAGGACCCTTATATATTTCAAAATGACAGTAATAATTAGGTGCCTTTGTGGCACACCTACAGTGTGTGTATTTTTAAACAGATTTAAACGTACCTGCAGAGATTACAGACACAGTTTGATTTTGGCATCGCCTTCCTTCCCTTGCAAGTTTGCATACTCACATGGTTGCTTTTGGTGCCCTCCCTTTTGCTTTTGGGCTTGTGCGCCCACAGACCGACTCGGAAGGATGGCGCGGTGCACCCCCCTTTCCAGCTTGGCTCCCAGGGCAGTCAACCTTCTTGGCCACCCCTTGCAACAGCCCTGCCCCTCCCCCCTGAAGTGGCGTCTTTCATGTGGCCAGGAGTAGATGCATTATGAAAGTACACGCGCTCTCAGGAGGATCAACTGTTTTTACCTGCACTGATGGCACCCAGATCTTTGATAATTAATCCTTAAAGTTAGATGACCGCTCTCCGCAAACGAACAAGTGGAAAAGCTGTGGGATTCAATGGCTACATCTTTTAAGTAATGCCATGAATCAATGAAGGGAACCCTTCCAGTTCTTGTAACTGTGGCTGGTAAGGTGTATCAGAGCCTTTTATGTACATGACTCATAGACTAACTTGTTTAACTTGGTTATCCATACATCTGAGGGCATGTCGCAGTTGTAGCCAGTTTTCTATTATCATATCGGTATGACAACATGATTTGGTTTATCTTGCTGCCTTATACCCGCATCCCCTGCAAATTCAGCTTCCTGCTTTATACTACAAAAATAATCTCTCTATCTCGTTTTGCTTTTAATCTACTGTAAGCGATGTATACCGCAGAGACTTCTGAAATGAAATCTGGCCCAGTTAGAAAGGCTGCATGTTTTCATTAAAAGTGAAATACGCTCAGTACCTAGGGAGAACTTAACTGGCCCCTAACTCTTTAGCTCTTGATGCTGTGTTAATACTTTAGTATGTGCCAATGTCATTGCCTGCATGGGGTTTTGATGAGGATCAGTGTGCAGCTGTGTCCTTTATGATTTAGTGACTTATCCGGCTAAGTGGTGACCACCGAATATAGACAGATATTCAGTGGCCACCGCTTAGCTAATTAGCTTTTGATTATCGGGCTATCCATACAGCAGGTATAACTTAGATAAGATTTATCTGGCCAAGTAGCGATTTGTACACAGATTTTCAGCAGCAGGGATGGTTCTATAATGAGGCAGGGTGAGACGGCCGCTTCAGGCAGCAAAAACTGCTCCCCCCAAACCCCTCTAGCGGCCGCCTCACCCTGCCGCCAAAACAACAAAAGGACCTGTGGGCTGCCGGCGGTGAAACCCAATCTGCCCGGCAGCAAAGAAAAGAAGAGGCTCAGTGGCCGGCGGCGGAACTCAACTTGCCGAAATACGAAATATAATTTAAGGCCCAGCGGGCCACCGGCAGATCCCAGCCTGACCGGCGGCAAAGAAAAGAAAAGGCCCAGCGGCCACTAGTGGAAGCTAACCCTCCAGCAGCTGAAGAACCAGCAAAGGCCTCATGTGCTATATTTTTATCCCTATGCAGTCAAATCTTATAAACCTTGTCCTACTCTTAACATCTGTCTTAACTACAGCCTACATTATGCTCCTTAATTATTTTATTCTACGTCGTTATTCCCAGTTATTTGTATCCAAGTTTGAATCATCCTGTTTCTTGTAAGACAACTCCTTGTCATGGTTATTGTTTTGAATGTAAACCGACTTGATTAGTAATTCTGTTACTGGAAAATCGGTATATAAAAATGCTAAATAAATAAATAAATGTGCCGCCCGCAGAGCCCAACCTGCTGGAGGCCGAAAAACAGCAAATGACCCACAGGCCTCCGGAGGAGCTCAACTAGCTGGTGGCAGAGAAACAACGAAGGACCCGCCCAGCAGCGAAGTAGGGAAGGCTTAGCAGCAGCAGAAGAAAATACGAGGCTTCAGCTGACTGCTGAGCTCATCTGCTGACAGCCTGATAAGAGTGTGAGTGGGTATGCGTTTGAAGGGCATGTGTGTATATGAATATGTGTGAAAAAGCAAATGTGTGCATGTGTGAAAGCATTTCTGTGTGTGTATGAGCAAGCAAGAGCATCTGAGTGTGTGAGCATCTGTGGAGAGTGAGAACCTGTTTTGTGTGAGAGCATCTGTGCACATGAGTGTGAATAAACGTGTGTGTGTGAGAGAGAGAGGAAAAAGAAAGTTCCTCCTTCCTCCCATGCATCCCACTCTCCCACTAATCCACAGAAATCCCAGGATGACCAGAATTCAAAAGTTCTCAGGTATGGATTTTTTTTATTCTTACTAGGTTTAATAATTGGATACTATTTCATGGTCTGCTATTTGGAAATATTTTACTAATGTTTGGGAAAAAGTTTATAATTTTTATATGAGATTTTAATTATTGGTTGTTACACTATTCATCAGCTATTTTGAAATATTTTTTCTTTTTATTAGTATGGTTTTACTATTATGATTGTTTCATATATCTTGGTTGTATTGTTTTGAGGAATAGTAATTCTGTTTTTCTATTGTTGCACTGCATATAGTGTGGCTTGTTACAGTTTTCAGTTCAGTTTTTGTCTACATGTTTCTGTTTATAATATTGTATGGTCTCTTTATTCTGTATTTGGTGAGAGTCTGTATGTGGTCTGCATGTGGAACTGAGCTGAAGTATCCTGCTAGTGCGAAGTTTCTATTTTAGGATCTATAGCAGGCTGGCTTTTTCCGTTTTCCTAATAGGAGGTGTATTGTTTTTTAGGACCTGGTGTAATATCTGCAGTGTTGCCTTTTCATAGTTACGGTTTTTACTGTTTCAGTGATGGCAGTTAGTGTTCTCTCTTAGTATGGGAGGGATATTACTGTAATTGTAATTCAGTTTACTTATGGCTTTCTGGAGGCAAAACCCACATTCAACATTCATTACCATAGGCCTAATACCACATGCATGCCAAATGTTTAATTTGCTTTTTCGTGGCACCACAGTAGTGCATATAAAAATAATATGCATGCTGTTGTGATATTTTTATCTCAGAAACCTATACTTTGAACGTCTTTTCATGTAAAATTAGTTATTATAAATGCAGAATTTTTTTTATTGTGTGTGGTGAGGGCTGGGAAGGAGGGGGGCGCAAGGCTCTAAGGTTCAGCTGGAGCACCTGATACCTTTGCACTAGGCCGGTAGAGAAATTGCCACACACAGAGACCCCCTATCATTCACCCATCCCCCACTTCTCCAGGGGCAAATGCTGGGGGACCATGGGAGACAGGTGGCAGGATTGCCAGCTTCCTAGAAATATTGAAGTATGACAGACACTCTGCTACTCCTCTGGGCACTCTGGTCCCTGCTTTCCTCCTTCTGCATCATTTCAAATCACCGAAAGGACCAGACTATAAAGAGACCCTACCCCCCTTGTCCCTCGTGATGATTTGACCTGTACTGTGCTTTCGGGGGGGGGGGGGGGGGGATCTCATCCATTGCCTTAGGCAGCAGAGTCCCTTGAGCCGCCCCTGTACAGCAGCATAGCCGGGCTGCTGAATATCCCATGTAAGTTAGCCAGGTAAGTCCTATTGGATAACTTACATAGATATATATTTTCGAATATTGAGGACTTGAGGTTGCAGATATCACTAGATGAAATTAAACAAGACTTTGACCTACATACTAATAAAATAGCAGCAGGTCTTAACTAAAACAATCAACAACAGAGTGCTGGCATAGGAATCCCAGAATGTAAAGAGCCCAATATTCGAAGGCTACTTAGCTGGATAAGTAGGATTATCTTGGTAAGTGGCGGCCACTGAACACCTGACTACGTTCAGCAGTTGCCACTTAGCCGGATAATTCAGTGGCAGGCATTGGGCATAACGGGGCGGTGCTACTTATCCGGTTAACTTAGCTGGATATGTGCAGGTATATGGGCTTATCCAGTTAAGTTAACTGGATCAGTTAGACTTGCCCAAGAGCAGACATTTCCGCTAAGTAGCGATTTGCACGCGGATATTCAGCAGCATAAGCCGTGCTGGTAAATATCCCTTGTAAGTCAGCCAGATAAGTCTTACCCAATTAACTTACATAGATGGATATTTTTGAATATTGAGACCAGAGTTATTAGAGTGGATTGAAGATCCAGAGAACAGAGGAAGAAGAAACAACTCCAGAGAAGTGCGATTGCCAGAAAGAGTGAAAGCGAAAGACTTGCAGCAGCTTGTGCAAACATGCTTACCCGACAAACTGGGAGACTCTATATAGAGGATCTTCTGGAGAAAGTGGAGTGACTGGACAGGCTTGGTGTACAGCATGAAGGTTACAGAAAGCCCAGATTTGTAACTGTGCGAATTCTGAATTTGGTGGATAAGAGCAAAATAACGGCAAACTACCATGAGCATAGGGAAACTGAATATAAAGAGAATAACCTTCAAACGACGCTGCACGGTGACGTATACACATGTATAGGACTATGATAGTATTTATGAGCCACGCTTATCACATAACGCATATTATAAAATATGCGTATGTCTATCTTGCAACATACGTATGTTTGTACGCCTTCATGCGGTACATTGAAAGCAAGTATTTCAAAGCACTGAACATGTGTACCTTCCCTACTAATTTAAAAAATATATGGGGGGATGCGCGCAAGCCCCGGGTGACGCGCGCAAGCCCCGGGACGCATATATGTCCCGGGGCTTGAAAAAAGGGGCAGGGAGTGGGTGGGGAGGGGCAGATCGGGGGCGGGGCGGGGACCGAGGCCTCTGGCACAGTGGATGTGCCGGGGGATCACGCACCGGCATGTGGCTGGCGCTCGCAACCTACGCCTGCCCAGAGGCAGGCACAACTTATTTAACAAAGGTGAGGGTGGGGTTTTAGATAGGGCTGGGGGCAGATTAGGTAGGGGAAGGGGGGGGGAAGGTGTGGGGGCAGAAGGAAAGTTCCCTCCGAGGCCGCTCCCTCCTCAGAGGTAACAGGGAAAGGCAGTGGGGCTCCCCTAGGACTCGGCACAAGCAAGGTGCACAAGTGTGCACCCCCTTGTGCGCGCCGACCCCAGATTTTATAACGTGTGCGGCTGCGCACGCATGTTATAAAATCGGGCATAGATTTGTGCGCGCTGGGTTGCGCGCACAAATCTACGCCCGCGTGTACCTACTAAAATCTGGCCCTATGTGCAAATATTTTATGTACGAAAATAAAGTAAGACTTGCTCATGTAAAACTCGACTTACTCATATAAGTTGGTATATTTTTAAATGTGCATGCATAAGAAAATAAGCATTGCCATACTGGGTCAGACCAATGGTCCATCAAGCCCAGTATCCTGTTTCCAACAGTGGCCAATCCAAGTCACAAGTGCCTGACAAGTACCCAAACATTAAATAAATCTCAAGCTACTATTACATATTAATTAATAGTAGTTTATGGATTTTTCCTCTAGGAAATTATCCAAACCTTTTTTAAACCCAGCTACACTAACTGCTGTAACCATATCCTCTGGCAATGAATTCCAGAGCTTAACAATGCACTGAGTGAAAAATAATTTTCTTTGTTTGTTTTAAATGAGCTACTTGCTAATTTCATGGAATGCCCCCTAGTCCTTCTATTATCTGAGAGAGTAAATAACTGATTTACATTAACTTGTTCAGGTCCTTTCATGATTTTGTAGACTTCTATCATATCCCCCCCTCAGCCGTCTCTTCTCCAAAATGAACAGCCCTAACTTCTTTAGCCTTTCCTCATAGGGCATCTGTTCCATGCTCCTTATCATTTTGATCGCCCTTCTCTGCACTTTCTCCAGTGCAGCTATATCCTTTTTGAGTTGCGGTGACCAGAACTGCACACAGTATTCAAGGTGCGGTCTCACCATGGAGCGATACAGAGGCATTATGACATCCTCCATTTTATTTTTCATTCTCTTCCTAATAATTCCTAACATTCTGTTTGCTTTTTTTTTTTTTACTTTTTATTTATAATTTTGAAAATTTACAAAGCAAATAAATGTTTTACAGCAACATAGAGAAAATACAATATGAAAAATATCTGAAAGATAAAAAAAATTCAAGTAACAGCATATTTTCATTAATGGAAACGACAATTAGAGAGGGGGAGGACAAGAAACAAAAAGAGGAGAATTAAGTACTACAAATTATTCAGACAGGGCGGTGAAAAACAAACCCCGACTATTATTGGGATGAAACCTAAGAAGTCTCTGAAGTGATAGACCTGGCATTTTTCTTAGCCTCCAGAAAGTCCCGCAACTGGTCTGGACTGAAAAAAATAAAAGCATTGGCATTCAACCTTAGAATACATTTACATGGGTTTCAGAGAAGGAAATTAGTGCCAAGGGCCAAAACATCTTGGTGCATATTCAAGAAAGCTTTATGCCGCTCTTGTGTATATCTAGCCAAGTCCGGAAAAATCCAAACTAGACCCCCATAAAAGGAAACATTTAAATTCTGAAAATAATGTTTCATAACTAAACTCCAATCTTGTTGACAATAAAAGGAAATCAAAAGCGTAGCCCTATCAATCACTTCACCAGATGAATTTTCCAGAAAAGCAGTTAAATTAGCCAGATCAGCAACAATAAAAGAAATAAGAGATTGTTCCGGTTTCTGCTTATAAGGAAGAAACATATATTTAACAAGAGCAGGAATTTTAACAAATGGAATTTGTAATATATCTAAAAGTTTGTAGCTGAGGCAATGGAGGGTAAAGTGACTTGCCCAAGGTCACAAGGAGCAACAGTGGGACTTGCTCCTGGTTCATAGCCTGCTACTCTAACCGCTAGGCTACTCCTCCATGGGAGTTGAGTCATCGAATTCGGTGATGACACGTTGATTTGAGGGAAGTGAGGATTCGGAGGGAAAAATCCTCACTTTATCCTTCCTCTTGTGCAGCATAGCCAAAGAATCCAAGAAGGAAACCAGGTAAGTTGGAGCAGAAGTGGAACGCGACTGCTTCATATCGTCTTCTTGGGTCATCCCTCACTGTTTGCTTTTTCGATCGCCACAGCATACTGAATCGACAATTTCAATGTATTATTCACTATGACGCCTAGATCTCTTTCCTGGGAGGTAACTCTTAAGATAGAACCTAACATTGTGTAACTACAGCAAGGGTTATTTTTCCCTATATACATCACTTTGCACTTGGAAACCCAATCTTCCAGTCTCGCAAGGTCCTCCTGCAATTTATCACAATCTGCTTGAGATTTAGCTACTCTGCATAATGTGTCATCCGCAAATTTGATCACCTCACTCGTTGTAGCCCTTTCCAGATCATTTATAAATATTTTAAAAAACACTGGTCCAAGTACAGATCCCTGAGGCACTACTGGGTTTGTTTACCTTTTTCCACTTTGAAAAGAGACCATTTAATCCTACTCTCTGTTTCCTGTCTTTTAACTAGTTTGCAATCCAGAAAAGGACATCGCCTCCTATCCCATGACTTTTTAGTTTTCTTAGAAGCCTCTCATGCGGTACTTTGTCGAACTCCTTCTGAAAATCCAAATACACTACATCTACTGGTTCACATGTTTATTCACCCCCTTCAAAAAATATAGGAGATTTGTGAGGGAAGACTTCCCTTGTGTAAATCCATGCTGGCTATGTCCCATCAAACCATGTCTATCTAAATGTTTGTGATTTTTTAAAACTGAATATTTTATTACTTACAATGCCATGAACATGACAAGAAAAGGCAGGAAAGCAAATATACAATAATAAAAAGCAATCAGGTTACAGAGAACATATCATCTCCCAAATTAGCCATGGACCACAATAAAGAGGGGTGGAGTATAAAGGCAAGGGGAAGCTAGAAGTAACAATTTAAAGAGAATAAAAAAAAGCGTTAACTTCCTATAAAACTAATAGAGCTAACGGGTGTTAACATATGAGATTTCTTCTGATCTAAAAAGAAAAGAAGCTGGTCAGGAAGGAAAAAATAATATCTATTTCCAGTGTATGAAACACATTTGTATGGATATCTGAGAAGAAAAGCAGCATCTAATATTACCTGACACATTGCAAGAAAAAACCTCTTCTCTCTTGAATGGATTTTGACTACATCCGGATTAAAACAGGTACAGTTCCCATAGAAATGAGTTTGAGCTTTACAATTTCAAAATCATGTTCAAGTCTTGCTCAAACACAAAAGATACCAAAAGAGTCTGTCTTTCCAGAACCTCTTCCACTGAAATCTCTAATATTGCAGACACATCTAATGGTGGTTTTGATGAAATCAGGTGACAAATCTCTTCTCTTCTGCACACAGATAGAAAAAAAAAGCTCTAGTAATCAGTGGGAAAGAACCAGCTGGCAAACCAAGAACATTGATAAAGTATTTTTTCAAGGTATCTCTAACGGAAGTCCCAAGAAGCTTAGGGAAACTTAAAAACTGTAGATTTAAAGCCTTGAAAAATTTTTCATCTGTTCTGTCTCCGATAAATAGAGTTCTTATCTTGAATTAAAACTGTATTCACCTTTTGAGTTTCTTGTACATGTTTTTCTATATCACCCACTCTAGATTCTTTTCATTGGAGCTTTAGCGACTGGACTTCCTGAAGTTCTAATACTGTTTTAACTAACAGACCAATGTCAGAAGCACAACTATTAATTGCAAAGTCTACCCTTACCAGAACAGGCCACAGAGATTCCAAAGAAATTTGGACTGGTCTTACCAATGGCTGTAGAAGATGACTCTCAAGAGAGGGAAAAGAGAAATCACCATATGCAACAATCGACGCAGAAGCGCCCAAACATGGCGTTTCTGAGTTCCTTCCAGCAGAATGCTCATCCAAATCAAGCGAGACTACTACAGCTGCAGCTTCTCCCACCAGAGAATGAACTGCGTTATTCTCTTGTGTCGACCCCGATGCTGCAACAAAGGAGGTGCTCGGCTGAGGTGGAAGGGAATGCTCCTGGGGGCAGAGGCAGACATCCAGAGGTGCCTGCGCTCTCTCACAAGGCTCCTCAATGGATCCAGCATCCCTATTTTCCTCCGATAGTTGGCTTAAGATGGAGTCTAGCGTTTGCTGGCCAGGGATAACCTCAGGTGAGGAGGGATATTGTCTGGCTTCCCCTTTCTCTTTGGAGCCATCATAAAGGAAATTGAATGAAGAAACAAGAGGCTTCAGAAAATGATGCTGGCTAGCAAGCCACCATCTTGATTCCACAGTTAATCTTCAGGTACAATGGATGATTTTAATGATAGGTTACAAATTAACTGAAATAGGTCTAAATTCATTTTTTAGTCCTTTCAGAACCTTGGGGTATGTACCATCTGGTCCAGGTGATTTACTACTCTTCAGTTTGTCAATCTGGCTACCACATCTTCCAGATTCACCGTGATTTAAGAACATAAGAAAATGCCATACTGGGTCAGACCAAGGGTCCATCAAGCCCAGCATCCTGTTTCCAACAGTGGCCAATCCAGGCCATAAGAACCTGGCAAGTACCCAAAAACTAAGTCTATTCCATGTTACCATTGCTAATGGCAGTGGCTATTCTCTAAGTGAACTTAATAGCAGGTAATGGACTACTCCTCCAAGAACTTATCCAATCCTTTTTTAAACACAGCTATACTAACTGCACTAACCACATCCTCTGGCAACAAATTCCAGAGTTTAATTGTGCATTGAGTAAAAAAGAACTTTCTCTGATTAGTTTTAAATGTGCTCCATGCTAACTTCATGGTTCAGTTCATCTGACTCATGACCTTTGAACACTGTCTCTGGAATGGGTATCTCCCCAACATCCTCTTCAGTGAACACAGAAGCAAAGAAATTGTTTAATCTTTCCATGATGGCCTTATCTTACCTAAGTGCCCCTTTAACCCCTGAATCATCTAACAGTCCAACCATCTCCCTCACTGGCTTCCTGCTTCAGATATAGGGGTAGATTTTAAAAAATAGCGCAATCGCGTACTTTTGTTGGCGTACCAGGCGCAAACAAAAGTACGCTGGATTTTATAAGATATGTGCGTAGCTGCGCGTATCTTATAAAATCCGGGATTGGCGCATGCAAGGCTGCCGATTTTGGGCAGCCTGCGCGGGCCTCAAAGCAGGTGAAATTTCAGCCCGTTATTGAAAAGAAATTGCACAGATGGAATCGCCGCATTGATGGTCTTGAGCTGAGAAGGATCGTTGAATTGGTTTCCGTGATTTCCCCTGAAGCAGGACTCCGGTCCGAAACATGGCCATGTCGGGACTTTTGGGACCTTTTCACTGTGGATAAGTATTCATCATTGGTTTGTGCGATATTAGTTGGGAGTTCCCTATAATTTTCGTATAGACATTTTAAAATAATTGAAAAACTTAAGCAAACAAAAGGAACGCAGGATTTATTAAAAGTAATTCAGACCCCTATGACAAACGAGATGGTACAATATATGCCTACTCGTGAATAGAGGGTCTTACATAAGTATCTCGGCGATAGAGTGTTGTATAAAAAAGAGACCAGTACATTATTTCGTTGGTATTGTATAAATAAATAAATGTCATGGACATCACTTTAAAATGGTTTTCCTCATACCTATCACATAGAAATTTCCAAGTAATGTTCAACAACCCTGTCCATTATCCACAAATCCCTTTACTCCCATAACTCTGACTGGCTTGATGACCCGCTCATCTTCACACGCTCTGACCGGCCCACCAGAACTGTCAATAAAGGTACCCTCACCATACCCTCCCTTAAAAAAGCCCACCTCTCTTCTACAAGGGATAGAGCAATCTCCATCGCAGGCCCCAGGCACTGGAACTCCCTTCCGACCCCCCTTAGACTCGAATCATGCTACGCAAAATTTAGAAAGAAACTAAAGACCTGGCTCTTCCGAATAGCCTACCTCGAATAGACCTCTCTTTCCCGCTCCACCCTGCCCCCCCTGTCCTCTTGACTAACACAATTGATCCACAGCCCTGTATATAATGTATTTATAATGTATTTATAGTTATACTCCATACTGTACATAGTTCATCACAGTTTACTGTCCGCTTCCTTGCCTTTATCTCCTCTGCAGCCTATGCTATGCCCCCTCCCAATACCCCTGTTCATTGTATTTCCTTTCCTCCTTTTTAGTTCCAATGTAAACCGGCATGATGTTTGCATACTAATGCCGGTATATAAAAACCTTAAATAAAAAATAAAAACAACAATCTCTCAAAGAAAGTAAACCTATACACAGGAGTGCCGCAAGGATCTGCCCTATCAGCTACACTTTTCAACATTTACCTACTTCCTATATGTCACACACTAGAATGCCTTGGGTTGACCCATTTTCTGTACGCTGACGATATACAAATACTAGTCCCTATACAGAATACGCTAGAAGAAACATACGAGAAAACAACTATCTCTCAGAAATCAAACAGCATCTAATCGACCTGAAACTCATAATAAACATAGATAAAACTGAGTTAATCATCCTCGAAAGAAAAAACACCACCACCCCCATTTTACCACTCAAAACAGAAAACCCAAATACCTTAATCTCTCCTGTCAATCATACACGAAATCTAGGAATCACCATAGAAAAAGATCTTTCATTCAAAACCCACATAACTAACAAGATTAAGGAAGGATACCACAAACTACTGATGCTCAGACATCTCAAAACCTTCCTCACACATGATGATTTTAGAACGGTCCTGCAACTACTCATCTTCTCCAACCTGGACTACTGCAACGCTCTACTTCTTGGCCTACCACTTGCTACCATCCTCCCACTACAGATCCTGCAGAACACAGCCGCCAGAATTCTAACTGGATCAAAAAAACATGAGCACATCACCCCAACCCTCATCTCTTTACACTGGATTCCAATAAAATACCGTATAGAATACAAAGTACTTACAATCCTGCATAAAATAATCCAAGAACAGCAAAACAACTGGCTAAGCAAATTCATCGTAATCCACGCTCCTAAACAGAACCTGCGATCAACAACAAAGGCCTCCTCAAAATTCCTCACGCCAAAACCACACAACTGAAATCAACATGTGAGAGAGCCATATCCATCACCAGCCCCACTCTATGGAACTCAATACAAATCGGAATAAGAAATCGACCAGATATCAAAATTTTCAAAAAAGACCTGAAAACCTGATTATTCACCAGAGCCTACTCAAACTCACTCAATCAACCAGACAAGCAATCAACCACGCAACTCAACACCAAGGAAAACACTCTGTCCCTTCATCAATTAAATAACCCACACCATGTGAACACTTAAGATATCAACATTAATGTATGTAGTAACTCTGCTGCTATATAAGACTGACAATATGTATTGCTGCTATATAAGATTGATAAAATGTAATAATAATTTTATATGTAATTAACCAACCGTCAAACCCCAAACTTTCATTCAATATGACAGTTTGCAGCTATGATGTTTGTAGCCAATATATTATTTCTTGACTACTGTAAACCGTTCTGATGGCGAAACCGAATGATGGTATACAAAACACGTTAAATAAATAAATAAATAGATAGATAGATAAATAAATAAATGTACCTGGTTATCTTAAAGTTAGCCGGATAAGGTAATCTTGCTAACTTTAGTGGTGCTGAAAATCAGCGTTTATCCAACTAACTTAGGGCCTGATTTTAAAAAGCATTTGCACGTGTAAATGGCTTTTGAAAATTGCTACACAGTAGGTTACATTTATGTGAGTAACTCCTTTAAAAATGACCTCCTATGGGCCTGATTTACTAAGGCTTTTCCCATTCTGTGTCTATGGGAAAAATGCATAATAAATGAGGCCCTTAGATGAATAAGCATCCCTGTCCCGGAATGCCCCCACCCCCAACTTATCTGGCTAACCTTTTAGCTGGATAAAAAGTTGGCCAACTAAGTCCAGGCTGGTTGGACTGGTGGGATTTTAAATTCTGTACTGTGTCTGGCTTAAGTCCAGGATTTAGCCGGACAAACTGTTTTAAATATTGACCTCAAAAACATCATCTACAAAAAGAACACAAACTTAAGTTTTTACCGGCTTCCTGAGAGAACTTCAATTTTAAAGCGGCTTTTTCTTCTTTTTCATTGCGGTGTTTGGTTTTATTATTGTTGCTGGCGTTCTGTGATGCACTTCTGCTCATGGATGCATCGTACCGTGCTCATTTTAGAAGATAAACCAGCAACAAATATTGCGACTAGGGAACTGTCCTTGCTCACTCGAGGATGGTTGCTGGACACTGGTGTGCTTACAGCTCACAACACTGAGGACAGAGAAGGTAAATATGAGGCTTATAACCAGGTGACCTGCATTTTGCAACAGCGACAAAATATGGACAGGTTGAGAGATCTTAATTCCAGACCACTGCAGCCTGAGGGGGGAGGAAACAGTATACAGAATGACTTGGCTTGCACAAAAGTGGGAAGGAGAAAACGATTTGGAAGAATGGTGCAGTTGCTTTATGCCGTCTTGGTTCCGAGAGGTTTATCTTGGCGTAAACTGTTCTTTAATTGCAACCCTGCCTTAACAGAGGTTGGTTTGGATTGTACTTGATGGTACACGATTGTGGAAAAAAACACCTTGTCTCATATTATGTGTTTGACGTCCCTGTTCTCTCCAGCATTGGGAAGAATTTGTTTGTGGAAATTTGGACAATTTTTGATAAAAGCTTGGTGAATATCTGTGTAACTGTCAGCAGCCCTGTCACCTTGGAATTGTTGGGAGTTGTTTTTTTTGTTTTGTTTTGTTTTTTTACACAGAACCTAGAAAGATGTTCATGTGCCAAAGGCTTACAATTAGACCAAAGGATTGAGATGAGATAAACATTAAAAAGTTGTATTATTTTTTGATGCTGACAGGGTTTAACCACAAATGCATTAAGGTATTCTGTGTGAGGGGTCCCGAGGAGTGAAAGCGGCTGGGAGTACAATGGGAAGCTTGTCTTGCTGGGAACTTGGATATTTTTTCTTAAAAGGGCTTTGAGGGGAGGGATTTTGAGTTCTGGGTATTAGATCTTTTAGGGGAAGGGATGAACTGAGAGTTCAGGAGATGGGTATGAACACTTGTCTGGATGGGTGGCGACTGTGAGTTTCCTGAAAATGCCGAGAACCTTAACACAGACCGTTGTTTGGATCTCTAGTTATACTAGTGTTAAAAGAAATCTTCGGGATCAAATTAGTAGATGCTGTTATTGGGTATCCGATGATTCTGAGTGTCTAACAGGGGGTTGCCCTGAACACAGTGGGTTACTATCCATGTTTTACATATTTTTCAAATGGATAAATGTTGGAAATTAGGATATCAACACTCAATGTAGTTGGTGAGCGGCAAAGTTATGCAGGTAAAGAAAGCAGAGTTGCTTAACAAATATTTCTTGTCAGTGTCCACTGAGGAAAGGCTTGGCATACGACCACAGATAACTGCCACAAATAGAAATGGAAGGGAGGTAGACTTCAATCAGTTTTCAGAAGACTCTATTTGGAATAAGGTAGGAAAATAAAAAAGCAAATAAAGCAATGGGTCAGATGGGATGTATCCAAGGACATAACAGCCTTGTGGTTAGAGCAGAGGGCTATGAACCAGGGAAGCCAGGGCTCAAACCCCACTGTCATTCCCTGTGATCCTCGGCAAGTCATTTCACCCTCTGTTGTCTTAGGTACAAACTTAGTATCTGATTCACTAAGATGGTAACTTTCACACAGCCGCATGGGCGTACGTATACGTGTGTATACCGGCTTGCGCCAATGGACACGGCCATTTAATAACATACGTGAGTATATGCGCGTCTTATATAAAATTGGCTGAATGCGCGCACATGTGCATGCAATTTTATAAGGGTGCATGCAAATTCTGGCTGTCCCGTGTAAGTGGGGGGATTTTATTAGAGACGTGCACTGACACAATTACCAGTTTCCCCAGTCTGTTCCCAGTTCGCCCAGGTAAAGGATAGGACTTACTAACCCCCTTACTTATTATGCCTCCCTGTTACCCTTTTACCCCCAACCCTTAAAACCCCGCTAACTGGCCTTGTTTCTTTTGTTTCATTACTTGCACGCCATCCATAGTGGTAGGGGACCTCGGCGCGCGCTGGTGTGCCTAAATACTTATGCTCACATTTCATGTTACAGACCTGGACTGCCCATGTCCCACCCAAGCCTTTTTTGCTTTTCCCATTTGTGCGCATACCAGGAGATACACACGTACGCGGGCGCTTCTTAAAATCCGTGCAGCCCGCGCCGGCCTGAGAGACTCGCGTATCTTCTGGCTTTGGCGCATGTAGGGCTTTTAAAATTCATGCGAAAGGGTTTTTCCAATAGACACAAAATGGGAGAAAAGCCTTAATGAATCTGGCGCTTAGGGTGAAAGCCCTCTGGGGATAGAGAAATACCTACAATGCCTGAATGTAATCTGCTTTGAAGTGCCAGAAGGTGGCATATAAATATAATCTGAGAGAATTTGGAGAAGCTCTGCTGTCTGACCTTTCCAGTGCATTTTATTGTCTGGAATGATTCCAAAAGACTGAAGAGAGGCAGACGAGGTTCTTCATAAAAATGGAAGCAAGGAGGAGCCAGGGAACTCTACGTCAGTGGTGTGTAAATTAATGGAAATCACCACTGAAACAGAGGATAGTGCGGTTTCAGTGGATCCCAGGCAGTATGGTGTCACCAGAGTTAGGTCTTATCGATTTCTTTGACTTGGTGACCAGAGAGTTAGATCAGGAGAGAGCAATAGATTTAACGTACTTGGATTTCAGCAAGGCCTTTGTCATGGTTCCACATAGACAACTTATAAACAAACTGGGCATCCTAGGTATAGGGCATTGGGTTTGATTCTCAGCTCAGGTCTTCTGTTCTCTGGGAATGAATGCTGTGAAGACAGTGCTTACAGCCCCTGGGAGGAGGTTGGCCTAGTCATTGTGCAGTGGTGACACCTACTGGGCAGATTGAGGGCACATGATTGCAGCATTCTGGAAGGAGACCTGGTACATGATCCCTGGCCGAGGAACAACAGTGTAATGATTGAGCCGAGCTAGGAGGATATATAAAATTGGAGGAAGAAATCCCCTTGTAGTTGTGAAGGAAGGCTCATGGTGTCAAATCCCAGTCTTGGTTCTGACTGAGCTGGAAGCCCAAATGAGGCGGAGAAAACTGCCAACTCACCTTTCCCCCCTCCGATAAAGAAATAAGGTCTATGTGGCAAAAGTAGACAAACTTATTCTCTATTCATTGTGAACCTTATGTAATATGTATTTTTTTTAACCAACTTCTGTACAATTTTTCTGCAGATATGGGAGCAGCCAGATTAGCAAGACAGCCACAAATGACTTCATTCTCACAGGTTCAGAATGATCCACATACAATGTAATGTCTCACATGACATCACACAACTATAGGAGCCTATCAGACGCCCCCTTCCATGTGACAAAATTTGTGACACTGTTCTAAACAGGAGCTGAAAAAAAAATGGAGAGGAGCAGTTTTCAGGATTGTGCAGATAATGACTTGGCAGTAAATGTTTTACTTGGCAGAAGGTAACTTTCATTACTGGCTCTGTTTCTCAGTACACAACAGGTTCAGCTTTCTTTTAAAGCAACATTTGAATTTGATCTGACGGTTAGCTATTTGTCATGTTCCATCATAGCGCTAGAATATAGTACTCCATGCTCCTAGGCATCACTCAGATAGCGTAAGCAGGAGGTAAATGGACAGCTAGCAGTGTAGCACTTGGAAATAGCTTGCATTAAAATTTAGGTTGTCCATAAAAATACTTTTATGGCACTGTCATAGCGCTATCTTGAAAGGTTCCCTGGTGAAGGGTGCCCACTAAATACTGTGAGGGAAACACCGTGTATTTATAATGGATGCTTTTCAACACACCTGACTTTCTGGTTGATTGAATTGGAGAGCTGTTTCAGCAGATGTGATATCAGATGGGGCATGCATACATACAAAATATGTTGACCTGGAAAGCCAGATTAAGATAAACGTCTTCTTAACCAGGTCCCAGAGGCAACTCAGGAAGATAAAGTGCCTTGCCCGAGCGCACAAACACAGTCAGTGGCAGAGGGAGGAAACATAGCTCATATTTCATAGTATGAGTTCTTAGTGGGAGAATGGTTGGAAAGGCAGGCATGGTATGTGTTTCCTATTTGCCCATGTGCGGTAGACATTGGATGGTATGTCTTGTTGTCTTTGATCTGACTGTAATTTTCAAAAAAGGGCTCAATTTACTCAGGTTTTGCTGGATAATTTGAGTCAGCTTATTTTTCCAGAAGCTTGCGGACTGACAAAAGAAATCTGCCTTCCGCCTCTTGTATGCAAAAGGCGATGATAAAGCACACTTCCTTTAAAAATAATAACCTGACCTTCCCGTCCCCAGCCAGTCCCTAGTGATGCAGCGTGCTACCCACCCTGCACAGCTGCAGGCGTTGCTCGCCACTCACGTGCTTTCCTTCAGCCGCACTGACTCCACTGTACAGAAACAAGTGTGTAACCCTTAGCAGGGTGTTTAATCCCAGGGCACACAAACTAATGTATTGGCTGCTCTGGCTAGCAAATTACTTTCATGCTTGATTCTCAGTCCCTGGGGGGGGGGGGTGTATTCTTTTTATGGGGGTAAGCTCTTGCTTGTGGCCCAGACAATGTTAGAAAGGTTCCCAGTGTGTATATACTGTATTGGTGCTTCCCATGAGGTGAGAGGCTGTAATAACTCAGACATGACCGGGTCTGGGTGTTAAAATAACAGTTTACTGATTGGAAATCATTAAATAAGTCCATTGTCCAGAAGTGTGAATTTACAACTAAATGTAGGTACATGTATGTTTTCCCTCTGTAGGTAGGTCAGAGCCCATGGTGATATTTAATATGCTAACTTTTCCAGCGTCTGTCCGGGAATCCTACTGGAGGGGGTCTCTGATTTTACTGCAAAAATCCTACCTGTGGTCACTTTTTCCTCGGACACCCAGCCCGTCCTGGTCCCTTGGTGCTGGTGTGTAAAGATCTGGTTTGGGTCTCCTGCTCTTGCTCTTCCATCCTTTAGTTATTAATATTTCTGGGGGCTTCTCCTGGGGAAAACTCAATGGGATCAGGCTCGTTCTCAGCACTGCAATCCCAGTGGGGAAGAGGGGGGGGGGGGGGAGATCCAAAAACCTTCCCACTCTACTGAAGTAAGTCCAAAAAAATCCTTCTTAAAGTTAAACTGCACCCATCTTCTGCCCTCACGGCCTCTCGCAGCGGGAACCATCACCGGTGCTTGCCCACCTAGGGTTTAGAGAGGGCTCACAGGTTTTTGGTCCCCAGGTGAGAGCCCTTTCGCCCCAGATGGGTATCAGGATTAAAATCTCTCTCTCTGTAAATTAATAAGAGAAGGACCCTCTGGCAGGGAGTGCACGGTGAGGGATCACTTCTAACAGAAGCTCCATTTGAGTGAAGCTGAGAGTACAAATCAGACATCCTTACTCTCCAACTGCTTCCTCAAACCGATCGCAGTGAGTCTTAAAATGGCCGGGCTAAGTAGTGTTCAGGTATCCAATCCAGACCCTCCAGGAGGGAGGGACTGAGGGGTATGGGTTTGACTTTCTGAAAGCCACAAGAAAACAGAATAACAATACAATAAACTTTCTATATCAAAAGAGTACTAACTGTCAGCACTCAAACAGCAACAACCCGACCTATGAAAAGGTAACAATGCAAACATTACAACAGGCCCCTATTAGGAAATTGTCTTCACAAAAGTCATTTTCTTCACAAAAGTCAGTACAGGCAATGCTATGCAGTGTCCCTGTGACCTTGGATAATAGTAGTTCAAGAGGCTTATCATGCAACAAGATATATTTCCAGGGTTTCCTGCATGGGGGGAAGAGCTCTTTCAAAGGACTTTGCATTACATTCACTCAATTCCCAATTTAAAGTTATTGAGCACTACAGTGATGATAACAGCATAAATGAGCATTAAAGTCACCAAAAAGGAAACACGCTGAAAGCTTTAGATAATTTTCAACAATACTTTTTACTGATAGGTTGTAATTGATGAACTAAAGCTCTTTACAGCTGCTTAGTTCACTTTTAGATAGTACAAGTGCTTACAAATAAATTTGTGACCTCTTACAGTCTTGTATAAAGCTTAAGGGGCCGATGAAATAAATTCACGTAGAAAGCGGGCGCTGAACAGTCAGCACCCGCTTTCTTAATGTACCCCAGGGGGGCACTATGCAATATTTAAATTAGGGGGTCGCATTAGCAAGGAGACACTAGGGTCGCTTGCGCAAGCCTAGCGTATCCTTGCTAACGAGAACCCAATCTGTTTTCGTGATTCGGCCGTCCGCCGGCAAGGAAAACCGATGCCGAGTTTAACAGCATCGATTTTCCTTACTGGCGGACAGCCAAGTCATGAAAACCTATGCCAAGTTTATTGGCGTCGTTTTTCCTGATTGGCGGGTGGCCGTCACGAAAACCAATGCCAATAGACCCGGCGTCGGTTTTCCTTACCGGTGGACGGCAGTCACGAACATTGATGCCGGGTTTATCGGCGTCACTTTTCGTGACTTGGCTGTCTGCTGGTAAGGAAAACTGATGCCGATAGACTCGGCGTCGGTTTTTGTGATGGCTGTCCACCGGTAAGGAAAACAGACGCCGAGGGTTCAGGAAGCAAATGCTTGTCAGTCGAGTGTCCGTTTCCTGAACCCAACTGTCTATTTTTTTTTTTAACTTTTTTGTTTCTTTTATTTTTCATCCTACTTAACATCACAATGATATTAAGTAGGAGGCAGTACAGAAAAGCAGTTTTTTCTGCTTTTCTGTACTTGTTTTTGATGCACACAGCTATTAATGCCTGCTCCAGGCAGGCGTTAATAGATGACAGTTAAATGCGCATCCAAGACGCACATTTTTTTTTTTGCATCGGGAGTGAATGCCTGATAGCCTCATTCACATGCATTTGCATTATTGCATTAGGGGATTGATTAGCACCTATTCTACCCGCGTCCAACTGCAGGTTAACAGCGCACTCGGCTGAGCACACTGTATTGCATCAGCTCCTAAGATAGTAAAGCCAATTGATTTAGGGGGGGTCATTCATCAAAATGTGTTAGGCCCTGAACACTCGTTAAGCGGCTCTAATGCATGCAATAAATAGTGCAATGCACCTTAGTATGTAAATTTTACATTTAGTATGCAAGTAGGAGGAGTTAATGGAAATGAGGGTCTGCTAGCATGGAGTGTAATAGAGTAACACCTAGTAATGCAGGATTTAATGTCATAACTAACTAAACATTTTTTCTTTGTCTTGTCCTTACATTACTGGTGTAAAAAGAACTCTCTATATAAGTACCAATGTAGATGGGCACATTCAGCTCAGGGTGGGTTGGGGGGATTACATACATAGTCAGAGGAATTAACTGCAAATTTGATATCACTGAAAAATTTCTATCGTTTGAATCAATGTCTTTCTCTCTCTCTCTCATTTTGATGAATCTAGTTACTGATTTCTTCCCTCTCATGGGCATAGGGCAAGTTGATGACTTCTTTC
This sequence comes from Rhinatrema bivittatum, assembly GCF_901001135.1. Lineage (NCBI taxonomy): Eukaryota > Metazoa > Chordata > Amphibia > Gymnophiona > Rhinatrematidae > Rhinatrema > Rhinatrema bivittatum. The sequence goes on along the minus strand of NC_042617.1, from coordinate 356,304,534 downwards.
CAAATGTAAGTGAAATACCAAAGATGGAATTCATTTTACACAGTCATTTATCTGCTACCGCCTCCACATTGTCTCCTCGTACTCTTCAAGCAAGCTAATTTATTAAAACGTCATTATATTTTGATCCAAATACAAACTGCTCCAAATTACCTTCGCGAACTGTTTAATGTTGTCAAGTCTCTAACTAGTTATAAACTCTGATCATAAACCTTCATTTCTTCAGGTGAAACCTAATGAACTGGACTAAATCTTTACTGATAAAATTGAAAAAATTTCATCTTCATTTCCAGATGTAGTATTAGATAAGAACAATAAAGAAACTGTCATTTGGGGTGAATTTGAACTCAGAAGTGCAACAGAAATTTCAAAACTATTTGGTAAAATGAAGACTATTTTTTGTCCACTTGATGATGTCTCTAATGCCTCTTTGAAATGTATAAGGGATGATATAGCCCAGTACTTAGGTTTATCTTGTTGAAAGCAGCAATAGTAAAACCAATCTTAAAAAAGGAAAATTTAGATTGCCTTGATTTAAGTAATTATTACCCAATTTCCAATCTGTCATTCCCAGCAAATATTTTGGAAAAAGTAGTGTTAAAGAAACTTCAAAGTTTTTCTTGATGAACACGCTATACTTGAATTTGCATCAGTACGGATTTAGAGCTAATCATAGTACTGAGTCTCTTCTATTGCCTCTTACAATTACTTTCCACCGTGGTGGCATTTGATACTTTAGATAGATTACTGATAAAAAGTCTTCAATAGATTGGAATAGGAAATATTGTGCTAAATTGGTTTAGTTCATTCATAACAGGCCAAATGCAACAGATTGTGATGGGTGACAATAAATCGAATATTTTTAAATTGAAAACTAGAGTTCTCCAGGGTTCGACTCTTTTGGCATGTTTGTTTAACATTTATATTGCCCAATCTGTCGTGTCCTTGCTAAGTTGGTTGTGGGCTATCGCATTTTTGCCGATGACATACAATTTTTTAGCCCCTTTAAAAATTCCCTCAAGGAAGTCTTGGATAAAATGTCTTCATGTTTAATTGCTTTGAAAATGGTGGCTATTTTCCAACAAACATGCTCAACATGAAAAAAAAACTAAGATCCTATATTTTGCTAGATTTCTCTCTGACGAAATCCCTAATTTTTTATCCATTGAGGGAACTTCTATTCCAATTGTCCATCAAGCGAGGGATTTGGGAGTTGTCCTAGATGCAAAAGCTACAGTGAAACCTCATATTGGTGAGGTAGTCAGGAGTACTTATTACAAGTTACATCTTCTGCGCAGATTGCATCTATATCTCTCTGAGAATGATTTGAAAAACATTCTGCATTCTCCGGTACTCTCATCTGTAGATTACCATAATGTTTTGTTCTGGGGCTCCCCTAAACAACTATTTGAGCCTGTCAGTGTGTCCAAAATTCGGAAACTCTAATAGTTTCTGGGATCACTGTTCGTTAGCATATTACCCCGATCTTGGTGAAATTGCATTGGTTACCAGTTAAATGGTGCATTAAGTTTAAGACCTTAATGCTGGTGTTTAAAGGAATCCATGAACTTGCTCTGCCATGTTTCAATGTTGTCCTTAAATTGTATCAGCCCTTGAGACCACTTACATCAACCTTTCTAGGATTGCTTGACGTTCCTTTTTTTCATACTATCAGGCATGACGAGACAAGGAAAAAGTTATTCTATGTTCAGGGACCTGCGCCATGGAATCTACTGTCATGAGAAACAAAAGAGGAGAACTCAATTACAATATTTAGAAAGAAGGTTAAGAGCTCTCTCTTCTCACAGGTATTTGGCTAGAGTTCAAATCAACCTCTGATAATTAACCGAATCAAAAGATGAGGCTTGTATTGAACCAATGTTCATTTTTTGTTTTATGTTATTTATTGTGGATGTGTCACTGTGAACCACTTAGGAAGTTTGATAAGTGGTATAGAAATGTATAAATCAATCAATCAACCAATCAATCAATCAATCTCCTCATTGTACCAGAATGGCACAATTCCTTCTCTTTTTCTCCTTTTCAGTATCAGGGTGAAATCTTTTTACTCCTCTTCTCCCAATCTCCAGTAGATATTCTTGGGCCCTGGATGGGGTCCAATTCCTTCTCCTTTCTCCCCTTTCTCCTGCTTCCTCTCAGGATGGCTGAAAGTCATCCATTTCTTGGATCTTGATGATCATAGGTTCCTCTTGTATGAAGGGAACCTCTCCTATTAGATTGTAGAGCAGAAATTAAATTAGCTTAACTGAGTCCCAAGGTACTGGGCACTCCAAACTTAAATAAATTAATTGAAGACAATAGGATGGATTGGGAGGGTGGAAAGAAATTAAAGGCTCTAAGGAGACAGAAAGTCAATTTATAGAACTAGAGAACAATATAAGACATGCTGCATCTGCAAAAGCAACCAGGGAATCCACAAGGTAAAATAGCGGTCAGGTTTGATAAGCGAGAGGGACACATCCATTTTAGCTTCCACATGGGGGAGATATAAACCCACGAGGTTACTATTATGTATCTACCCAAATGGTATATTCTTCTAACCAAATCCTAGTAGGGGACTAACAAGGATCTCTATATTTAGCAGGGAGTGAGGGGGAAGAGCTGGAGGGCTGGGCCTGATAGTGCAGACTTCTCCTAATTTAAAACATTTCATAGGGTTGAGAGAGGGTTTCTGGCCACCGGGTGGGTTGAGGCTTGTGTTGGGAGGGTGCGAATTGGCACAGGAAACACACGACTGTTTATTTAGTTTAAAAGGAGTGCTACTTACCCTGATATCTTTGAAGATATCTAGGCAAGTAACTTGTTATCCAGCTACACAAGCCTAGATAAGTTTAGGCCTAACCGGCCATATTCAAATATACTTTAGGATAGTATATTCAGTGGGTTGTTTATCCCACTGAATATTCGGAACAAGTTATTCAGCTAACTTTAGCCGGATAACTTGTCCATTGACCGCCCTACTGAATATTACCCCCAGGGTATCCTTAATATTTCTGAGGATTAAATTTCATGCCAAGTAAACGGTATCCCATCTGCTAAGGAGAACTAGAAAAATCGGTGGATTAATTGAGATGAAGGGATAAAGATGCCTTTTTACAAGATTATTTTGAGAACCTGTATGATTTAAACACTTTCTCTCGCTACAACCACTTTTTAAGCACCTTTGCAGAGTATGAGTCATTGTGAGAGGTGTCGTCTTGCATTGACTCATTCAGAGCAATATAGACAAATGCTTTCTTTCTGAGGAAACCTAACAGTGATGTGAGACATGCAAACAGGTTTCTGACAAAAGACGAGCAGATATATCTTTCCTATTTTAATAGCATCTGTGTCACCTACATTAAATACTACATGCCTTATTTGAAATAAGAGTTATACAAGAACAGAGGCTCCTCCTTATAAGAAACAGACTGAGATCTCCCTATATAAAAAAAATAAGAGTGGTAATTTGGCTGTATTTCTGGCTCTGCTGCACTGCATCCCACCCTGGCACCTGCTATCACCTTCTACCTTCCCCGAGACTTACTAATCACCTACATGATGAAGGTAACCTGAATGAGGAGCGATAACCAGCTTAGCGTATACATGAACAACATTCTCAGGCTCAGCAGCCTGTACCTCTATCAGACTGGGATGGCATAGCGCCCGCTGTCCTCTACACAGCCGAAAGTAGCAAGCTAACAGCTGGGAGGGGACTAAGAATGGAGGGGCGGCCTAACTTTGCCTGGTGGAATGCCAATCCACCTCTCCCAAGCTCAGTGGTGTTAGGGAGAGTGCAGTGGCTCCTCCAGTTTGCTTCACACACTCCATGCAGTCTCCCTGTCTCACACATACCAAGCACAATTTCTATTTCTCATTCACCCACAGTCTCCCTCTCTCACAAATACATAAACACACACACAGCTGCATTCTCTCTCACCAATGCAAACCCATACCTGCACTCTCTCCCACTCACACTCCCAGAGACATAGGGTAACTGCTTAAATTGGTGGTGCATGAGAAAATGTGCTGTTTCTGCTATGTGACTCAAGAACAAATTAAACACATGCTAATTATTTAAATAGCAAGGATAATGAGCTTCTAAGCTCATATCCCTCTGTGTATGAAAGTGCATTAATTTTCTCATGGTCATATAGTTGCCAGAAAATTATTGAACATTGCAGCAGGGTAGTGGTGGGGAAAAGGCTAGCATGCCAGCCCTGCATCACAAGGTCACTATGTTAACCTCTTTGGCAACACCTCCAATGCAAAAAAATGACCATCTAGACACTCCCCAGCCTTCATGTCACAAGAAGCCTATACAGACTCCAGCACCCTTGCTGCTCCCCCCCCCCAATACAACAACAAGACTGGAAGCCTTCCTGCCCTCCCAGTGTCTCCATGATCCCCCATGACCCTCTGTAGGCAGAAGCAGGGATGACTAGGTCCTTCTGTCTTGCCCAGTACTGCCAAAATCATTCCAGCTTACTGTCACCTTACATTTGAACGTCAAAATGTGAAGCGGGAATGAATCAGCACCATTTTGACAGTGTTGGGCAAGACAGCAGGAAATAAGCCCTCCTCCTTCTGTATTAAGGGAAGGGGGAAAGCAGTTCAGGGAGGTCAGGGCCCTGAGGAGGTTTGAGGAGTGGACGGCCTGATTAAAGACAGTTCAAGTTTGAATTGTGAATTTCAGGTCAATGGACAGAGCAGAGTTAGAAAGAGAAGCAAAAGTTATAATGTGTATGTATATATATATATATGTACAATACCCATCATCCAGGCAAAAAAATGGCAAAAATCATTTGCTATAGAGCATTGAGTTAACAGAAGGATAATACTGCCAGTCATCTGGTTTCAGTTATTACACTTGGAATCAGGCCCTCACCAGGCTAAGCATTGCCCCAAGCAGGCTCCCATCTAACCTGCCTAGAAAGTTAAAAACTATTTTAACACATATAAAATAACCTAAAACTTCCCAAAAGTCACATAATCAAAATTTTTCTGAGTATTTTAGAATGCAAGGATTTCTGGATGTAAAAATAACTAAGATATTATGGCTTGATTATCGATTAATTCATCTGCATGTAAAGTTTCCAACTAAGAAAGTTAATCAGTTTGCTACAGCAATTCCATATGTCTCATAGATACATTGATGTGGAACAATTAAAGCAGGGGTCGGGAACCCATGGCTCGCGAGCCAGATATGGCTCTTTTGAGGGGCTGCATCTGGCTCGCAGACAGTCGCCACACTTTCCCGCTGACCCAGCTGCTCCCCGGTCCTCCTCCGCCCGGGCGGAACGCGGCAGGACAGCTGGAGTCAGCGGCACCGGCGTGCTCTCTTCGCCCCCCCCCCCCTCGCGGCCCGGAAGAGGAAGTGAAGAGTATCGGGTGCGTGCGCGGCAAGAAGAGGCCACGCTAGTGCGCTCGGCATCGGCCCGAAGAAAAGAAGACTGCAGCGCGGCTCGGAGGAAAATGAAGAGCTTCAACCGCGGCCGATGGGACTCCGCCTCCGCCTCGCTCATTCACTCTCATTCACTCTCTCTCTCCCCCACCCCCACCCCGGGAACTCGCGGCAGCAGCAGCAGCCTCCTCCCAACGCTAACCTCTTCATTTTCAGCCCTCGCGGAGGCGGAGTCCCATCGGCCGCGGTTGAACCTCTTCATTTTCCTCCGAGCCGCGCTGCAGTCTTCTTTTCTTCGGGCCGATGCCGAGCGCACTAGCGTGGCCTCTTCTTGCCGCGCAGGCACCCGATACTCTCCACTTCCTCTTCCGGGCCGCGGGGGGCCCTGTGTGTGTGTGTGTGTGTGTGTGTGAGAGATTGCATGTAGTGAATGATTGAGAGCCTGTACATGTGAAAGAAAGTATGTCTTTGATTGAGAGCCTGCCTGTGAGAGAGAGAGAGAGAGAGCATGAATGTAAGTTTACCATTGGGAACCTGTATGTGTAAGTTTGTGATTGAAAACCTGTTTGTGTGAAAGAGTATGTGTGTATGATTGAGATCCTTTGTGTGTGAGAGAAATCATGTGTATGTATGATTAAGAGCCTGTGTGTATAAGTAAGAGAGAGATCATGTGTGTCTGTGTGTGATTGAGAGCTGGTTTAGGTGATGGAGCATGTGAGTATGTGATTGAGAGCCTGTGTTTAAATGAGAGAGAGAGACCATGTGTGTCTGTGTGTGATTGAGAGCTGATTTAGGTGAGGGAGCATGTGAGTATGTGATTGAGAGCCTGTGTGTAAATGAGAGAAAGAGAGGACATGTTTGTAAGTATGTGAATGAGAGTCTGTGTGTGAGAGAAAAAGACAGCATGTATTTATGTGATTGAAAGCCTGTGTGTGTGTGTAAGCGTGAAAAGATAGACAGCATGTGTGTAAATGTGTAATTAAGAGCCTATATAAGTGAGTGAGAAAAAACATGTGTATATGTGATTACTGAGAGCATGTGTGTATAGGTGTGTCATTGAGAGCCAGTGTGAGAGAGCGCGCTGGTATGTGACTGAGAGAGGAGAAAGTTCCAAGCAAACCACCCCACCTCCTGCTAATTCAGAACAATCTCAGGACACCTGGATATCAAACGTTCCCAGGTATGCAGAGCAAAAAAATTTTTGTATCCTTATTATTTTTCATTACTGGGTCTTTGTGTCTGCTATTTTGAAATATTTTGTTGGTATCTGGAAATGATTTATATGTGTTTTTAATTATTGGATATTCCACTCATTAGCTGTTTCGAAATATGTTCTTTTTGTTAGTACAGTTTTACTGCTGATGATTTTATATTTCTTGATTTGTTTTATAAGGATGGGTGATGTTTCTTTTTTCCTTTGTTACACTGCATACAGAGACTCTGGCTTGTTGCAGTTTCCAATTCATTTTTTTCTGTATGCTTCTTGTTATGCGTTTTGGTCTCTTTATTCTATGTTAGGTGAGGGACAGCACGTGATTCAGGTGAGGTTTTCTGCTGGCGTGTAGTTTCTGTGTAGGACTCTATAGCAGCCTGACTTGGTCCGTTTTCCTAATAGGAGATGTATTGGTGTCTTAAGGCCTGGTGTAATATTTTCAGAGACTTATTGTACTTTAAAAGTGTGATCTTACATAAAATGCACACATTTACTTATATTTAGTTTTAAACATATTGTATGGCTCTCATGGAATTACATTTTAAAATATGTGGCGTTTATGGCTCTCTCAGCCAAAAAGGTTCCTGACCCCTGAATTAAAGGAACTGTTATTACATAGCCTTATGATACCCTCCGAATATGGCCCGAAAAAACGAGTTAATAATTGATGTAAGGGTTTGAATCATACAATCAATGATATTGCTCCTCAAAAATTGATTAGTTCCTGGCTAATTCGTATTGCCCCATGGTTCGATGAGGAGACTAGATATGCAAAAAAAAAAAAAAAAAAGAACTGAGAAGGACAGAAAGAAAGTGATAGAGAAAAACCACTCTTCTGATAATAAACAACCTTATTTAGATTGTTTTAAAAATTATAGGGAATCTACTGAAAGGGCAAAGAAATCCTATTACTATAAAAAAAATTCAAGCAGCAGGGAATTCGGCTGCCAGTTGTTTAAAGCTGTAAAATATCTTAACGTGGTCCTGACTTTCCAAGTTCTGATCTTGTAAATAAGATCTCAGTAAGCAGTGAAGTCTTGGCCAACAATTTGCCATTCCTTCCATGATGAAGTTAAAGGGTTCCCTCCTGTGGTGACTCCCACACGTGGGAGAATTTTGAGTATGTTTCACAAGCAGAAATGATTCAAATTATTCACAAATTGAATAATTCTTCATATATTTTAGATACTTGTAATAAAAAATATGTGATGATTTAGCTCCCTACCTGAGCAAATTGGTGAATTTATCCCTTGCTGAGGGAGTTTTCCCTGATCAACTCAAAGAAGCTATAGTTACTCCAATTCCAAATCATTCAAAGCTTGATTTGGACCATCTATTAAACTACCACCCTTATCATTTTCCTTATCATTTCTGACAAAAATAGTAGACAAATAGGTACAGACACAATTACAACAATTTTTAGATGATCATGACATTCTTGACCCTTACTAGTTTGAGTTCCTGAATCATAATACTGAAATTTTACTGTTTACCATGTTTGATTTTTTTCCCAAGGTGGTTGAGATATCCAGTAATTACATTTTAGTATTCCTGGACATCTCAGCTGCATTTAATAAAGTAAACCGTCAAGTATTACTACATCACCTTAAAGTAGAGGGGTATATCTGCAAAATGTTTCAATAATTTACCTCCTATTTGAGTAATGAGAAGATTCTAGTGAAGGTCTATGATCAATACTCAAGTTTGTTCCACAAGAATCTGCTTTATCTGACCTTTTGTTTAATGTCTATCTCCAACCAGTCTGTAGTCTTCTTGTCAATTTGGCAGTAGGCTAAGGACTCCAAGCAGATTATATACAATTCTTTGTACCAGTAACTATTAGAGATGTGAATCGGAACCAGAATCGGATCCGATATCAGTTCCGATTCACATCTCTAGTAACTATTACTATTGTAAACGCCTTAGATTGGGTAGGACATTGCCTAAGCTCCATCCAATAAAGGATGTATAACAACAAATTGGCCCTCAATATTGGAAAAACAAACATTATGATACTGAGTAGATTTTCTTTTGATGATTTTCCAACCTCCTTTAAGATTAGGGATTGGAATATTAACATTTCTTTAGTTATAAGAGAGCTAAGTGTACAGCTAGAACCTGATTTGTCCTTAAAAGAATAAATAAGAACAGTGGCTACCTGTGCTTTTCTCTCAGGTGATTTGGTGTCAGTTTATGATTAATTTTGACCACAGTAACCTGGATGGTACCTTGATTGGTCTAAACATAAAACCATCACCTTCCATCAATTATTATATTTGGTAATAACAGTATTTAGGTCCATTTGATCGTATAGTAGAGTATTTTTCATTGACCTAGTATAGTTATTGCCACTCTGCAGTGGAGTTTATTAAATTAAGAGCATTGTGTGATCTAAAACCATTTTAGTCTTCAACTGATTTTTCTACTGTTATACAATCACTGGTAATCTCAAAAATAGGTTACTGTAATGTGTTATATATTAGTGCTCCCCCCTTACAAGCTTAGATGTCTACAATCTATACAAAATGCAGCTGCTAGATTATTGACTGGTACTAGATTATATGATCATATTACTCTAGTTCTACGCACGTTAAACTGGCTTCCCATACAGTGGAGGGTCCAATTTAAAAATAACACCTTGCATCACTGTGCCTTAAGTGAAAATACTCCTATACGTGTTAGTTCAATGTTGAAAATTTATAAAACACAACGCACTTTGAGAGCTACCAGTAGCTATGTACTAAATGTTCCTACTATTTGTCAGGCATATTTAGAAGCTAGCAAGAGAACCTTTTATGTTGCCGGTCCAATGTTATGGAATAGTTTGCCAGATGATAATTGGAAAATTCAATGTTATGTTACTTTCAGAAAGCAGGTAAAAGCATTCTGTTTTAAACAAACATTTGACATGGGTGTTTGATTCATTTAGATAAGATTCATATTTAATCTTTGTGGCTGGTTCTTTTAATTATATTTACTGTTTTATACATTTTATATTTTATGTTGTTTGTTGTGCCTGTAGACCTTTGAGCCGAGGCAGGATTGGTTCTACCTGCAGGGAGGAACCCTGCAGGATCCTACTGTCGGCAGGCAGATCCAGGCAAAGCAGAGACCAATCAGAACCTTCACATATACCGGCCCACGTTCCCCTCGAGTTGAGCCTTTGGGTGCTGGGGTCAGCAGGACTTAAGTGGGGTCTCTGCTGATGGCAGATGAAATGATCCTTAGCGAGGGTCATAGGTAGGCAGCAGTCAGGCATATCCAAGGTCCAGGCAATGGTCAGAGGCAGGCAGTGGTCAAGCGTATCTGAAGTCCGGGCAATTGTCAGAGGCAGGCAGCAGTCAAGCGTATCCAGGGTCCAGGCCAAGGCCAGACCATCCGAGAGAGGAGAAGAGGGGCAGATAGGCAGGGCAGGCAGGCAAGGACAGGACAAACGAGCAATGTGGAAGGAACAGGCTGGAAAGAAGTCAGAAGACAAACCGAAGACAGCTGGAAGAGGACTGAAGACAAGTCTGGAACTAAGACTGGAACATTGTAAGCAAAACGCTCTACTCTGAAAGAGCTGGACCTGTTGCTCAGGCATTGAGGGAGAGACAGCAAGGGCCTTTTATAGGTCTAAGCATGTGATGTCATCTAGAGGCGCCACGGGGCTTTTCCTGCCATAGGCCCTTTAAATGTAGTGACGTCGGGCATGTGCGTGCCTAAGGAGCAGCGCAGCTTGTTAGAGTCAGCAGCATCCTGTCTCATGGAGCACTGGCGGTGCTTCGCGCGTCATAACTTGGTGTCCAACCGCGAGGAGGCCCAGAGGTGTTTGGCTGTGTCAGAGACCAGTGGGGGCAGCCCGACCAGTAAGGTGAGTGTGGTGGTTCATGGGGGTAACCCACAGACCGCCAAGTGTAACAGTTGTTTTATGAGTTATTTATGTAGTAATCTTATTAATTCATGTTGTTTTAAATTACCTTTGAATACTGGTTTAGATTTATGTCTTTGTTACGGGCCGATACAGTAAAAACGCTGGAGAGCGGGCGAGCGCCCGCTCTCCCAGCGCGCGCACAAGCCACTCTCCTGTGCGCACGATACAGTATTTTAATTTATTTTAATTAGGGCCGGCAAAATTGAGTGTCCGGTTTTCGACCCGCGAGCCACGGGCCTATTTCAAATTTTTTTTCTATTTTTTTCTATTTTTTTAACTTTCGGGACCTCCGACTTAATATCGCCATGATATTAAGTCGGAGGGTGCACAGAAAAGCAGTTTTTACTGCTTTTCTGTGCACTTTCCCAGTGCCCAGAGAAATTAGCGCCTACCTTTGGGTAGGCGCTAATTTCTGAAAGTAAAATGTGCGGCTTGGCTGCACATTTTACTTTCTGTATTGCGCGGGAATACCTAATAGGGCCATCAACATGCATTTGCATGTTGCGGGCGCTATTAGGTTCGGGGAGGTTGGACACGCGTTTTGGACGCACTATTACCCCTTACTGAATAAGGGGTAAAGCTAGCGCGTCCAAAACGCGCGTCCAATCGCGGGTTAACAGTGCGCTCCACCGGAACGCACTGTACTGTATCGGCCTGTTAGTTTGTAATACTCTTTTGTTTTATATATAAATTAAGCATGTAAATTTGTTAACTGCCGAGAACTTAGGATTGTGCAAGCTATAAATTAAGAAATACAATAAAAGTAAATAATTTGAATGTTATCACCTGACCCCAAGTCAACCAAACAGACTGATCCAATGATTTTATCCCAACCTGCATGCATCAAGTTGTAGTTAAGATCATAGACAAATTTTAAAAGACTGAGCTGAAACAGATGTAACATCAGCATCTCTCCTCCTCTAGCCTCGCTTCCACCCCTGTTTGTGAACCTGCGATAGAGTAAGAGGCAGTGTGTCTGCTATAGTAGAAACTCTGTGTATGTTGATATAGAGATTAGGGGTTTGCCAGTGGGGGATGTGGGGGTAGGTTGTCGTTTTGTTTTTAACTCTTTATTTCTTAATTTCTTTAGGCATAGAAAGATATCAAAAACAAATTACAAATGTTGGCATGTCAGCATAGTGATAACAAGTACACATTGTTAACAATAAACCAGTAAAAGCCATCATCACAAACAAACCAGTTTGATAGCAATTATCTGTAGTAAATGAACTTAAATTATAATATTTCCTGTAGCAGCCACAAATCCTGTTATAACTTGTCCAATTAAATCTATGTCGTAATCTCTCAATGTCGGAGATTTCCCACCCTTGTTTGCACCAGTGATTTAGGCCTGGTTAAGTTTCCAGAAAGTGGCAATGGTGAAGCATGCAGCCAATGCAAGCTGGGCAACCAACCAGCGCTCTGTCCTATCCCATCTTCCCAAGTCAGTGTGACATGCACAGGATGTTGCATATTACCAGAGATTTCCTAGGTCACACTAAACCAGAATTGTTTCTCCCCGGGATAATCCCACCACCCATGTAGGTATGGAGCAGTTCCCATACCCCCAACCAGGGGGAAGGAGAAGAGAGGTGGGAGGGAGATCCTTGGCAGGAGAGAGTAAGACAGCAGGGGTTGGGAGAGAGAGCTGCTGGGCAACATGGGGCAGACAGTGGGGGGAAAGGAGAAATACTGGGCTCAGGGAAGGAGGGGAAAAGATTTAATAACTATAAAATTATAGCACTACTGGCTGTGCATAGCACTCTACAATGATGATAAGTATTCAGGTAAAATAATAAATCCCTCTCTCAAATAGCTTACAATCTAAGGAGCAGAGCACAGAGGGAGGAGAGAGAGGGAGGCAGACCACTACAAACCTGGGGGGGGGGGGGGGGGGGGGCGCGGGAGAAGGTGTGACAGCTACAGATTAGGGCTGAACAGCTGGGAGGTAATGAAAGGCAGGGAGATGAAAAAGATGATTGTCACTTCCCCCCCAGGTCAGTCAAACAGGCGGATCCAGTCCTGGCTTGCCACCTTCCCTCCATTCCTCCCCCCACCCCTATTACTTGTATAGATTTCCAGATCTGATTTTCCCATTGGTTTCCCTAAGAAAATCAGAACTCGAATATGAAATTTCAGACCTGCTACTGGTAATCTGGAACCTACCATTCAAATCTTCCTCTCTTTCTCAGAGGACTGGAGAGTAGCAAACGTTAACACCGGTTTTCAAAAAGGGCTCCAAGTGTAACCAAGTTCTAACTACAGACCAGATCTCAGTGCCGGATAAAATGGTAAAAGCTATTGTTAAGAACAAAATTTCTGGTAATGTGGGTAAACATGGCTTAATGGGTAAGAGCCAGCATGGACTTAGCCAAAGGAGGTCATGCCTTACTAAGCTATTAGAATAAGCATGTGGATAAAGGTGAGCCCATCGATATAGTGTATTTGCATTTCCAGAAGGCATCATAAACCTCAGAGTGGTTAACAATCAAAAACATGCAGAATAAAAATATACATTGCTAACAAACAGCACAAGGAACTGGGATACAAAAACAGTCCTTGCTCATCTGCCCAGCTGCTGGAGGTTACCTTCCTTCCTGCCCCGAGGAGAAGGAGAGGTCCAGAGTGTGCTTGTGTGTACGAGAGTGAAAGACAGAGCCTCTGTGGGTGTGTGAGAGTAAGAGAGCCTATGTCTATGGGTATTGTGTTTGTGAGAGTGAGAGTGCCTCTTTGGTATGTGCATTGTGAAAGAGAGAGAGAGAAAGTGTGTGTGTGAGTGGGAGAGTGAGAGAAACGGCTGAGGGGGGATATAAAAATGTCTTTAAGATCATGAAAGGTCTTGAACGAGTAGATGTGAATCGATTATTTACACTTTCGTATAATAGAAGGACTAGGGGGCATTCCATGAAGTTAGCAAGTAGCACATTTGAGACTAATCAGAGAAAATTCTTTTTCACTCAATGCACAATAAAGCTCTGGAATTTGTTGCCAGAGGATGTGATTAGTGCAGTTAGTATATCTGGGTTCAAAAAAGGTTTGGATAAGTTCTTGGAGGAGAAGTCCATTAACTGCTATTAATCAAGTTGACTTTGGGAATGGCCTCTGCTCTTATTGGCATCAGTAGCATGGGATCTTCTTGGTGTTTGGGTACTTGCCAGGTTCTTGTGGCCTGGTTTGGCCTCTGTTGAAAACAGGATGCTGGGCATGATGGACCCTTGGTCTGACCCAGCATGGCAATTTCTTATGTTCTTATGTTCTTATAGCTTGTGTTAGTATGTTAGAGAATGTATATATGAGAGAGAGAGAGATTAAAATTTGTGTATGTCCCCCTCCAATTTATAACACTGTTAGGGTGACTGGAAATCTAAAGTATGGAGAGTAGATGATATTTTTTTTATCCTTATTAATTTTAATTATTGGGTGTTATTCAATGGGGCAGATTTTCAAAGGCTACGCGCGTAACATACGTGCGTAGCCTTTGAAAATCTGCCCCTGCGCGCGCCGAGCCTATTTTGCATGGGCTCGGCGGTGCGCGCAAGCCCTGGGACGTGCGTATGTCCCGGGGCGGGGCTTGCTAAAATGGGCAGTCTGGGGGCGTGTCGGGGGGGGGGGGCGTGTCTGCGGTCCGGGGCGGTCCGGGGGCATGGCCGAGTGCCCCGACACAGCGGCCTGTGTTGGGACCTGGCCAGCCGGCACACATAAGTTACGCCTACGACCCCGGATTTTATAACATGCGTGCGGCAGCGTGTGCATGTTATAAAATCGGGTGTACATTTGTGCGCGCCGGGTAGCGCACAGAAATGTACCCCACACGCGTAGGAATTAAAATCGGCCCCAATGGGTCTACTGTTTTGAAATATTTTATTGGTGTTTGGTAATTCTTAAAATATTTTTTATCTGTTTTTAATTATTGGATGCTCTATTCATCTGCTAATTTGGCATATTTATTCTTTTTATTGGTATGGTTGATGTTTTATAATTCTTGATTGTAACTGATGTTTAATAAGGAATGTTTATGCTTTTTTTCCCCCATTGTTGCACCGAATACAGAGTCAGACTTCTTGTGGTTTCCAGTTCAGTTACTGTTTGCACATTTCTATTTATACTTTATGTTCTGTATGTGTGCCTGAGGTGAGGTTTTCTGCTAGCGTATAGTTTCTGTGTAGGGATCTATATATCTTAGCTTGTTCTGTTTTCCAAATAGGAAGTGTATTGATGTTTTAGGGCCTGGTATAATATTTGCAATGTTGCCTTTTCATGGGTAGGGTCGTTACTGTTTGAGTCTGGCAGTTAATGTATAATGGTATGGCAGGCTTCCTATAGGTTCTGAGTACATTTTTTACAGGGTTTTGAATTATTACACGATGTTACTGAGGTGTGCTAATGTGTTGCTCTTATTGGGGTGACACCAGAATTTGAATATTATTTTTTTCTGGTGAATGGTAAGGGGAAGTGCCCTTGTTCTGTTCTGCACCCTTTGTTGAGGGAGTTTCTGTGAACACAGGGTATTGTAGAACGTGAGGTGTAGGGTTTACTATGGGATTCCGGCCTATCCTGTATGCACCCCAGACTTTGCTCCCAAGAGAAGAACTTTATTGATTGAGGCCCTTGAATAATTTTAGTGGGGGTTTAACTAAATGGTAGAAACTGACCAAGGCCTTCTTTGTTGCGTGGAAGGTCCTTCTGTTTACAGGCGTCACTGACAGGCATGCTCAGCACCTTGCAACAAAAGTGCAAAATGTTAGTCACGATGCCTCCTGCTTTATGAGAGGAGGTGTCCTGTCTCCATTTGGACGGAGGTAAGAGTTGGTTGTGGAGAGAGCCAGGGGACCCCCGCTGAGATAGCATTAACTGGGTGGTTTCCCTGTCACAGGTCATAGGTGGCTCCCTGATGTCAGCTGCATGGGTGTGTAGAATAGAGATCATTTAAAATATAATATTGAAAGGTGTGATGCCCAATTACGTATTTTTACAGGATTGTGCTATTGATTGTGATGACTTTAATTATCAAAATCTTGGGGTGAAGGAAGAGGAAGGTTTATGGGCCTGTGTTCCCCGGATCTTTTATGCATGTAGCAATGCCTCTGACCCCTAGTGCACCTTGGTCCTTCCTGTGGAGCTTAAGCACCACTAACGTTTTGTTTTCTAAATTTATGAGCTGGGTGAGGGTGTGGGGAGGTGTAAGGGTGGGGAATTTTTACCCTGGGAAGGACTCTTACAGAGCCTTGCAGCCCTTTTACAGGATGGTGGCCCCAGGAGAGCAGTTTGCTATCATACGTTGCCGCAGACTGAATTGCACAATTTTCTCAGCTGCGGCAAAGAAGAGAAAATTCTCACACTATTTACTAAACTGCAGCACTCGGGTACTGCAGTTTATTAAATCTGGTGGGAAATAATTCATGGTGAAAATAATGCAAGAATGTGCTCTTTTATTGCAGGTTAGTTAATAGGCTCCTTAGACTGTAAGCCCTCTGGAGCAATTCAAAGCATTCAAAGCTATAGAATAAGAGGCAAGATACTCTTTTCTGGGTACTTGCCAGGTTCTTATGGCCTGGCTTGGCCACTGTTGGAGACAGGATGCTGGGCTTGATGGACCCTTGGTCTGACCCAGTATGGCATTTATTTATTTATTTATTTATAGGTTCTTCTATACCGCGGTACGTATAGCAATACATCACCTCGGTTTACAGTGAAACATTAATTTAGCAACAGGCTTTACATGTAACAGTATAAAATAAACAGTAAAACAATTAATAGCAACAGGCTTTACAGAAAAACATGGGTTTCAAATAATATGCATAAATATCGAACAATAGAATATTAATAACCATGTATTTGCAGGAGCAAATAATCTATCTGAGGCAAACCAACGTTTCATTATATATAATAGCCTGAATTGATAAACCATGTGGGGGTGTGGAGTTGCAGATAGTAAATATTATTGTCGAGTATAAGAACTTGGAGAAGGTAAGGAATCATATGGCATGTTCTTATGTTCTCTTCTTCTATTATTCCTCTTTAGTAGATTTAACTATTTTTTTTCCAACTGTTTTGTTTTTTGTTTTTTTAGTAAAGTAAATATTAACTAAAATATACAAACATTTTTTTATATTAATATTGATTGATTACAATGTATTTTTATTCAGACTTTATTCTTTTATTTATTTCACTATTACTATCTTAAGATTTTAGTTTATTTTAATTTTTTATTCTATTTCATTTTATTTTGTTATTTTGATATTTTTTTAAATAATTGTAAACCGTTTTGTTCAAATGTATTTGCTATAACGGTATATAAAAAGTTTTAAATAAATAAAGAAGGAAAAAACTCCTGTACCTGAACTGTAATTTAATCCAAGTCCACACAAACACACCTGTACAAAGACCAGGTAATTCCGCTAGCATGGTGTAAGATTTGAGATACCAATGGATATATTTATCTAGTAAAGCTGACCTAGTGGTATAATAGAGCTCTTTTCACCCTTATGAGGCTGATAATTCAGTGTCTTGACATAAGCTTACAGATTCTTTGACCTCTAGATCTAATCAGACTCAGTGTGTGTCAGGAGCTAATCTAGCTGTACGTGATGATGGACCAAAAGCAGCTTTTAAGGAATAAGATGTACCTGAGATTAGTCTACCAGTGGTCCAGGCTCAGGTTGAGGTTGAGGTCAGGATTGTGTGGTGAGACAGGCGTCAAATCACAAAAGCTAGAGAGTGGGCCAAAATCCAGGCTGAAATTTGAGCCAAAAGATTAGTCCAGGGATTACTTGGGCAGGGATGCAAGAACAAGGCAAGGATCCAGGCAGGCACAAGGCCAGAACAAAGCTTCAGAAACTAGGTCCATGGAGTTCTTTGGAGCGGCAGGGAGGTAGAGCTGCAGAAGGGTTTATAAAAGGCAGCCAATTAGGGTTAGTCTCTGCTGGACTAATGAGCTGGTGACTGAGTGGAGCTTCAGCAGTCATCGAAGAAGGCTAAGGGGCGGATTTTAAGAGCCCTGCTCGCGTAAATCCGCCCGGATTTACGCGAGCAGGGCCCTGCGCGCCGGTGCGCCTATTTTACATAGGCCTACCGGCGCGCGCAGAGCCCCGGGACTCACGTAAGTCCCGGGGTTCTCCGAGGGGGGCGTGTCGGGGGCGGTCCCGGTCGTCGCGGCGTTTTCGGGGCGTGTCGGCAGCGTTTTGGGGGCGGGTACGGGGGCGTGGCTATGGCCCGGGGTGGTCCGGGGGCGTGGCCGCGCCCTCTGTACTCGCCCCCAGGTCGCGGCCCGGCGCGCAAGAGGCCCGCTGGCGCGCGGGGATTTACGCCTCCCGGAGGGAGGCGTAAATCCCCCGACAAAGGTAAGGTGGGGGCTTAGACAGGGCCGGGTGGGTGGGTTAGGTAGGGGAAGGGAGGGGAAGGTGAGGGGAGGGCAAAAGGAAGTTCCCTCCGAGGCCGCTCCGATTTCGGAGCGGCCTCGGAGGGAACGGGGGTAGGCTGTGCGGCTCGGCGCGCGCCGGCTATACAAAATCGATAGCCTTGCGCGCGCCTATCCAGGTTTTTAGCAGATACGCGCGGCTCCGCGCGTATCTACTAAAATCCAGCGTACTTTTGTTTGCGCCTGGAGTGCAAACAAAAGTAGGCCTATTCGCGGAGTATGAAAATCCGCCCCTAAGTTTTCTAGGAAACACTTGAGGGCTGATGCAATAAAGTGTGTGCAAGAAACTTGCCTCCACACTAGGCACCCGTTTTGTACCATGCGCACATTCACCTTTCTTGGGTGCTCCATGCAATAGGCAAATGAGCCACCACACTAAAAAGAACGCGCTAGGGATAAGTTGTGCATCCCTAGCGCGTCCAAGGCATTGCATGCCCAGGAGACGTGCTGCTTTCTGTAGTACCTCCAACTTAATATTGCAACAATATTAAGTCGGAGGAACCACAGAAAAATAGTATTTTCTGCTTTTCTGTGTAGGTTTTGGGTTGCCTCAAGACTTAACACCAGCTCCCAGGGTACTAGCTAATAGCCTCATCAATATGGCATTTACGTGTGATGAGCGCTGTTAGCTATGCGCTGGTTTGGATGCATTTTTTGGATGCACTAATCCCCTTATTGTATCAGGAATTATGGACGCGCATCCAAAACATGCGTCCAACCTCATGTTATCCTGTGTTCTAGCCTGAGCGCACGATATTGCATCGGCCAGTTGGAGTTGTGGCTCATAAGTAAAGCTTTTCTTGCCTTTTCTAGGCAAGAGGGCACCGATTCAAGATTAGCTGGCTCTGATAGTATGTTAGAGACCAAAGGTCATGGCTATCTGGAAACTATCTGGTGGTCTATGTGAAAGATGCGAAAGGAGCTGTTGATCTTCTTCCACTTGCAAGTAGACAGGTATCCGGACTACATTAAAACCACCTTGTTTGCAGTCTCAGCAGAAACGCCAAGGACTAATTTATTTAATAACTATATTAGTTTCTTAGCCTTGGAGGTAGTCCCTCCTAAAGAAGGTTGAAGAATTTTGGCAGGACAGGGTAGGGATGTGTACACGCTCACTGTCTGTCTGGGCTGTTCCTGTTCTGGGGATCAACTTAGAAATTTGGTTTCTATGCTGTCATTCAAACATCTTCCAATACATAAAATTCACAGATGGAAAAAAACCAAAACCCAAAGTCTTATTAAACCCCAGTGATTAAACTCTTCTCATAAAAAAAGACAAATTAATTGTCTCCTAGATCATTTGTGATGAATGCATGTAAAATTATCCAGGACCACCCCCAACAAAAAACATAAGCCTCGTTCCATACCAATTCCCATCACAGTCAGACACATTTTTGCAGTGTCCATGTATATGATGAATGCATATGAAAGCTGCACGAATGGACCGTGACTAGGGTTGAAGCCTTGATGGCTGGCGCAAACTTGTGTTAATTCAACCTCTTTTTGTGCCTGTTGTTCTTCCTTTGGAAATAACTCCATGTTTTGCCTTGCTCATTTGAGCTCACAGTAATTTTCTGTGTGCTCAAAAACAAGGTGGCGGGCAGAGCACATATCAGAGACCCGATACGCGTAACATCCGATTAGAAAGCTCTTCCCAGGATGATGCAAGAACAATTTTCCATATTAAAACATGCTGCTGCGGCTCTGTTTTGCGTGTGAATAGCTGTCTGATCTGTGCTGCTTTCGATGGCTTGGCCCAGTCTGTGCCAGTACCTTCATTTTTCCTTCCTTAGGAGCAAGTGTGAACCAGGAGAAAGACAAGAGTCTGTGAACAGAAAATACCACAGTTCCTGTTCACGCAGGAATCTGTTTTTACTCTGGCTCCCTAGAAATGCATTTTGTAATCCTCTCAATGGGACCATTGTTTTAATCCTGCCCTTCCCTCATATGCAGTGCGATGTTTAATAAGTCAGTTTGTTTGCATTTAAGGATGTTGCCTCCTTTGTTCAAGTAGGTTCTCAGAGCAACCTTGGTATGTAATTGTTAGGCAATAAATTCTAAAGGAACAACAGAAGTTTTTGTCATCGTTCCAGGTAGACATGAAAGGTCTGGAATCTTCCGTTTGCTGTGGTCCAACCTTTATTTTCTGCTGTCTTTCACCAGCCTCTCTGTTATACTATTGACTGACTTTCAGCCTGTCAGGTAGAGAAGATTGGAAAACTTAAATACCCCAACCCCACCACCCAAGAAAAGGATCTAGGTGTCATTATTGAAACTACATTGAAATCTTCTGCTCAGTGTGCAGCAGCAGCCAAGAAAACAAATAGAATGCTAGAGATTATTAGAAAAGAAATGGAGAATAAATCGTAGAATATCATAATGCCTCTGTATCACTCCTTGGTGCAACCTCATCTTGAGTATTGTGTGCCGTTCTGGTCACCACATCTCAAAAAAGACATAGCAGAATTAGAAAAGGTACAGAGAATGGTGACCAGAATGATAAAGGAGATGGAACAATTCCCCTATGAAGAAAGGCTAAAGAGGTTAGAACTCTTCAGCATGAAGAAGAGATGGCTGAGGGGGAGATATGATAGAGGTCTATAAAATAATAAGTGGAATGGAATGAATAAACGTTAATCAGTTGTTTACTCTTTCAAAAAGTACAAAGACCACATCAGCAAGCAGACTATTGTCGATCGACAATAGTACGCTTTGTTGACGTAAGGATTCATGCTTTGTCATAGATAGCTCCTGAAGAAGCTTTGTTGTGAAACATCGGCAGCTATTGAGCTGGGTCGGTTTAACAAATTTGACAGGACTGTTGCACCTTGTGGACCTGTTCCTTTCGTTTTTAAGTTGCAATAAAATATAAATTAAAAAAAGTTTGAGCACCTTTGTGCCATTGTTCCACATATGATTGAGCTGTCCAGGTGGCTAGTGCAATGCAAGGCACACCACACTGTTAGGCTTGCTGATGTGGAAATATTTTCTATGAGATCCATACTATATTATATATGCAGGGCTGTACTTGATTGATAGAGAATTTCAAACAGTGTCCCTTTTTCGAATATAAGAAAATTTATTTATTTTATTTATTTATTTAGCGTTTTTCTATACCGGCATTCATGATTAGAAACCACATCATGCCGGTTTACATAAAACAAGGGGTGAGAACAAGAAACGAAAAACAAGTGCAAGGAGAACAAAAGTTACATTACAACAGGGTCTTAAAACTGGGAAGAGAAATTAGAATAAGAGAGCCGAACGGTAGGGATTAAAATATTTACATTATTTACATTATGATATGAAATCTATTGTATAGTTTGCTGTCTCTTGTAAAATTACTATCATTTAGATCGGGTCTGGGAAGGCTTGTTTAAATAGCCAAGTCTTAAGCCTTTTTCTAAAAGTCGGTAGGCATGGTTCTTGTCTCAGCTCCGGAGGGATAGAGTTCCATAATGAAGGACCGGCTGTGGAAAAGGCTCGGTCTCTGAAAGTTAGGTAGTGAGTGGTTTTGGTTTGGGGGACATGGAGTGATCCTTTGTAGGCTTCTCTGATGGGCCTGGTGGAAGTGTGTTGTCTGAGAGGAATTTGTAAATCGAGCGTTGTTTGGTGATGTATGGCCTTGTGGATAATAGTGATGGATTTGTGGATGATTCTGAAGTGTATAGGCAACCAGTGCAGGTTCTTGAGAATGGGGGAGATGTGATCTCTTCTCCTGGTGTTGGTCAGAATTCTCACAGCTGTGTTCTGGAGCATCTGAAGGGGTTTGATGGAAGCGGAAGGAAGACCTAGTAAGATAGAGTTGCAGTAGTCTATCTTAGAAAAGATAACTGCTTGAAGTACCGTTCTGAAGTCTCGAACGTGCAGGAGCGGTTTGATTCTTTTAAGTACTTGGAGTTTGTAGAATCCATCTTTAGTAGTTTGTTTGATGAACGATTTTAAGTTGAGATGGTTGTCGATAATTATTCCTAAGTCCATGCTGGGTCAGACCAAGGGTCCATTAAGCCCAGCATCCTGTTTCCAACAGAGGCCAAACCAGGCCACAAGAACCTGGCAAGTACCCAAACACTAAGAAGATCCCATGCTACTGATGCCAGTAATAGCAGAGGCTATTCCCTTAGTCAACTTGATTAATAGCAGTTAATGGACTTTTCCTCCAAGAACATATCCAAACCTTTTTTTAAACCCAGCTACACAACTGCACTAACCACATCCTCTGGCAACAAATTCCAGAGCTTAATTGTGTGTTGAGTGAAAAAGAATTTTCTCTATTAGTCTTAAATGTGCTACTTGCTAAATTCATGGAGTGTCCCCTAGTCCTTCTATTATCCGAAAGTGTAAATAACCGATTCACATCTACTCATTCAAGACATCTCATTATTTTAAAGACCTCTATCATATCCCCCCTCAGCCGTCTCTTCTCCAAGCTGAACAGTCCTAACCTCTTCAGCCTTTCCTCATAGGGGAGCTGTTCCATCCCTTTTATCATTTTAATCGTCCTTCTCTGTACCTTCTCCATCGCAACTATATCTTTTTTGAGATGCGGTGACCAGAATTGTACACAGTATTCAAGGTGCGGTTTCACCATGGAGCAATACAGAGGCATTAACATTTTCCGTTTTATTAATCATTTGCTTCGTAATAATTCCTAACATTCTGTTTGCTTTTTTGACTGCTGCAGCACACTGAGCCGACAATTTCAAGGTATTATCCACTATGATGCCTAGATTTTTTTTCCTGGGTGGTAGCTCCTAATATGGAACCTAACATTGTGTATCTGCAGCAAGGGTTATTTTTCCCTATATGCAACACCTTACACTTGTCTAGAGATGTGAATCGTGTCCTCGATCGTCTTAACGATCGATTTCGGCTGGGAGGGGGAGGGAATCGTATTGTTGCCGTTTGGGTGTGTAAAGTATCGTGAAAATCGTTAAAATCGTGAGCCGGCACACTAAAACCCCCTAAAACCCACCCCCGACCCTTGAAATTAAATCCCCCACCCTCCCGAACCCCCCCCAAATGCCTTAAATTACCTGGGGGTCCAGCGGCACACTAAAACACGGCACACTAAAACCCCCTAAAACCCACCCCGACCCTTTAAATTAAATCCCCCACCCTCCCGAACCCCCCCCCCCCCCAAATGCCTTAAATTACCTGGGGGTCCGTAGCGGCGGTCCGTAGCTTAAATTACCTCCGTAGCCTTAAATTACCTCCGTAGCGGCGGTCCGTAGCTAAATCGGGGGAAGGGGGAGAGCAGGAAACCGGCACACTAAATCGTGTAGTCTTCAGCCGGCGCCATTTTGCAAAATGGCCGCCGCAAAATGGCGGCAGCCATAGACCAAAACGATTCGACGCAGGAGGTCGTTCCGGACCCCCGCTGGACTTTTGGCAAGTCTTGTGGGGGTCAGGAGGCCCCCCCAAGCTGGCCAAAAGTTCCTGGGGGTCCAGCGGGGGTCCGGGAGCGATCTCCTGCCGCGAATCGTTTTCCGTACGGAAAATGGCGCCGGCCATACACGTATGGCCGGCGCCATTGTCCATACAACCCCCCCATCCTGATTCCCCCCCAAGACTTACTAAAAGCCCTGGTGGCCCAGCGGGGTCCCGGGAGCGAGCTCTCCCTCTTGGGCCGTCGGCTGCCACTAATCAAAATGGCACTGGTGGCGTTTTGCCCTTACCATGTGACAGGGGCTACCGGTGCCATTGGTCGGCCTCTGTCACATGGAAGGAGCAATGGATGGCCTGCACCATTTTAAAAGATGGCGCCAGCCATCCATTGCTCCTACCATGTGACGGGGCTAACCAATGGCACTGTTACCCCTGTCACATGGTAAGGGCAAAGGGCCACTGGTGCCATTTTGATTCCTGGCAGGCCCGATAGCCCGAGAGCAGAAGATCGCTCCTGGGACCCCCACTGGACCACCAGGGCTTTCAGTGAGTCTTGGGGGGGATTGGGATGGTGGGGGGGGGGGGGGGGTGTTTTGTAATTAAGTAAATTTGAAGGGTTGGATTGGGTTTGGGGTTTTTTTAAAATAAATGTGCCCCTCCCCCCCACGCTAACCCGAAAAATTAATTTTTTCCCGAATTTTGGGAAAAATCCATTTAGGAATTCAGGTCTCCCAAACCAGGACGAATTAGGCAATTTTGTTGAAATTGCCTAATTCGTTCTAAACGAATGCACATCCCTACTTTCTATATGCTCTGTGATTTTGATCTTAATATCATTTCCACTATTTTTCTCGTTACTGAAGTCAGGCTCACTGGTCTATAGTTTGCTGGATTGCCCCTGGAGCCTTTTTAAAATATTGGTGTTACATTGGCCACCCTCCAGTCTTCAGGTACAATGGATGATTTTAATGATAGGTTGCAAATTTTAACTAATAGATATGAAATTTCACTTTTTAATTCCTTCAGAACCCTAGGATGCATACCATCCAGTACAGGTGATTTGCTACTCTTTAGTTTGTCAGTCTGGCCTACTACATCTTCCATGTTCACAGTGATTTGGTTCAGTTCATCTGCCTCATCACCCTTGAAAACCATCTCTGGAACTGGTATCTCCCCAACATCCTCATTGGTAAACACAGAAGCAAAGAATTAATTTAGTCTTTCGGCAATGGCCTTATCTTCCCTAAGAGCCCCTTTAATTCCCCGTTTATCTAACGGTCCAACTGACTCCCTCACAGTTTTCTTGCTTCGGATATTTAAAAAAAAGTTTTTATTATGATCTTTTGCCTCTATGGCCAATTTCTTTTCAAATTCTCTCTTCGCCTGTCTTATCAATGTTTTACACTTAACTTGACAATGCTTATGCTTTTTCCTATTTTCTTCAGCTGGATCCTTCTTCCAAGTTTTGAAGGATGTTTTTTTGGCTAATATATCCTCTTTCACCTTACCTTTTAACCATGCCGGTAATCGTTTTGCCTTCCTTCCACCTTTCTTAATGTGTGGAATACATCTGGACTGCACCTCTAGGATTGTATTTTTAAACAATGTCCATGCCTGTTGAACACTTTTAACCTTTGAATCTGCACCTTTCAGTTTTATATTATTTTCTTCATTTTATCAAAGTTTCCCTTTTGAAAATTTAGTGTTAGAGCTGTAGATTTACTTATTGCCCTCTTCCAGTTCCCCTTAATTGATTCAATATCTGGGACCTGAGGCTCTTTTTGTATTTATTAATTTCATAAAAGTCCATTAACCATTATTAAGGTAGAGGTACAGAAATCCACTGCTTATTCTTGAGATAAGCAGCTTGGAATCTATCTACCCCTTGGGATCCTGCCAACCAATTGTGAACTGGCATGGCCACTGCTGGAAACAGGATACTGGGCCTGATGAACCTTTGGTCTGACCCAGTATGGCAAGTCTTATGTTCTTATGTTCTTAGTTGATGAACATTGTTTGTCCATCATATAGTTTACCCAACTAGGGATGCCACTGACCCAGGTGAACTCTGACTGGTTGATCTGTTTCTGGTTTTGTCCCATAAAATCTAGAGAAATTGGAAATGCAAGTCCATAGGTGTAATGAGGCAAAACCTGAACTGAAAAAGTCTGTCAGGGTTGACTCAACTCAGGTAGCAACCCTATACCAAATTTTAATAGAGTGGTAATAATAATAGCTATTATTATACCAGTGATTTCTTTTCCTCTTTGCTTTTTGGACCGCCAGAGAAATCAGCATGGCCATTCTCAAGTGTTAATTAGTAAAGAGTGTTGGGATCCTGTTTGTATGGAGATGGTTACAAAAGTCCCCGTTTTTAATATTGGGCCAATTTACACTTTGATAGGATGCAAAAATTTATCCTACCCCACGAACTGGCAACTTTTGTTGGTTAAGTAATGAAGACTGCTAGTCAGCCATCATCAAGAGAGATATGAAAGCCTAACTGGGAGCCTGGATGTCTGGTCTCTTGTCAAGCCCAATAAAGAAAGGAAGGACATGCAAGTAAAGGAAGGCTTTGTGAAACTCATGGTACTCAGAAAACTAAAACCACTACTAACACTAACTAATTTCCGAACAGTTCTACAGGCACTAGTTTTCTCCAGCACGGACTACTGTAATGCCCTTCTACTAGGACTCCCGAACACAACATTAAGACCACTTCAAATACTTCAAAACACTGCAGCTAGAATACTAACCGGAAAAAGGAGGAGGAACCATATAACTGAAACCCTGGCGGAATTACATTGGTTATCTATTGAACACAGAATTAAATACAAAACCCTATGTACCATACATAAACTAATACATGATGAGAAATCGGACTGGCTAAACACAGCATTATGAGTACACGTCCCACATAGAAACCTTCGATCAGCAAATAAAGCACTCTTATCCATTCCTTCAGTAAAAACGGCAAGACTTACCCAAGTGAGAGAAAGGGCCCTATCATTAGCAGGCCCCACACTTTGGAACACAATGCCTCTAGAGATCAGATTACAAAGAGATCTCAAAACATTTAAGAAAAGTTTAAAAACATGGCTTTTTAAACAAGCATTTTTATAAAGAGACGGGAGAATAGAAAATATTCAGGAATAGGCAGAAGAGCACCAACATACAGCACTTAGGAATGTGCAGTAGAGTGGTCTATGAACTCTACATCACTATAAACATAATTGTAACACTATGAATAAAGAATTTTACCCGTGAACAGTACCTTATTGGTGCACTCGGTCATGTCCTACTTCACTAAACAATAGATTGTCTTTAATGATTTATTGTAACTGAACCTTTGGCGGCACCTGTTAGAATGTACTATGTACGCTTTTACCTCCATTAATTATGTGCCTACATGTAAACCGTTGCGATGGTATATAACTTAGCGACGGTATAGAAAAGATTTTAAATAAATAAATAAACAAAGTTCAACTGATGTCCAAAACGTTCACAGCTGCACCACCCTAAATTGGCTTTATACTCCTGCTCGATTGTACTTATACTGTTCTAGAAGGATTAAGCCATTTCTCATTTAGTTTAAATTAGAATTCCTGTTTTGGAGGATTTCATGCTCAAACTACCATTTCCCTCCCTCTAATCTGAGTATTCAGCTTTCTGTTGGCCCCCTCCTGACACAGTCTTTTCGAGACAAGGCCCGTGTCGGGGGACCCGTGAAATTTCCCAGGTGTATATTTTTGGCTGGTTGCTGACACCCTGAATTAGAATACAAATAAAACTGAACTTTTTCGGACATTAGTTGAACTTTCTGTGTCCTTCCTTTATTGGTCTTTCGCTTTTGATGGTTGGACCCTCGCCTATTACCTTACTTGGTCTCTTGTCAAACCATCTTTGGCAATCATATCTCTATTTAGATTGGGCCTTCTACACAAGGCTGTAGCTGAGAGAAAAGCAGTCTGTGTGATTTTACAAAGCGCTGAGACAGGAATTTGAATTGGGCTTAATGGACAGCAACCCATATTGTAGAAAATTATAGCAAGACAGCATAAGAACAGGGAAGGGCGTCTTTCTTTCTTCCTGGTTTTTTTTTGTTTTTTTTAACCTTCTTTTTGCTGACAGCGGAATCCAAAACCTCTTTCACTGCCTGAAAAATCAGTCCCTAGCCTGCTCATAACTAAGAGAGAGGCTGGGCACGTATTGATATTTCTGGTTTTTTTTTTCCAGACCAGACTCATCAGTCATTTTTTATATTACCTTTGAGACCATTATCAACAGGGAAAGAAAAAAAAAAAATGGAGGCCGTGTGATGCAGAACCCATTAGAGTACAAGAACTCCCGGTATGTGCTGAGTGAGTAATAACAATTAAAGGCAAAGGAGACTGTCAAACGTGCGGGCACCATTACCGGACTGATGAGGAGCAAAACTCAAAAGCATGAGGCCAAGGGATGAGGAAGACATTTGCCCCAATGGAGTGGATGGATCCGATGCTCTAAAGCACGGTGGTCTAGCTTAGATTTAAATGCCATAGTGGGGCTGAGATGAAAGCAAAATTAAAGCTCAGGACAGAGAGTGTTACAACAGAGGCTCTTTTCTTGGGCTCTTGCATAAATGAATGTCAGGAATGTGCTAGCCAAGGCCGTCCTGGGGGGGGGGGGTGTCAAAGCAAACAGGGGGTGCCCACACTGCATTCTGAACTTTGGGGTGGGGGAGGGCGGGGCACTGTCTGCTCTGCCATAGTAGCCTTTTCCCCAGCACTATAGTTTCAGGGTTCCAGGACCCTGAGCCCTAGCAATATTAAAATGAGAGCACGGGGGGGGGGGGGGGGGGGGGAGAGAAATGCTTAAGAAAGAGCTGGAAGGAGTCGCAGGAGGCGTTTAACTTTAGCCGGGGGAAAACCAGAGCATTGGCGTGAAGGAACAGGCGGGACCAATTCCTGCTGCCTGCTCTCAGAGTATCTGACAGAGGGATATGTGGACATTGCATGCGGGGTACATCCATGTGTAGAGACCCTTTTGGGGGGGGTCTCCATCCCTTGGGTAGTCAGCTGCAGAGGGGCAAACCGTTCGTGGCGGCATCTCCCCCAGAACCTGTCTGGAATTGGACGTCCCTTAGGTACAAGGAGGGTGGGGGCTAGATTGGGCAAGAGCAGGGCAGATGTAGGTTGCGTCTGAAGGGGAAGGTTGTGTGAGAAGAAGAGAGGCACATGCCTGGCCAGTTCCTGTAACAGGGCTGGAAGGAAGAGAAGGACATGAAGAGAGTTTTACAGTTTTTTTTCATGTTCTCTGCAATTTTGACCTGCTCCATTCCCTGGCAGGCAGAATCCCCTGCTCAGGGTGGTCAGGAGGGTCTGTACATCTTTTCGACCAGCATAAGAGAGGGTTGCAGCGCCCAGTGTGAGAAGGATCCTAATTCGAGTTTTTGCAAGTTGTATTTTTCCACCATTGGGGAAAGGGAGATTTTTTTTTCTGTCCCCCTTCCTTTCCCTTGAACTGGAGACTTTTGCTAACTGTTTCCAGTACAGGCTTTTCTTACCGGGAGGCCAGCTTCTGTCTTTTGAAGAGGAATCATCAGGGGAGAGGCATCAGGAGACCCCC
This sequence comes from Rhinatrema bivittatum, assembly GCF_901001135.1. Classification (NCBI taxonomy): domain Eukaryota; kingdom Metazoa; phylum Chordata; class Amphibia; order Gymnophiona; family Rhinatrematidae; genus Rhinatrema; species Rhinatrema bivittatum. The sequence goes on along the minus strand of NC_042617.1, from coordinate 356,275,595 downwards.
ACCCCCCCCAGCCAGAGTTTCCACCCCGGGACACAGGACACTGCCAGGAGAAGATCAGGATTCAACGTGGTCCTCAGGTACTGTGGGAAGGGATCCGGTCACTGTTAGGATTCCCCAGCCATCTTAGGGTAATCATCTTTCCTTACCATGGAGGATACCCCTGTTCCAAGCCCCTGCCTGGAGGGACATTTCCACAGAGAGCAGTCTAATCCTGTCTCTTGTAACTCTGGAAACACTGGAAGTAACTTTATGTTTTGCATCTATTGATTCTCTTACAAGGAATTACAGTAAATTATAATTTGAACAGCCCTCCTGTGAGTCCTGCATGGTTTGTAAATGTGCCTGCCCCAAAGAGCTATAGTAACACACACACACACAGGAGAACACTACTGCCTGGGCCAAGAAGGCTAACCTTCACCCCCACAGAAAGCACCCACACCTTGGGGACTCAGAAAAGGGGAATGAGAAGTGTGAGGACAGCCCCAGATATAAATTATTTTATGGCCCTTCAAGGATGTGTGCCATCCACCAAGAAAGGGTTACACATATCTGCGAAACCTGAAGCTTGTTCTTCCAAATTAAGACAGCAGGTACAGAAATTAAAAATGTGACTCTGTTCTTCCTGCTTTCTAACCTGTCAGATACGTGTAAAAAGCGCACTATTCCTTTGTAAAGCGCATCTGTTGTTAGACGCATGCTTATTTTCTGCATGCAATAAATCTGCAGTCCTGCATAAGAACATTATCACTGTATATTGCAGGCAGATTTATGTGATGAAGCGTATACACACACACACACACACACACACACACACACATTAAACCATGTTTTAATTGTGGGTCTGAATAGATCAATGGATTAGCACAGTGATAGAAAATCTTTCAGCCAGATGGTGAGGGTTAAATTTTGATTTCGATTGGTAGTGGCCAAACCTAGCTATCACCTGAAAACTGTTTTGTGGCCAGTGTGGAGTGAGTTGGTGGTTGCACTACAGCATTCTTCTTAGCAGTTTTAGCAGAGGCTCCAGTGACTGAAGGAATATGAAAAATTGCCTCAGAGATAGTCCTTCTAGAACAGGGTTCAGATACAGATACATCATTCGGGATGTATCAGGAAGACTACATCGCTCCAGACTTTGATATGCAAATTGAAGGACTATGGAGTTTCATGCCCACACTTTTCATACATACTTAATTCATTCAAAAATAAAAAAATGCATACACAGTCTTGGAATAAGTGTAGTGCAGTGTGTGCCATTCAAGATATGCATTGCACTGAGGAAGTAAATCATTTTAATTTATTTCATTTCACCAGCTGGGCCAGAAGACTCAAGCCTGAGATCACACACAGGTCCCTCCACAGCATGGCACCACCACTTAGCTACTGGGCCGCTATGATGTTAATTAAAACTATAATATTCCATCTGTTTGTCTCCAATCTGCCAGGCTTTGTGATTTAGCAGGGTGGAAGGGCTGTGGTGTCCCTCAATAGAAAGAAACATGGGGAAAATTGATGCGTCTCACTGTATGATGTTCGTATTTTCTCTCTCTTGTGGTGCTGAGCGGGCCACAGAGGGCAAATGTTGGTTAAAGCTGGTAAAAGTTATGAGTCCTCAAGAACTGTGACAGATTTCCAGTGCCCGGATGATTTCAAAGCAAAGAGACCATTTTATTGAAGTGTTAGAGTCCCTTGAGATTTCTGTGAAAATCATGGCCTGTCGTGTGGGAATAGAGGGATGTGCCATCTCGCCACAGCATCCCCACTGGAGGATGCTGCCGCGGTATTCTCCTGCCAGCATATTAACAGGTGACCTCGCAGCTCAGGATGGCATTTTCGGCTTGGAACAGGATGAGAAGAGAAGACTTTTCTGTAGTTCCTCGAGCCTTTCCCTGTACTGGCTCAAAAAGCTTTGCTGAAGAGATTGGGATGTGAGAAAGCCATACATTCTGACTCACATCCGGTGGGTAGATAGTGGACCTTAGCCTTTTGAGTGTTTTTGAATGCTTTCTATTTGGGAGGAAGTCTTCTCTCCATCTTCCCTGCCCATGAGAGAGAGGCGTGAGGAAGAAGGATTTTTTTTTCTATTTTTGCATTAATTTTGGATCTTTCAGTCCAAAGGTTTGCCGTGACTGCTAGGAGAAGCTTGAGAGAGTCAAAGAATAATATCTGGAGGAGAATGGGGAAGCCAGAGGCTCTTCACAGGAGTTTCGGCTGAGGAGAAACAGGAACGGGGAGGTTTGGAGATTTCGGAGTCAAGCTGTAGACCAGAGGTAGATCCATGAGGGATAGGAGAACCCATTCCATTTCATCCTGGGCAGCTTAATGTAGCCCTTTTTTGGAGAACTGTACTGTTTCTTGAGGGTACACAAAGGAATGTGTTTCTGGGGCTGTCTTCACAGGCATACGTTCCCCTCTGTGCTGGTCTCGAGGTGTGGGTCCTTTCTGTGGGGGGGAAGGCTGACCTTCTTGGTCCCGTCGGTGTAGTGAAATCCCTTCCTCTGCTGTGCCTCTTAACTACTGTAGGTGAGGCTGTGCTGCAAGAACCAGACAGGACCCAGGTGAGGGTGTTCAACATAAATTTACTGTGAATCTTAAAAATAAACAAATTTTATTTTGTAAGTAACGTCACGTAAGTAACGTCACGTAAGTAACGTAAGTAACGTCACGTCACGTAAGTAACGTCAGCCATAACAACACTATAGTAACAGATAGTAAACGTGCTGAAACCCTACGGAGTTTACTGCCTGCATTACAGCCAAATCCTGTTATAGCCACCGCAGCATCCAGTCCATCCACTCCAGCATCCAGCATCTAGTCCAGCATCCAGTCCAGCCACTCCAGCATCCAGCATCTAGTCCAGCATCCAGTCCAGCCACTCCAGCATCCAGCATCTAGTCCAGCATCCAGTCCAGCCACTCCAGCATCCAGTCCAGCCACTCCAGCATCCAGCATCTAGTCCAGCATCCAGTCCATCCACTCCAGCATCCAGCATCTAGTCCAGCATCCAGTCCAGCCACTCCAGCATCCAGTCCAGCCACTCCAGCATCCAGCATCTAGTCCAGCATCCAGTCCAGCCACTCCAGCATCCAGTCCAGCCACTCCAGCATCCAGCATCTAGTCCAGCATCCAGTCCAGCCACTCCAGCATCCAGCATCTAGTCCAGCATCCAGTCCAGCCACTCCAGCATCCAGTCCAGCCACTCCAGCATCCAGCATCTAGTCCAGCATCCAGTCCAGCCACTCCAGCATCCAGCATCTAGTCCAGCATCCAGTCCAGCCACTCCAGCATCCAGTCCAGCCACTCCAGCATCCAGCATCCAGTCCAGCCACTCCAGCATCCAGCATCTAGTCCAGCATCCAGTCCAGCCACTCCAGCATCCAGTCCAGCCACTCCAGCATCCAGCATCTAGTCCAGCATCCAGTCCAGCCACTCCAGCATCCAGTCCAGCCACTCCAGCATCCAGCATCTAGTCCAGCATCCAGTCCAGCCACTCCAGCATCCAGTCCAGCCACTCCAGCATCCAGCATCTAGTCCAGCATCCAGTCCAGCCACTCCAGCATCCAGCATCTAGTCCAGCATCCAGTCCAGCCACTCCAGCATCCAGTCCAGCCACTCCAGCATCCAGCATCTAGTCCAGCATCCAGTCCAGCCACTCCAGCATCCAGTCCAGCCACTCCAGCATCCAGCATCCAGTCCAGCATCCAGTCCAGCCACTCCAGCATCCAGCATCTAGTCCAGCATCCAGTCCAGCCACTCCAGCATCCAGCATCTAGTCCAGCATCCAGTCCAGCCACTCCAGCATCCAGTCCAGCCACTCCAGCATCCAGCATCTAGTCCAGCATCCAGTCCAGCCACTCCAGCATCTAGTCCAGCATCCAGTCCAGCCACTCCAGCATCCAGCATCTAGTCCAGCATCCAGTCCAGCCACTCCAGCATCCAGCATCTAGTCCAGCATCTAGTCCAACATCCAGTCCAGCATCCAGTCCAGCCACTCCAGCATCCAGTCCAGCCACTCCAGCATCCAGCATCTAGTCCAGCATCCAGTCCAGCCACTCCAGCATCCAGTCCAGCCACTCCAGCATCCAGCATCCAGTCCAGCCACTCCAGCATCCAGCATCCAGTCCATCCACTCCAGCATCCAGCATCTAGTCCATCCACTCCAGCTTCCAGTATCTAGTCCAGCATCCAGTCCAGCCACTCCAGCTTACACTCCAACAATCTGAGAAGAATGCCTCCATCCTTTCCAATCCCAATCCTCCCACACTGTCCACCTTCCAAAGGACATTCAACTCGACACGCCAATCACCACAACCTTAAATCCCTCTCTCCAATCGTGATCACTCCCATTACCCAACTGCTAGGCCTTTCACTATTTACGTTAACACTATTCAATGCACAATCCCTAACTAAGAAATCAGTAATACTAAACGACTATCTCATCGATGTGAAACCGGATATATGCGCAATTACTGAGACATGGCTCAAACCTTCAGACACTGCAATAATTAACCAATTACCCACAGAGACATACAACTTCTTCCCCATCCCACGTCAGGGAAAAAAAAAAAGGAGGAGGAATCCTCCTAGCTACAAAAAAGGACCTCAGATTCACTCAACACTCCTCCCACACCGACTCGAAACTCGAATTTGGCTTCTTCTCGTCAGACAAACTCCAAATTTTACTTCTCTACGCTCCTCCAGGCTTACTGGAAACAGACGCCTCTCCTCTGGTCGAATTAACTACTTCCCTTATCAATCTAGATGCCCCAGCTATAATCTTAGGTGACTTCAACCTGCACGTCGACAACTCCATATTATCACCTAACTGCGAAGCCTTACTCACAGCATACTCCGCTTTAGGTTTCACTCAACTAGTTAACGAACCCACACACAAAGCCGGACACACGTTAGACCTTATCTTCGTCAATACAGCAATCAAACTGGTCCAGCACCCCACCTGCACGAAGGTACCATGGTCAGATCACTCCCTCATAACTTCCTCATTCTCAATAAAAGATACCAGTCCATCTCACATACCCTCACATTGCTTCACTTACAGGAAAACATGCACCACAGAAGATCTTAGCAATCACTTATCATCACATCTCACCCAAGTAGACTTCACCAATCCGAACTCAGCGCTTCGATCTTGGAACACCATCACGGAATCGATAGCAAACAAGCTATGCCCTTTAACAACAAAAAAACCTCACCCCAACTCCTCCAAAAGGCAACCATGGTTTACCCTAGAACTAAGAAAGCTTAAACTACTGCTAAGACAAAATGAGGCTAAATGGCGCAAAAACCCATGCACCGTCACTCTATCTACCTATAAATTAACTCTTCACCAATACAAATCCAATACATTAAGATCCAAGAGGAACTACTACGCATCCAAGATCCACCACCTAATCTTCGACGCTAAAGCCCTCTTTAGCTACGTCTCTAACCTCACTCAAATAAACCCTTCAGAAATCGCTCTAAACCAAGCCAAATCTAAAGCGGAAGAACTAGCGCTATTTTTCAACAACAAAATCAGCAAACTTCTAACTCAACTGCCCCATAACACCGCTTCTACTTCTACTTCAACACCACATCAGACCGCCTTCAAAAATTCCTGCTTAGAAGAACTGGAACTCACTTCTTCCATTGAGATCCAAGGTATACTACGGAAAATGAAACCATCTTCTCACCCTTCGGACCACATCCCCTCAAAATTGCTTCTATCAATTCCTGACTCCATCTCCAAATCCCTGTCAGACATCATAAATTGCTCATTAACACAAGGATCTTACCCAGATGACCTAAAATTGGCCTCTCTCAAACCACTACTCAAGAAACCTAATCTAGATCCTAATGACCCAAACAACTACCGTCCGATCGCCAACCTCCCCTTCATAGCCAAGATTATGGAGAAATTGGTGAACACCCGACTCTCAAACTACATTGAAGAAAACAACCTCCTTTTCCCATCACAATACGGTTTCCGCAAAACACTAAGCACGGAGTCCCTCCTCATTTCCTTAACAGATCACCTCATCCTGGGCCTCGATAAAGGTCAAGCCTTCTTACTGATCCTACTGGACCTTTCTTCAGCCTTTGACACCGTTAATCATTCATTCCTCATTAACCAGTTAGCCTCCATAGGTATCTCAGGCACAGCTCTATCTTGGTTCATATCATTTCTCAGCAATAGAGGATACAAGGTCAAGATTCAGAATAAAGAATCCTCTCAACACCCGTCGTCAGTAGGAGTCCCACAGGGGTCCTCCCTGTCTCCTACTTTATTTAACATTTACCTTATACCGTTATGCCAACTTCTCACCGACCTCAACCTCAAACACTTCCTTTACGCGGACGATATCCAGGTCCTGATACCCATTAAGGATTCCTTCGCAAAAACTCTGGCTTACTGGGATAAATGCCTTCAAAAAATTAAACTCCTCCTCACCAGCCTAAACCTGGTATTAAATTCCGGCAAAACTGAACTCCTGCTCATCGCCTCAGAAAACAGCACCATCACCTCTGCACAACAAGCCACGCCAACAATCACACAAGTGAGAGACCTAGGAGTCTTAATTGATAATCGCCTGAATTTCAAAGCCACTATTAACAAAACCACCAAAGACTGTTTCTACCAACTACAAGTGCTGAAAAGAATTAGACCACTTTTCCATGCCCAAGATTTCAGAACCATTCTACAAGCAATCATTTTTTCAAAATTAGACTATTGTAACACCATCCTACTTGGCCTTCCCGCTTCATACACCAAACCGCTTCAGATGGTGCAAAATGCAGCTGCACGAATTCTGACAAATACCAGGAGAAGGGACCACATAACCCCCATTCTAAAGAGCCTCCATTGGCTACCTATACACTTTAGAATAATATACAAGGCCATTCTTACCACTTACAAAAACATCAACCAACTGGCTCCCATTGACCTACTGATCCCTCTCCGACTACACAATTCGTCAAGACCGACAAGAGATGCATACAGGGGATCTCTACAGGTACCACCGTCCAAATCCACCAGACACTGCACACTAAGAGACCGGGCTTTCTCTACAGCCATTCCACCGTTATGGAACTCCATCCCCTCAAATCTAAGAACAGAACCATGCATCTCAACTTTCAAAAAAAGACTAAAGACCTGGATATTCACACAAGCTTTCCCGGACGCCAATTGATAGAACACCGCCAAGCCACCCCTAATCTCCAACTATACCATGGTTAACTAATCTCCAACATGGTTAACTAATCTCCAACTCGGTTAACTAATCTCCAAATACACCATGGTCATCCTTATCTTCTATCGTTTACCTGTGTGAATTTCAATAACCTTTCCTTTCTCTTCCTTCTCAGCCAAGTTCTTATCACCCTGTTATATGTAACTGCCTTTTCAACACCATTGTTATAGTTATGTTTACTATGCACCCCTGTTTTATGTGAACCAGCACGATGTGACTGCTGTCTCGAATGCCGGTATATAAAAATCTGAAATAAATAAAATAATAAATAAATAAATGTCCAATCAGCAAATAATTGTGCCAAATTATAGCTGGATTTGTTTCCTTACCTTTTCTCTCTCTCTGAGTTTGTGTCCTTTAGCTCAGGCTCCTAGGATGAAGATCAGCACTGTTGAACTGAGTGGATAAAACTGTCCCAGTTGAATCGGGAAATTCTATTTCCAGTCCTGGACAAATCCGACCTGAGGTCCACAAATCCAATCTGCTTCTCCCTAGCCTGTATCCTATGACCCAAGGAGTGGAGATCCGGTTGTGTGTCTCCAAAGATCTTGTTCCTTCACTCTGCTCTCCGAAAACTCTTGATGTGACCTCTCTGAGGCCAAGGTCCGATGAGGACAGGAACGAGGCTATTGCAGCCAAGCTCCAGTGTGTGAGGAGGGGTGGTAGAAAACCTCCTCTCTAACAAAAAGGTAAACACTTTATGGGATTGCACTGCCACTGCAACTCCTTCCTTTGCCTGGACCAGGGACTAGCAGATCTTCAGCTCGTTGGCCTCCGGATCCGAGGCAAGACCTTCACCAGGACTGGACCAGGGCTCACACCAGTCAAAACTCCAAAAATGGCCAAATTCTAACAAACGACTTTTCTCTGAATTAGAGCCAGACCCTCACGGGCAGGGAGTGAACTGCAAGGAATCTCCTCTTTACAAAATTGCCAAGTGAGTGTTGTAGCCCTCACTCCAACAAGGAAAATCCCAAAAGAGCTCCTCACCTTTCAAAAGGCTAAACCAAAAGGCAACACTCTCTAAGCCACTACCTCTTCCCCCCCCCCCCCCCCCCCAGTGCCTTAAGGAGCTACCATTCGCAGCCAGCCATAAGGGGAGGTACTACACAGAAATGGTATCTCCCACCAACCTGGAAAACCTAGGGCAGGGATCTGGGGTCAGCTGGTGGAGACCTCGTGGTCTCGTCACTAATATTCCACTCGTAGGAAGAAAGGGGAACCCCTGGGACAAGACTAAGAGACCACAGATGCAAATCAAGTTGGAATTTGTTTACTGATGTGAATATGGATGTATCAAGAAGGAAATGTGTTTGGTGCCATCCGATTACCACTGAACATGTTAACCTGTAAGCTTTTACTTTGGAACCCCCTGCTCGAGTGTCCAGTGTGTGTTACTGGCACAGGGAGATGGAGGCTGAGCTTATGCCCACAGAAGAGTCTTTTACACTATGCTTTGCGCCCTGGAACCCCCCTTCCAATTTACAAAATCCATGCCAGGTTTTAGAAAGACTTTGGCCAGTCTAAGCCCCGGTACTGGAACAGACTCATTTTAGTCGCATAATTAAAGTTAGGGGATATTTTCAGAAGTTTCTTTTCTGTTCCTTTGGCATTCCAGCTGGATCATAGCCGGCCTCTAGCACTATGAGCCTTCATTTGCAGCTTTCCCCCTCCCCTATATTTATATCCTCCTCCCAACTCAGCCCAACCATCGCAGCAACGGTTCTCAACCAGGGACCACCAACCGCGGTGACCTCTGGAACTCAACTAAGCAATGACCGAATCTCCCAAAGCCCCAACCAAGGGCTGTGAATGCTGCCCCTGAAGTATCCCCAGCAAAAGCCCCAGGCAGCCCAGGAGGCAGAGGCCTTGCCCAGGAAGCAAATCCAGGATCTTTGTATGATGGTACACACTATTTGCTACTGAATCACTGGGCCAGAGGGATGTGAAGAATACAATTTTTCATTTTGATTCATTTTTTCATTTTGAAGATGGGGGAGGGGGCAACATTTTTTGGTTCAATTTTTTTTTGTTTGGTTTCTTCTCTGAGCCCAAAAAATATGTAAAAAGCCCCACCCACCCCAAAACGAAAACAAACCAAAATAGGCCTCCTTGAGGACCTCTAACCCCTTTCCTTCTAAAAAGACAGCAAAGGAGCCCAGGCCTACCTGGCCCTACAAAATAATGGTGCCAGCTGCAGCTGAGACCGGTGCCAAAGTGACATCACTTTGGCACCTGCATCAGAGCCACACGCACCATTTTTAAATCCCCGGCAGTCAGGGCAGGAGCAATTGGGCATCTACTCCTGCTTTTTTCATTTTGCGGATGCAGACCCCATGGAAAGGGGTAAGTGGGGGCTGGGGAGAGAAGTCCCCAACCCCGGCAAATGTTTCCAGGTGACGGGAGAGTCCCAGAGAGGCCCCAGCTGGCCTCATCTCAACCCAGCCAGATAGGCCTAGGCTCCACAATTTTTTTGCAGGGGCGGGAGAGGGGTCAGAAGGGCCTGGGAAGGCTCTAGCAGGGCTCGGCTCACCCCAGTTGGGTAGGCCCGAGAGCCATGTCTGACTTAGGGGGGGCAGGAGGATGTTTAGAATGCCTTGGAGAGGCCCATTTTTTTTTAAAACAAAAAGAAAATATCCAAACATTTGGGGTATTATTGTGCAGGACCATTTTCAATTCAGATGTGTACTTCTTTAAAAACAAATGGACATCTCTACTGGGCTAGTGCAAGGTCTTTTTTGATGTGCAGCAGGATCAGTGATTTACTCATTCACTGAAAAAGGAAATGCAACAACTTTTGTTAAATTTTTGAGGGTGAAAAAAAAACATGCTTTCAAAATTGGAAGCAATCTCATATTTCTGGAAAGTCTGCAAACATTGACAACATCCCACATGCTAAAAAAATAAGAAGCAATCTTTTGGAGTCAGTTACTTCTACACTCCTGTGTCTGGAAGTGCACAGCTTCCATCTGAAGCCCTGACTTATAGGGGTCTCACAGACTGGATGACTTTATCCTTCTTCCCTCAGTACTTTGGAGTAAGTCCCTATTTTATTTACTGGAGGGAATATCTGGGGACAGAGGTTAGGAACAGTCAGAGGGGTTTATAGAGGAGAGACCTGTCCAGCTCAGGAAAACAGCACCCTTGTCTCTAGGCCCGGGTCCACTACATCCTCTACTTGATTCCCCCAATTATTGAACCCTACTGAAAGACTGGTGCTCTGCTCCCAAAGAATCTCTCACATTTTATGTGCCCTTTTGAGCAGGGTTATAGTTAGTTCGCAGATGGTTATGTATGGGTATCCTAAAAAGTAATCCTTACTGTTTACCCGAGTCTCCAGAGTATGGATGACGTCAGTAAAGAAGAGTGTATTGGTATTTTAGTCACTTCCCAGTGGGAGTGGTCCTGGAGAGAGGAAGGTACGTTTCTATATAGCAGAGGAACCCAGAAGGTTCTCTGTTTTTTTCCTTCTAGCTCTCCCCCAGGCAAGATGGCTGAGGCTCAAGGGTGGAGCTCCCAGGCTTTCAGGCGAAGGAGTAGACCTAGTTCTCCCATTCACTCCACGCTCACCCTCCTCCTCCTCCACTCAGTCCCTCTCATCTACGCATCCCTCGAGCCCACACCCATACACCCTGCCTCTCTCCTAGAGCAACTCCAAGTCACAGAGGTGCACAGCTGAAGCTTCTGTAACCAACACGCACACATGCAGGTCAGGACTGATACGACAGCTCCCTGGGTGGTCAGGATAGTGGTGGTGGTAGTGGTGGTGCGGACATCACCCCCATGATGCAGCCAGCCTGCTGAGAGCAGCCTTGTGGGATATACATCCACCAGTGGACCACTGCATTGACTCTGGCAGCAGCAGCATGGTAACCCTCCCCTGACCTGGAGCCGTGGCCCTAATGCAGATCATGGAGTCACAACACTCTCTTTTAAGTTGCCATGCAATTCTACGGGTTTTTTTTTTTTACAAGAATTTTGCTGGAAATCTGCTGTTTTTAGCTGCAGTCTCTGCCTGTGCTACAAAAGAATGATTTCTCAGGTGCTGCCAGTGCCAGAGTCTCCAGCGAACACAATACAGGTGGTGCTAAAACCTTGGCGATGATAGCCAAATGCGAGAGAGGCTGGGAGGGTGTGCACAGTGCCTGTGTAAAAAGAACAGCACGTCCTTCAGCCAGCAGAGCGAAAGAAAAGAATTAGTCTATTCAGACCTTGCTCTTTCACAGGTTTCCTCCCCCCCATGAAATGTTTCTTTTTTTTGTTTTTTTTTTTACTAAATGATGCATGGGGCCTGCCAGACAACAAACACTTGGCTGGAGTTGGTACGTTTCCTCACATTCCTCCAGGCTCATCCAGTTATGTCATGCTCAGAGCGGCTCTTGGCATACAGAGTGTCGGTAGCAAGTGCTTACGCAGTAATTAAGGGTAAACCAGCATTTACTGACTTCACAGATAACAGGTCTGCGGTCTGCCTGCCCACCCAGAGTGCGTGGGAGGGCAAACCCAGATTGCAGAGTGATAGTGGCACGCCAGTGTCTTCGCTTCGCTCAGCCGAGATTGCGTAGTCACTGGGAAAGGATTCACAAGGCACCTTGAGGCTGAAGAGGTGCCAGAGCCGGAGGTGCTGTTTGTTGTCGCTTCCAAACAAATCAACGAGTCACATGATCAACAAATTCCATATCTTTCTGGTTTTTTTTTTAACCCCCCCCCCCCTCCATCCCTCGCCAACAGGGATGTCTCACTTTTCTTCCTGAAATGCTTCAGGAGAGGTGCCCTTGTATGGGCAAGAGGGAGACTATTGGATGCCCTCGTGTGGAACTGGTGACCCCTGCTGGTGCGAAAGGGGGCACCGAAGTCTTCTTCTGAGATCCATCTGCCTGAATGAAGGCTTGGGGAGAGTGGCTCACCTTAGAAACCTTGCAGGGGTGAGAGAGAATTTTCCTCCTTCTCTGGTACCAGTTCTGGCCCGATCTGCTTGTTGAGAGTCAGAGCCCCTCCAGGAGAAACTCTGTCTGTGAAGCAGGAATGACTCAGAACTCTTCCCGGGCAGCCTGCAAGGATTCTTTACTTGGCAAACGGAGATAGGAAAACAATTATTTCTGAGGTCCATATTCAGTTGGCTGTTTAGTGGACGAAGTTATCTGGTTAAAGCTACCCAGATAGCTTGTCCTGGATATTCAGTGGGGCAGCCGTCCTACTGGATATCCCCCGATTGAAGTTATACGGCTGAGAATAGCTGGATAACGTTAAACATAACTGGATATTCTTTTGAATGTAGCTGGTTATGACTAAAGTTATCCGGCCTTGTGTGGCCGGATATCTTCAAAAGATATCAGATTAAATGGCAAACCTAATGGAAAAAAAACCCCTCCAAAATGCGGCCCTACAGGTCCCCACTGAATCCCTCTCCTTCTTCCTGTTACGCCCTTCAGTTGCAGACGGCTGCGACCGCTGTTGCTAACCTCTTTCTTCACTTCCCTGACTCCGTGGGGTAGACTGGCATCCTCTGCCAGCTGCTGACGGCCTGCCTACCGCTCCCAGGCCTCCCAGGCGGCATGGACCAGTCTTCAGCACGTCATGGCGGGAACCTCGGGGGTGTCCCCTCCGGATGACGTCATCCCTCCAGGACATTTAAACCAGCTGGCCCTGCCTACCGACGACTTGGCAAAGAGATCCCTCTTTGCTGAATCCGCCTCGCTCTCAGAGGACCCTGGGTTCCAGTTCCTGCTTCCTGGTGTAAGACATCTCAGGTATCCGCTCCTCGGGGGCCCTCTCCTTGTATTGGCTATCTGCTCCTCAGAGGGCATGACGCTTGGGACTTCTGCCTGCCCCGTTCCCCGGGGCTTCTCTGGAACCATCGTACTTTTTTCGTGAGTACCCCGCTCTGCGGACTACTTCCTGTTCTCCCAAGGACCTCTCTGGTGTACACTGCTTCACAGACCATTACCTACTCTACTGAGGACCTCATCAGTGTTCCCCACTCTGCGGACCACTATCATCTCTACTGAGGACCCTCATCGGTAATGGTCCGCAGAGCGGGGTACACCATCTCTACTAAGGACCTCATTGGTGTACCCCTCTCTGCAGACCGCTATCATCTCTACTGAGGACCCTCTTCTGTGTACTCCATTCCACGGACCATTACCATCTCTACTAAGGACCTCATCGGTGTACCCCGCTCTGCGGACCACTACCGTCTCTGTTGAGGACCTTCTTCGGTGTACCCCACTCCGCGGGCCACTACCATCTCTACTGAATACCTCATCGGTGTACCCCGCTCTGCGTACCATTACCAACTCTACGGAAGTATCCTCTCTGGGTATCCCCCATTCCACCACCCCTGTGTTTCTGGGTCTGTGAGACCTCCTCTCTGGCACCCCCCGCTGCACGGGTAGTGCCACTCTATCTCTTTAATAAAGACTCTAGACTGATACTGTGTCTGATGTCAGCTGTGACCTCACCTCCCGACAGTGAGGCTCACGGGGCTCCTCCCTGTGGGCGGTACCATCTCTTACCTCGGCCCAGGGTCCACATACTAACTAGCCCTAACACTTCCCTCAATCCAAACTTTATGGTGCAACCTACTTCCTCCTCCCTAAAGAGCCCAAATTGTTATTAAAAAAAATCTTTAGGTAACGGGGGTCGGCACCAGCCTCTCCCCTTTCCCCGCTCAAGTTCCTGCCTTCCTTTTTAAATTCTCCCATGTGCGCTAGGTTATCCGTCTAAATGGCTTTTGAATATGGGCCGTATTATATACACACAGTTACATAGTTCTGTGTGTAGCATTTGTGCTGGTGCGACCAGAAAATTAGGCAGGGAGGAAGATGCAGCCTCAACCTGTTTGTATAGGTTACATTACATCTTATCCTATAAAGACGCTCTTGCGGTCCTGCCCCTTCCCATACAGGGCCAGGAGACAAAGCTGGGGAACTTTAACCTCTTGCTGTCTGGGCTGGAGGATGACTTTCTGTTATCAGTCCTCCAACCAGAGGGACGCCCAAAAATAGGAGAAGAAAATCAAGCTGAGGGGGATGGAATTAAAGGAAAAAAAATATTCTCACCAGTATTGACAGTGCGTCCTAGTACAAGGCCTCCAATGCTTGTCTGGGTGACCACCCCCCAGCCAATCAGGTGTTCTGGATATTCACAATGAATATGCATGAGATCAATTTGAAAAGCCCACTAGATAAATGCTGAGATATTTGCGTTCCAAGGCATATAAACATATTTGTCAAGATACAGTTAGGTGCTCATGAAACCTCAGCAGCAAAATGGGAAACATCCTTAGACTGTGCCTTTGATTCAGGAGCTTGGAGTGATGTACATAACTGTCACCATGGCCATTGCTACTAATGTCAAGAATAATCTATTGCATTTCAAAATTACACTTGATGTTTGTTATGCTCCATGCACACTAAGCATGGAGCATAACAATATATCAGAGAGCAAGGTACCCTGTTACATGTTCTGCGGCATGGTCGGAAGCTGCAGAGCTATTGAAAAAATAATGGAGGAGCTATTAAATTGGCCAATAATGCATTCTCTGGAACTGGTCCTCCTTGGATGGTCACACAGGATGAGTTGCATGCCCAAAGTATTTATTTATTTATTTATTTAAAATGTCTTATCCCCGACCCAATAAAAGGACACCCGAAATGGTGTGCAAAAGAGAAATGCATAATCATAAGGCATATAGTAAAATAAATAAAAAAACATGCCTTGTCCTTAATAAATGAGATCAGCTATCTAAATCTTTCCTACCAACTCTCTCCAAGATGAAAAATGGCCATTCTATGTCCTCCATCGCTGATAACGAGACTCTACCCATCAAAAGGAATCACGCAGCAGTAAATAACTGAGATTTAACCTTTTTTCGAAAAGTACCATCGCTCTTTTCCTACCGAAAATCGTCAGGGAGTGAATTCCACAGAGTTGGTGCAATAACTGAGAACTTCTTGGCCTCATCTCTCTGATTGGAGGTATCACGAGCAATGCTCCCTGACTAGATTTGAATTAGTGACTTGGAGTATAATAATCCAATTTAATTCGCAGGTATTCCAGACCTTGATCCCGCAACACCTGGCAAGTAAGAATCTGTATTACAAATTGCACCGGAGCCCTAATGGGCAACCAAATGCAAAAGGCTCTAAACAAGAGAGATTTAAATTCTCAGTGTGCAGCCCAGTGCTATCATGGCTGCTGCATTCTGGGCTACCTGCAGACTGTGTGTGAGCTAGTTCAGGGATGCCCACATACCGACTGCTACTGTAGTCCAGATACAAAATCACCACAACCTGGATCTCAGATTTAAAAGCCCCCATATTCAAGATATGGCACTGTTTCTTACCAACCAGAGCTTCCAAAGGGCAGTCTGGATTACCCTAGAAACTTGAGTCCAAAACTACTCTCAGATCTTTAACATAAGCTGTTGGCTTCACTGTTTCCCTTCCCATCTTAATAGTGAAAGAATAAGGATTTAGATCAGAGTCCACAATCAATAGCTCTGTTTTTTTGGGGGTTTTTTTTGGTGTTCATCACCAATTTATTTCTCAAAAACCAATTAAAGATTTCCAGCAGCATTCTATTTCATTTGGAACAGAACCAGAACCTGTCTTTATGAAGGGTTATCACATTCTGTATGTTGTCTATATAAAGGTGCTTTGTTAACGCCAAAAGAATGTAAAAAGATGTTAGATAAGGGAGGGGGACCATGCAGACCCATGAGGACACCCACACCTCAACTCTACCGATGTTAACATCAAATATAGCAGTTTTTGGTAGCAGACAGACATTATAGACAGAAAGGCAGTCAAAGAGTCAGGATAGATTATAGAAATAAAGGACTGCGTAACTTTGGGGGAGCAGGGGGAGGGAGCAATTGGGAACCCTGTTGATTCAAGAAGAAGCAAGGAACAGAAGTATACCCCAAAATGTCAGCCAACGTTAGACTGGATACAAACATATCAGATGAGCCGGAAGGTATAGACACAATCTTCTCTAATAATAGAAATTTAAATGTGTGATGAAAGGCAGTGTTGAATCCTTAAGGTAAAATACTTGACACCCTCTGAACCAATAAATAAAAAAGTAGTGCTTGGTGGAAAGATTGCATATATGCATGACAGTGTGTGGGAAAGGGTGTTTGAAATTTAAGAAATTGTAAAAAGGGTGTGTATTGATGACAGATGTGCTGCTTATAAATACTGGTAAATGCTTATCTTCCTAATAAAACAATATTATATGGAGGCATTGCTAGATACCTGAAAGATCTGGCGCACGGGCCTCTTTCTTCCCTTCTGAGATTTTGATCATTAACTCAATGATCAGCAGCTTTTCCCTCCCCCCCACAAACAATCCTATAAAAACACATAATCGGACCTCACACAAATGATCACTGTTCTATATTCCCGTGCAGCTGTCATTAAGGAGTCATCCTCTATGATCTGTGATGGGAAACCATCCTGTTACTTCGATCCCAGTGTGTGTGTGTGTGTATGTGTGTGTGTGTGTGTGTGTAAGGGGGGGTGTCCCACAGCTATCTGCACACCTGCCTTTTACCATACTCTGACCATGCAGAGACAGAAGAGGCACTGCTGCCAACGTTTTGCACTATTGTTGCAAGCTGCTGGACATGCCTGCTGTCAGTGGCAGCTCTAGACAGAAGGACCTTCCATGCAACAAAGAAACCCCTGGTCAGTTTCAATCATGTGGTAAAACGTCTTCTAAAACTATTCAAGAGCACCAATCAATACAAAATTATTTTACCTAGGAGTGAAGTCGGGTGTAAATACAGGATAGGACAGAAACCCAATATAGACCCTGCAGTTCAGTTTCTACAATACCCTGCATTCTCAGAAACTCACCCAACAAACCGGCCCAAACAGTAAACTGCGCGGGTGAGCTGGCGCTCCGAGGCGAGCACCTGCTCTCCCAACGCGTGCCCAGGCACCTCTCCTGGGCACGCGATTCTTTATTTAAAATAGGGCCTGCGCTAATAAGGAGGTGCTCCGATGATTTATTGGTATTCCTCACCGACCCCTTGACCTCCCTGCCATTGCTGCTTGACATGATTGGTACTTTTGGAACATTTTCGGGCCTTCGGCTGAATAGGGAGAAATCTTCTGCACTAGCCTTCCCTGACGTGCTCCGCGAGCGCTGGCAGGGAGGCTTCCCTTTGCAGTGGGCTGATCATAAGTTTCGCTACCTGGGAGTCTTCTTGTCTGCCGATCCCTCTCAAGTTTATCAATTGAATGTCCTCCCTCTTATTAAATTGATGCAAGATCTGCTACATCGGTGGCAACCTCTGCCTCTGTCCCTTTCCGGTCGCGTACATCTGTATAAAATGGTCGTACTCCCAAAATGGCTCTATCTTATGCAAAATTTACCGCTCTATCTTCGGCGTAGGGATCTGAAGACGATGGATAGTGCTCTGAGACACTTTCTTTGGAAGGGTAGGAAGGCTAGGCTACCTCTCTCCTGGCCACAGGAGCGTTGGGGGGGGGGAGGGTTGAGTGTCCCTAATCTTAAATTATATAACTTAGCCTGTAATATGCGTGAGATTCGAGACTGGATAGTGGGTGCGTCTTCACACATTCCATCGGCTGTCGATAGTGCCTTGGAGTGCCTTTGGACCTTACTTATGTCCTACAAGTGGAATCCAACAGACTTTCCTCTTTCCTGACCACTTCCGCCAATATTAATCCTATTCGCCAGACCTGGGTCCAATTAACAAAACATTTACAGACCGTGTGTTTGCGCCTTCTTGCTGCTGGTGTCAGGTAATGCGGATTTTCTTCCGGGCTCTCAAACCTCTGCTTTTCGACACTGGGTGGGCGCCGGCATCCCGCGTATTGGACATCTACTTAATGAGGAGGGATGTGCGCGGTCCTTTCCTGACATGCGGGACTCCTATGGTTTGGGGAGGTGCTCAGTCTTCCCATACCTACAACTAACCCATTATGTGACTGCCATACCTATTGCATTTAGACATCCTAATACCCTTCAGAAGTTGGGCCAGATTCTTCAACTGCTTAAACCTTCTGCCCCATCTCTCTCCTTTTATTATAAACAACTGTGCCAGACTGGGAGAGTGGACATATACACCACACTTGTCTCCCGTTGGACGGAGGAGGGGGCGTTTGTAGTCACTCCATCAATACTGCATGTTTGTTATTGTCGGGTGGCCAGGATTTCGCAAAACTCCTATTACAGGGAGCTACAATATAAATTTTTAGGAAGGGCATATATATCTCCGCAGATGGCATACCGCCAGCAGCTTACAGTCTGTGATAGTTGTGGACGATGCCCCCAAGTCACTGGCACCTTGTCCCATGTCTTTTGGACTTGCCCGGCTAGCCAGCTCCTCTGGACGAAGATTGCAAAATACCTGGCCACCATATTAACCCTCTCTATTCTAGTGACGCCTCTGTGGCTTCTGTTTGGCTGCATACCGCCTCTTCGAATTTGAGACCCCAGCACCCGCCTACTGCTACAAAAGGCTAGTTTGGTGGGGAAACGAGTAATTCTCTTGGGATGGAGAGAGGTGGAGCCATTATCATTTTGGACTTGGAGGAACCTTTTTTACTCACTCATGCACATGGAATATCTGTCGTCTCGCAGCTCACCTCTCCATAGAGACCACTTTTTGGCTGTATGGGAGCCTTATATACAGACTCTTCCTCATCGGGCTCGCAGTCGACTGCTTAATGACTGATAATATTTCTTCCAGGACTTCGATGTGTGGTCTGGCAGGGATTGGGATGTCTGATAGCATAATTAATTGACAACTTTTTCTGCTGGTGGTTTTTTTTTCTTCTTTTCGCTTTTCAGGTTAATATCTGGCTGTGTTTGGAGACCCCTGGGTCTGGGGGGGGGGGGATGTATATGTTTATCATGACTGCCTAGCTTGAACCGGGGAGTGGTACAGTGTCCCACCCTCCTTGGTATGTATGGGCCTATCCCCAATTTTCGTGAAAAATCAATAAAAATTGTTTACTCATAAGGAGGTGCTAGGGACAGTAGCTCATCCCTAGCGCCTCCTTATTGGCGGAAGTGGCGGCTGTCAGCAGGTCTGACAGCCGACGCTTAATTTTACCGGCGTCGGTTGTCGAACCCGCTGACAGCCACAGGTTCGGAACATGGACGCCGGCAAAATTGAGCGTCTGTCTTCCAACCCACGGGCTGCGGGCAGATTTTTTTTTTTTAAGAAGATTTTTATTTTTTTTATTTTTGGGGCCTCTGACTTAATATTGCTATGATATTAAATCGGAGGGTGTACAGAAAAGATGTTTTTTCTGCTTTTCTGTACTCTTGCTCCTTTGGCAGGAGTTAATTTCTGAGAATAAAATGTGCGGCTTGGCCTATGCATGTGATGAGCGCTATTAGTTTTGAGGAGGGGGGGGGGGTTGGCTGCGTATTTTCCATGCGCTATTACCCCTTACTGTATAAGGGGTAATAATAGCGTGGCAAAAATGCGCGACCAAATGGCCGAGCACACCGTTCTGTATTGGCCTGAAAGAGTGCAGAATAGAATAAGTACACTTAAGCTTACCACTCACCATAGAAAAATAATATTCATATTCTGGTGTCAACTCAGTAACAGCAATGCAAACTTCCTCCACTACCAGTAACAATGTGTAATAATTCAAAACCCTGAAAAAAAAACATATAACCTATAGGAAATCTGCCATACCATTATACATTTAATTCCAGACTCAAACAGTAACAACCATACCCATGAAAAGGCAACATTGCAAATATTACACCAGGCCCTAAAACATCAATACACTTCCTATTAGGAAAATAGAACAAGGCAGGCTGCTATAGATCCCTACAAAGGAACTACATGCAGAATACCTCACCTCAGTCACACATGTAGAACATAGATAGACCCTCGTCAAAAACAGAATAAAGAGACTGTAAAGTGAAATGTTCATACGAAAACTGAACTGGAAACCGCAACAAGCCAGACTAGCCTAGATTCATCAAATTGCTATAAATAAAGCAGAAATATGGCACATTAGTGTCTGTGATTAAAAAAAAGGGTGTGTTTAGGTTTTTTTCCTATATACCAGATCACATAGGTAGGTTGTGCAACTTGCGCTAATTTATCGCGTTGTGTGTCATTTTACGCCTGGCGCATTATTTTCTTTGTTTATATATCCCTGCTTCCTGCAGCTGCCACTTTGAGGGTCTGTCAGGCGTGGGAGAGAGAGGTGAGTTGTTGGATAATGGTTGGATAATGGTTGGATTAGGAGTTTAGCTAGTGATTTCTGAATGCGTTGTCTTGTTGTTTTCTGTAATCATCTGTTTACCTTTTCCTTTGTCTCTTGTCTTTATCTGTGTGTGGATGTTTTTTTAAGTTTGTCCAAGTCTATCTGTTTGTGTGCTGGTAGTGGTGAAGAGTGGTGAGAAGATCTGGAGAGGATGGAGTGTGAGAGGTGTGAGGAGAATAGGAGGGAGGAGGAGGGCAGGAGTGGTAGGAGGAGTAGGGACAGGGACAGGGTCAGGAGTAGAGATAGGGAGGAGGAAAGGGATAGGAGGAGGCGGGAAGGGGATAGGCAAGCTAGTGTGGTGGGAGGAGGACGGCAGGGTAGGGATAAACAGAGAGGGCGGGGGGGGGGGGGGGGAGTTGGCAGGGCAGGTGTGGGGGGGAGGAGGAGGGATGGCAGTGTGGGGGGGGGGGAGTGGGAGCGAGAGCGAGGAAAGTGACATCTCTCTGGAAGCGGAAGTGGCACCCCATACAACTAGCAGCCAGGCAGCATGGCGGACTCGTCTTTGTGCTTTAAAGTTCAGCTTAAAGGACAACGACGTGATCATCACTAGGGTCCTCGAATACTACAACATGCTGTTCGGGAACTATGTGGTCAAGACGTCCAGGGAAGTCAAGAATCAGATCTGGTGCACTGTCGCCCAGGCCATATCCCAGTGCAGCAGAATAAAAAGGTCTGGAGAGCAGGTGGCCCATCGCAACATAAAAGGTGGCGAGCCAGAATAAATATCTGTGCCAGACCGGAGGAGGAGCCCCTTGTCCCATTGTGATGACCCCCATGGAGGATCACCTGATTCAACGGCTGAGACCGGATGTATTCGAGGTGATGGACGAGAGCCTGAACACCACCTGAGCCAGGACTGGTAATTTCACCTCACCTGTAAACGTCAAGGCTGCTACAGATGTCCACATATTATGCACAAGATGCTCACATTAATTGATGTAAAGTGCACATCTTATGCTAAACAGTACATGTGTACTTCTTAGCATTCATACTTATGTTTTCTTCTTTGCCAGAGAATGTGGTTAGTGCAGTTAGTATAGCTGTGTTTAAAAAAGGATTGGATAAGTTCTTGGAGGAGAAGTCCATTACCTGCTATTAAGTTCACTTAGAGAATAGCCACTGCCATTAGCAATGGTTACATGGAATAGACTTAGTTTTTGGGTACTTGCCAGGTTCTTATGGCCTGGATTGGTCACTGTTGGAAACAGGATGCTGGGCTTGATGGACCCTTGGTCTGACCCAGTATGGCATTTTCTTATGTTCTTATGTTCTTATGTTTCCACAGCTCTTGCCCAGGAAACCACTGGCCCCAGGGACCAGCAGTGCAGCCCCAAAGACCAGCAGCGTAGCCCCACCTTTCACTGCACCCTTTCAGATGGATGCCAAAACCCAGTGGAGTGATGAAGAGGAGGAGGAGGAGGAAGAGCAGCAGCAGCAGCCACCGCAAGAAATCCTCCAGATGCTAGCACCCGTAACATCACCGCTAGCACTCAATGTAAGCCTTAACCTGTCCAGCTTCATAGAGGACTCAGTCCTGCCATGGGAAGAAGCTCAGCCGTCCCCACCTACCTCCATCATACCATGTCGCCAGCAAGAGGCAGCTGACAGCCAGCAAGATCAGCCCACCGGCCCGGACATGCCTGCTTTAGAGCACCAGACAACACCTCAAACAGTATTGACCCCAACACCAGCAACAAAGGAGCAGACAATGCACGAGAAGCTTGACCGCATGGAAAGGAGGCATCCATCCACCTCCACTACATACGGGCAAAACTGGTGCACCCGAAGAGGGCTCAGATCAGCCACACTCAAGCCCTGCGGGATCAGACAGCTGCCCTTACACAGGTCCTAATCACTGTGGCAACATCCATCAGAAGAATTCACAGAGGTGTGTAGGATAGTGATTTCCCACTGCCCAAGAACAGACAGTGATGAGGCCTGCTGTTGCTTGGGACCAGCAGACTTCAATAGACTGACTCCCATCCCTGCACTGCCGTGGGTGGTTGATCTATACATACCTATTAGGTAAGGATGGTCTCTCGGTGGGCAATCGCTATCCTATACTCCTCTGTGAATCCTCCTCAGTTGTCACACAGCAGCTGACATGGTCTTCTAGCAGGCTGCAAATAGACAGAGGTGAATAATCATTAGGCTGGGTAGTGGACAAGAGATGCGGCTCCAGTTAGCAGCAGAACCTGTCCCCTATAATCAGCAGGTTAAAAGTGCCAGCTAATCTATGCACCCAAAACATATGGCGCTGCATAAAGTGGAATCTCTGCAGGCCTAGCCTGCCAGCATGTACATATGGCAGAATAAGTCTCAAGTGAAGACTTGTTTGGCAGGCTCAATGTCTAGTTACCAGGATATATTCCACAGATAAGTGGGTAAGAAGGCTTCTGGCTAGAAAATGAGAACATCAAATAGGGGCCCTGGCAGGCCTCTTGCCACCCCCCCCCCCCCCAATTTCCAGTTATCACCAACACACTGGCCCAGACTCCTCCCCCACCCATTTATCTATAGAACCTGAAAGTTCCTGGCATGAGGGTGCCATTGGCCCTCCTTTTCCCTCCATCCCTGCATCCCCAAAATAAGTGGATATCATCTAAATCCACCCCCCAACATAAACATTACTGCCTCCCTGGCAGCTGAAACCTTCCAACCAGGCACATCCCCCAATACCAATACTAATAGGCCCACTCCATATACTGGAAGAGAGAGTCTCAGGTGCCGGGGAGGGCAGAGGGTCGGGGGCACGAGGTGTAAAATACAGGCAGATATCTACTCATCTGTCAAAGCGGCACACACATCTGAGCTTGGACTGAATGAATAAACAGTATCAGCCCAAGGTGGAATGTTTGGTTACAAAGCATGAGGCCATTTTCTCCCCACATACAGATTAGCATATCTGAGGCCTCTGATGTAAAGAGTTGACTTACAGGATAGCTTGTGTCAAAAGTCAGTGTTTGCTAAATGGGTACACACACAGTGCATGTCCTGGTGTATGCATTGGTGTGGTAAGGAGATAACTGTAAGTTCTACATCATCCCCAGACACAGATATAGACAGAGGCTAACACAGCATGTCACTCACCCAAACACACATAGACACTCATATCTGTTAGGACACTTGTTTACAGACTGTCTTCACAACTTTGGTAACCTACCGAGGCCCATTTCTGCTGTTCCTGGCGTGTTTGTCAACAACCATCAATGATGTTGGTGCCAAGCTTGACTCTACCTGCTAATGATGTCAGAGTACTAAATCCTCACAGAAGATTGTCTACATCTGACAGCCTGATAGACATCTGCTGGAAGCAAATATGCTCATGGATTTGTACTTGTTACTTGTTAGGGCCCCTCCAGGCCTCAGGGGCCCTAAAATGCTTGTCTTTCTACATAACAACACTGAAAGTACAGAAGACATCATACCTACCTCATGATACCTCTTTGAGCAGTTAGCCTATACATTTTTCACAGTGCCTAGCTTCAGAAAAAGGCTTGGTGTTGGCTCATGGGGTCATCAGCTGACAACATCTTCTCTAGCCTTATTGCTATGCCCACAGCTGACAAGTGAAAGTCTATCAGCACACCTGCCTTAGTCTCGGTATCCACTAGGTTAAAAATGCATAAACATCACAGGACACTCATCCTATAGAACAGCAACTCTGCTATGTTGGCCCCAAGTCATAGCAGGCATGCAGACAAGCAAAGGCCTCAAACCAGAAAACACCTGAAAGACTCGTGACTCTGCTTGGAAAATGACAATTCTGCTAGCTTGTCTCCTCTGGAATCCTCGGCCTATGTGCTTTAAGGGAGGCTACAGATAGGATAAGGACTGTAACAGCTACTAGCAATCGAAACAAACAAACTCAGAAGATTGTAAATGTTCCTCCGTAAAGCCAGTCAACATGAGTGGCCCTGAGCTGGACAAAGGGCCCTGACATCTCAGTATATCCCAATGGCTACCTGTGACATGTCAGGCTAGGTTATTAACTTCTAACACAGCTTTGTCTTGGGTTCAATGAGGTGAACCTTTTTTTAGATGACGTGTGGGTACTGTTATAGACATCACCTAACAAACTCAGACGTATCCATTTCAGAGGTGACTTTAAGCAACATGTGAAGGCATGAAATCATCCTTTTCTCAATCCAGCCCTCGGAGAGTCAGACCAGCATATTTGTATAGCCTCCCAAAGCAACTAATATAACCAACATGATGCCCAAGGCCCAAGGCTCTCACTATCTATACATGAAAGTAGACCATTTGCTTATCTAGGTGTAGCAGGGCCCAACTTTGCATGGTCATGGGCACCCTCTATGAGATATGCTAGCTTGCAATGACCTGTGAGAAGTTTAGGATTGCCATGTGCATGTGCATGTGCTTCCCAAAAGACTGTAAGTATAGGCCTGCTATGTGAGTACTCCAGTGTCAGCAGAAAACAGCCACCCTTGCCCTTGGTTTTGAATAGCGAGCTCTGACCCAAGCTATGAAGTCAGGAGGGAATTTAAATTTAAATTTTTACAGCACAGAGAACATACATAATATTATTTAAATAATATTTTGATATTTAGAACACTTTCCACTATTTTTCCTGGCACTGAAGTCAGGCTAACCGGTCTGTAGTTTCCCGGATTGCCCCTGGAGCCCTTTTAAATATTGGGGTTACATTGGCCACCCTCCAGTCTTCAGGTACAATGGATGATTTTAATGATAGGTTACAAATTTTTACTAATAGGTCTGAAATTTCATTTTTGAGTTCCTTAAGGAAAAATAGTGGAAAGTGTTCTAAGCATCAAAATCACAGAACATATAGAAAGACATGGTTTAATGGAACAAAGTCAGCATGGCTTTACCCAAGGCAAGTCTTGCCTCACAAATCTGCTTCACTTTTTTGAAGGAGTTAATAAACATGTGGATAAAGGTGAACCGGTAGATGTAGTGTACTTGGATTTTCAGAAGGCGTTAGATAAAGTTCCTCACGAGAGGCTTCTAAGAAAAGTAAAAAGTCAAGGTACAGGTGGCGATGTTCTTTCGTGGATTACAAACTGGCTAAAAGACAGGAAACAGAGAGTAGGATGAAATGGACAATTTTCTCAGTGGAAGGGAGTGGGCATCACAATGCCTCAGGGATCTGTATTGGGATCTGTATTGGGATCTGTATTGGGACTCTTACTTTTCAATATATTTATAAATGATCTGGAAAGAAATACGACAAGTGAGGTAATCAAATTTGCAGATGATATAAAATTGTTCAGAGTAGTTAAATCACAAGCAGATTGTGATAAATTGCAGGAAGACCATGTGAGACTGGAAAATTGGGCATCGAAATGGCAGTGAAATTTAATGTGGATAAGTGCAAGGTGATGCATATAAGGAAAAATAACCCATGCTATAGTTACACAATGTTAGGTTCCATATTAGGTGCTACCACCCAAGAAAGAGATCTAGGCGTCATAGTGGATAACACATTGAAATTGTCGGTTCAGTGTGCTGCGGCAATCAAAAAAGCAAACAGAATGTTGGGAATTATTAGAAAGAGAATGCTGATTAAAATGGAAAATGTCATAATGCTTCTGTATCGCTCCATGGTGAGACCCCACCTTGAATACTGTGTACAATTCTGGTCGCCGCATCTCAAAAAAGATATAATTGCAATGGGGAAGGTACAGAGAAGGGCAACCAAAATGATAAGGGGAATGGAACAGCTCCCCTATGAGAAAAGACTAAAGAGGTTAGGACTTTTCAGCTTGGAGAAGAGACGGCTGAGGGGGGATATGATAGAGGTGTTTAAAATCATGAGAGGTCTAGAATGGGTAGATGTGAATCGGTTATTTAGTCTTTCAGATAATAGAAAGACTAGGGGGAACTCCATGAAGTTAGTATGTGGCACATTTAAAACTAATCGGAGAAAGTTCTTCTTCACTCAACGCACAATTAAACTTTGGAATTTTTTGCCAGAGGACGTGGTTAGTTCAGTTAGTATAGCTGTGTTTAAAAAAGGATTGGATAAGTTCTTGGAGGAGAA